>NC_092872.1:430505285-430807785 GCF_028372415.1 Notamacropus eugenii
TTCCCTTCAGAGGAATAATAGTTATTTTCCATAAATTGTCCAACATTTCTATATACCCATCCCCAGTCTCTCTCCTGAGTTCTTATGCAAAAATGCCTGCTGCCTATTGGACATTTCAGCTTACATGTCCCACTGGCAACATGTCTAAAACAACTTATAATATTTACTTTTAATATTAATTTTGCCCCCAGTCAACAAGCATTTGTTTTCTCCTTCCCACCCACTCCCCAGCCAAGGAAAAAAGAACAACAAAACCCTTATGCAAATATGAGTAGTCAAGCAAAACAGGACTCGGTATTGGCTCTACTCCAAAATTCTACAGTTTGAGGCTCATCTCTTATAGGAAACTCATAATTTCCTCCAAACTCATCCCACTTCCATATTTCTGTTTCTCTTGAGTACTATTATCCTTCTAGTCATACAGGTTTGTAACCTTAGAATCATTTTCCACTCCTCACTCTCTTTCACTCCACATATCCAATTGATTGATGTGTCTTGACAAGTCTATCTTCACCATATTTCTCATCCATTCTTTCTTTCTATTTATATCGCTTTCACCTTCAAATCCCCATCATCTCTTGCAAGTGCTATTGCTGTAGCCTAATTACTCTTCTTGCCTTAAGTCTCTTTTCCAATTTGTCCTATACCAAGCCACCAAAGCTATTTTTCCTAAAGAGCAGGTATGATCCTCTTACTTTCATTATCAAAGCTTGTAGCTCTTTCATATCTTTAGAGTCAGATACAAACTCTGTTTGGCATTTAAAATTCTTCATCATCTAGTTAACAGACCGTCTTTCTAGCCTTATTATATGCATTATTTCCCTAGCACGCTTTAGGATCTGACCTAACCAGCTGCTTTCTTATTCATGATACAGGACACCCCATTTCCCATCTTTGTACCGATTTCCTTATGCTTGTAAAAATCTCATCTCTTGTCATTCTAGTTTCCTTCAAAGCTTAATTCAGATGCCACATTCTGCATGAGGTCTTTCCTGACGTCCCTCCCCACCAATACCTTGTAAAAGATAATGTGTGTGTGTATATGTATATATATGTATATGCATGCATATATCCATACATAAATGGATAAATGTCTAAATTGCTGTCTACTTATTTATTTGCACTTCTCTCTTGATAGAATGTAAGCTTCTTGAGGGTGGTCTTTTTCGCTTTTGTTTTTGTATCCCCACTTCCTCCTACTATGCCTATTAAGTACTATCATATGTGCTTAAATGTTTATTGATGGATTGATGGGCACCTTTTCGACAACCACTGAGTCATTTTGGCACACCCAAAAAAAACACACACAAAAAAAACCCCATACCTTTTCTGTCTTTGACCCCCCTTTGGGACATATACCTAGTAGTGGATCTCTGGGTCAAAGGGTGTGAATAGTTTAATGACTCTTCTCCCATAATTTCAAATAGTTTTCCAGTGACTGGACCAGTACACATGTCCACAAAACTTAATTCTTTTTCTAAGTAATATTTTATTTTCCCTCAGTTACATGTAAAGACAATTTTTGACATTCATTTAAAAAATTTTTTGAGTTACAAATTTTCTCTCTCTCCCTTACCAGTGCCTTCCCAGAGAGGGTAAGCAATTTGATTTAAAACCTTAATTCTTAATGTAGAAACTTTCCCTGGTATTGCTGCCCGGGTGTTGACTCGAGAGTTGGGCTTATTTTGGGGCTGGAAGCCTAGCCCTGAGGGTGCAAACGCATCAAGGCTGTAAATTAAAGAGTTCAATGTTTAGTCTTTCTACAATATTTATTGAGTACTTAACCTGTGATGGCTCTTTACTTACCCTTTAAAGGAGATGAATATGGATAAGACTGCCCCTGCCCATGAGGAGTTAGAATTCTGTTAAGGAGATAATACAAGTGATAATTGTCTTATTAGCTTAATATATTATTGTATTTGAGTCTCTCTGCCACCCATGAAGATAAATAAAGCAAATGTTTATAAATTTTACTTTACCTGTGTGAGTACTGAGGCCAGTGTCCCAAGGCTAGTAATTAAGCAATAAACATTTATTTTAGGTGCTATTGTATACCTGGGCCTTGCTGGAGTTACTGAAAGAAAGGGAGGGGGAAAGCAAAAAACAGTTCCTGCCCTGAAGGAGCTTACATTCTAATGACTGAACCTTAGGAAGGAAGGAAGGAAGAAAGAAAGAACTAACATTTATTGAGTTCTTACTAAATTCTAAACGCTATGTTTAGCTCCAGGAAAATCAAAAAGGTCCTTGCTCCTCTGGATCAACCTCATATTCTAATGTGAGACATAACTCAAATTTAAGAAGGAGGTTTTAGCCTCGAGTCAAAAGGAAATGGTCTCTTGGTCCCCAGGTTGCTGAAGCCAAGTAGGTGGCAATACATTTTCTTTGGTATAATTTAACATTTTAAAAAAATTCTGAACAAATGTTTAAAAAGTGTTTCCATACACAGTGCAGAACATAAGAGAATTCTTTATGAAATGATGTATCTCCATTTCATATTGATAGTTTTTTTTAAAGTATGTAATAAATTGTGCAGTTTACTTTCACAACTGCCCAGGATGGCTATGCTTCATTCTGACCTTCCCCCTGTTCTCTTTGCGTTTTTAAAAATGCTACAATAGCCTCCTTTATTTTTCTTTTGACATCACAGTTGCTAACCACTGTCCTCTCTGCTGCCCCAACAATCCCCTTTCCATTAACAGAGAAACCAAGGGAGGGGAAAACCTTTGTAACAAATAAAGTCCATTCTGTGGCCATGTCCAGAAAAGTATGTCTTTTTCTGCACTCTGCCTATCTCCTCTCTGACAGGAGGTGAGATCTTAAGTCTTTCAAGTTTATTTTTCTTTACAGTGTTGCTGACCTTGTATAAGTTACTCTCTTTACTTTGCATCAGTTCATAATATCCTGGATTCTCTGAAATTCTCTTGTCATTTCTCATATTCCATCATGTTCTTATACCACAATTTGAATCATTCCTTAGTTGCTGAGAAGCCATACAAAGTAAACTCTGAAATTCTTTTTCTCCCCTGCCCCCTCCGATGTTTTTTCTGATGTTGCAGTATTTGGTGGTGCCAAGAACTTTGTTGGGATTTTTTTTTCCCCTTGGTCTTTTTTAGCTCTGGCTGCTAAGGGTCTGGGGGCTGCCTCAGGTGTGCAGATAGTTGCCAGTTTGCATGTCCTGAAGGCTTACTCCTCTGGATGATGGCAGAGTTGGGGGTGGGGTGACAGGGACTGGGCTGGATCCTAAAAGGTCTTCTGCAAAATGTGGTGTTTGAGCTGAGTCTAAAAGAAAGCCCATGAGTCTCCAGAATTCAAACCCTTCTTAGTCTCAATAAAGGTTGTTTATGTTGGGTTCATTCTGAGGGAAACAGACTAAGAGATGGGGCAGCATGATCACACATTCAGATACTGGACTTTAGTTACTCTGGAGGAGAGGGCTAGGACCTACCTGTTAGGCTTTCAAAGCTTTTCACACCCTGCCCCTTCCCAGCTCCTCCTTTTCCCATATTCTTACACTTTTCTATTCTTATGCTTGATTCCCCTCCACATTCCCTTTGACCCCCTGACTCTGCTCTCTAGGAACCGGATACTCCATTTCCCATCTCTGATCATTTTCGCTGGCTGACCCCCAGGCCTGGAACACTTGCCCTTGTCTTCTCTGCCCCTTAACTACCCTGGTCTCCGTAAAAAGTTTCACTTTCTGCCAGAAGCCTTTCTCAGTTCTTAATCTTAGTGTTTTCCCTTTGAGACTACCCCTACTTTGCCTTGTATATATCTTGTTTGAATATAGTTGTTTGCCTGTTGTCTCTCTCCCTTGGGAGCAGGGACTGTTTTTTGCCTTTATAGCCCCAGAGCTTAGCACAGTGCCTGGCACGTAGTGGGCACTTAATATATGCTAGTTGATTGCTTGACTGACCTACTAGGTGCATGTTTGCTAGAATAATTTCAGTTCAGCATGAGGAAATCCTACTAAAATAGAGCTGTTCAAAAATGGAATAGTATTAGAGTTGACAGTCACCAAAAGTCTTCAAGCAAAGGTCATTCAGCCATTCAGTGGTTCAGATTGGGAGAGGATCCCAAGAGTCTTCTAGCTTTGAAGTTTTCTTGTCCATTTAATAGTCATATAGTAAGGGTCCTATTAACTGTGTTGTGGGCTAAAGGAAGTCTAGGATCTGTGCCCAAGGAGCCTGTAGTCTAAGATAGGAAATAAGAGTGCTTTACTTTCGTTCGTCTCAGATTTAATCCTCGCATTCTTGTGAGGTAATGATTACAAATAGTATTAGCCCTATTTTGTAGTTGAAGAAATTGAAACTCAGAGACAGTTCCATGGCTTTCTAATCAAGGGCAGTGAGCACGTACCTTATTCCAGGAGGTATTCAAACCTAGGTCTCTGCTTACTGCCTCATGCAAACAGCTGGAGAGGCACTGTGAAGATTGCTTTCAGCTGGGGTGGATCAAAGGGAAATATAGATTTACAGCTGGAAGGAAGCCCAGAGACTTTAAGGACTAAAATGGTTTCTGAAGTTCTCTCTTTAAATCTGTGATCATATAATCCTGTTGGGTCGCTTGCCCCAGGATTTGAACTTAGATCCTTTTATTTAAATTCAGCATTCTTTGTAATATTCTATGCTGGAAGAAACTTAGATCCTCTCATTTGATTTAAATCCAGCACTCTTTGCAGTCGTCTATACTGTAAGGCATATGGAAGCCTCCTTAAAGGAGGTGGCATTGAAGCTGGGCCTTGCTGAAGAATAATAGGTGCCCGGGTACTGCAGCCTATAGCAGAATGGAGATTGCGTCTTCATCTCAGTTCACAGTTTTATGTAGCAGCAGCTGCTGTGTCAATACTTCCTGGTGCTGATGAACTATTTTTAAAAATAACTTTCCTTCAGTGAACTGGATGCAGGTGGTAATTTGTTGTTGGGAAGAGATTTCAGGGTGTTGGAGGCAAAGGCTGGTTTGGGAAATGAGCCAGGAGGAGGAGTGGGAGGAAGAGGTTGTTGATATTTGGGGCTGCAAACGTTCTGAGGTCTTACCTTGTTCTTCTCTTTTGAGACTGCAGCCTAGAGTGGAGTTGAATTGGGAATCTGACTCAGTAGATGTATGTACTAAAATTCTCATTTTCATTTTCACAGCAGTTTGCCACACTGACCGAAGTGATTTTCTACTTTTTGGTTCAACCCAAGGAGGTAAGGTCCTTTACTTGATGACCAGAAGTGTTCAAAGGGGAAGCTATTGTCTTGGATAGCCTAGAAAGTAACTCAGGGCTTCTTGCCCTTTGGCAGAGAGGTGATGGACTGGAGTTCTTACTCTGGGGATGTGTGTATAGAATTGCATCTTTATTTCCATACAATTGATTTCCTTTGTAATCTTCTGTATTTTATTTTATGCAGTTAAAAACATTATTTTGAGAAGGGTTTAACTAGACTGTGAAAGGGGTCCATGACAGAAAAAGATTAAGATTCTCTGGATTAGAGACTTAGAATGAGACATGCATTTTCAGACATGTCTAATGTTTTGTTAAACCATTATGTATTTGTTGCAAGAGAGGGCCTTTTTTTTTTTTTAGGGGGCAGTTACAGGGTAGTAACAGAGAAAGAAGAGAGGAAAGAAAGTAGCATCAGTAAAATATTTCAAAATACAAAAGAAAAGGAAAATTATAGAAGGGGACATGAGTAATTTTGGTACCACTTTTTAACATATATTTTATTTTCCTTTTTTGTCACATTAGCCAATCTGATAGGTTTGAGATAGTACCTCAGAGTTGTTTTAATTTGCATTTCTCTAATTTAAAGTGATTTAGAGTGCTTCTTTATATGCCTATTGATACCTTTGATTTCTTTTCCTGAAAACTGGCTGTTCATATCCTTTCACCATTTATCAGTTAGAGAATGGCTTGTATTCTTGTAAATTTGACTCAGTTCTCTATATATTTGAGAAATGAGGCCTTTATCAGAGATATTTGCTATAAAGACTGTTTCCCAGCCTTTTACTTTCCTTTTAATCTTGGTTTTGTTAGTTTTATTTGTACAAAACCCTTTTATTTTAATATAATCATAATTTTCTGTTTTACATTTTGTAATGCTATCTCTTGTTTACTCATGAATTCTTCCCTTCTCCACAGATCTGACAGGTAGAAATTCCTTGCTCTTCTATTGACGTACACTTTGAAAACAAATTGTACATAATAGAAGTTCATGATTTCATAAACAATCCTCTTTTGTTCATTGCATATTTAAATGTTTGTATTTGATTATTAAGATTATAATAAAAATAATTTCTTAAAATGGTAAGGAGTTTTTTTGTGTTCTGCATGTGCTGTAGGTTGAAACATTCCTGGCTAAACTGTCTGATTTTGCTGCCACCAATCAGATCAGCCTTGGGCCCTTAAAAAATATTGTGAAAAGCCTTCTTCTGGTACCTAATGGTGAGTGAATTGTTTGCCCTTGATGCTTTCATTATTGGCATTACCATTCATTCTCTCATGTTGGAAACTTAATTCTGTGTTTTCTCTCTCCCTTATCATTCATATGTCCTTTAGGCTTCTGAAAAAATATAAATCAAAACCAAAATTCTTTGAATTAACTATTTCTTTTTTCTTCTCACCTTCCCTGTTCCCTAGTTGATTAAAAAAGAAAAGAAAAGAAAAATGAAGCACTCTTAACAAACACTCACAGTTAAACAAAACAAATTCTTGTATTGGCTACATCCAAAAAACTGTATTTCTCATTCTTCATCTTGAATCCATCACTTCTCTATTAAGAGGTTGGTAACATGCTTTAGTCCTCTTGAATTGTAGTTAATCCGTTGTGTTGAGGAGAGTTCTTAAGCTTTTCAGTATCTTTTATCTTTATGATGTTGTCATTGTGTAAATTGTTCTACTGACTTTTCTTGATATATTCCGTATTGGTTCATACAGTATTTCCAGCTTCTTTGAAATTACCCTTTTCATCCATTCTTATGGTATATTGGTATTCCATTACATACCATAATTCTTTCAGCCTAAGTGATGACTTCTAAGTCTTGCTGATTCTGTGGATGCCATGTCTTCTACCTCTGCAGCTGTCTTCTCATGCTCCCCTCCCACCTCCCAGGACAGACCCCCCCCCCTCCCGCACATACACCTAGACTACTAAAATAGCCTTCATATGGAGTTTCCCAGCTCCATCCATCTTTTTTCCAACTAATTCATCCTTTATGTTACTAATTTATCTTCTTCAAGCTTAGATCTGGTTTTATCACATCTGAGGAGAGTATAGTACAGGGAAAAGGGTCCTGAAGTTGACATCCTGGGCTGCAATCCTGCACCTTACCTTTAAGTGAGCCACTTACCTCTCTGGATGCTTTTTCTTCCTCTATATCTGTTAAATTGGAACAAGTACCTCTGAGGTCTCTTCTAGCTCTGAATGTGTGAGCCCTGACTCTTCAGTGCTGCAGATCCCTATTGCCTACTAAGTAAGTTTAGATTCCTTTGCTAGCATCACAGACCCCTGATGCCATGCTACTTTTTCACCTGTATTTCATCTTCCTTCCTTCCTTATACTCTCTGCTCTAGCCATATTGGAGTCTTCCCTGAAGATGTTCTTTGGACTCCCCTTGCTGTGTCCTTAGAGTGTTCCCTCTCAAGAGATCTTTCTCTTTCTTTCCCTTTCCCCTTCTTTTGTTAAATATCTACCTAATCTTTTTTTTTTTGGCTAGGTAGTCAGGGTTAAGTGACTTGCCCAGTGTCATACAGCTGGTAAATGTCAAGTGTCTAAGGGTGGTTTTGAATTCAGATCCTCCTGACTCCAGGGCTGCTCCCTTCCCACCCCCTACTCCCCTCCTACTGCCTACCCCCAGTCTTTTTTTTATTTTAATTAATTACTTTATTTGTTTTCAGTTTTCAATAATCATTTCCATAAGTTTTAAATTTTCTTCCCCTCCCTATTCCTTCCCTTCCCAAGACAGCATGCAATCTTACATGGGTTCTACACATATATTCTTATTAAACACATTTTCACATTAGTCATGTTCCATAGAAGAATTAAAATGAATGGGAGAAACCTTGAGAAAAACCAAACCAAAACAAAATCTAACGCAAGAGAAAATAGTCTGATTCATTCTACATTCTGTTCCATAGTTTTTTCCTCTGGATGTAGATGACATTTTACCTCAAGAGTCCTTTGGGAATATTTTAGGTCGTTGGATTCCTGTGAAGGACTAAGTCTACCAGAAAAATTCTTTGCACGCTGTGGTTATTGCTGTGTACGCAATTCTCCTGGTTCTGCTCCTTTCACTCAGTATCAGTTCATATAAGTCTTTCCAAGCCTTTCTGAAGACTTCCTGTTCATCATTTCTTATAGCACAATAGTATTACATTACATTCATGTACTACAACTTGTTTAGTCATTCCCCAATTGATGAGCATCTCCTTGATTTCCAGTTCTTGGCAACCACAAAGAGAGCTGCTATAAATGTTTTTGTACATGTGGAACCCTTTCCCATTTTTATTTTTTTTATTTTTATATTTTTTAAAATTAAATTGTTTTCAGTGTTCTACAATCACTTCCATATATCTTAGATTTTTTTCCCCTCCTTCTCCCTCCTTCCCCACTCCTTCCCTGAGATGGCATGCAATTTTATGTAGGTTCTACACATACATTCCTATTAAATACATTTTCACCTTAGTCATGTTGCATAGAAGAATTAAAATGAATAGGAGATATCATAAAACAAAACATAATACAAAAGAAAATGGTCTGCTTCATTCTGGGATCTTATTCCATAGTTCTTTCTCTGGATGTGGAAAGCATTTTGCCTCAAGAGTCCACTGGAAATTTTTTAAGTCCTTGCATTGCAATGAATACTAAGTCTACCAGAAAAATTCTTCACACATTTGGTTGTTGCTGTGTATAAAGTTCTCCTGATTCTGCTCCTTTCGCTCAGCATCAGATCATATAAGTCTTTCCAGATGTCTCGGAAGTCTTCCTGTTCATCATTTCTTATAGCACAATAGTACTCCATTACATTCACATACCACAGATTATTCTACCATTCCCCAATTGATGGACATCCCCTTGATTTCCAGTTTTTGACCACCACAAAGAGAGCTGCTATAAATATTTTTGTACATGTGGGACCCTTTCCCATTTTTATGTTCTCTTTGGGATACAGTCCTAGAAGTGATATTGGTCAAATATTGTTTGGGTCAAAGAGTATGCCCATTTTTTAGCCCTTTGGGCATAGTTCCAAACTGCTCTCCAGAATGGATGGATCGGATCACAGCTCCACCAACAATGAATTTGTGTTCCAACTCTCCCACATCTTCTCCAACATTTATCATCTTCCTGTTTTGTCATGTTAAGCCAATCTGATAGGTGTGATGTGGTACCTCAGAGTTGTTTTGATTTGCATCTCTCCAATCAGTAGTGATTTAGAGCATTTTTTCATATGACTATAGATAGCTTTAGTTTCTTCCTCTGAAAACTGCCTGTTCATATACTTTGACTATTTATCAATTGAGAAATGACTTGTATTCTTGTATATTTGACTCAGTTCCCTATATATTTTAGAAATGAGGCCTTTGTCACAGACACTAGTTGCAAAAATTCTTTCCCAGTTTTCTGCTTCCCTCCTAATCTTGGTTGCATTGGGCTTGGCTGTGCAAAAGCTTTTCAATTTAATGTAATCAAAATTATCCATTTTGCATTTCATAATGTTCTCTGTTTCTTATTGAGTCATAAATTTCTCCATGCTCCATAAATCTGACAAATACACTATTCCTTGCTCTCCTTGTTTGTTTATAGTATCAGCCTTTATGCCTAGATTGTGTACCCATTTGGACTATATTCCGATGTGCAGTGTCAGGCATTGGTCTATGCACAGTTTCTGCCATACTATTACCCAATTTTTCAAGCAGTTTTTGTCAGACAGTGAGCTCTTATCCCAGAAACTGGGGTCCTTGAGGTTATCAAACAGTAGACTGCTATAATCACTAACTACTGTGTCTTGTGTACCTGACCTATTCCACTGGTCTACCCCTCTATTTCTTAGCCAGTACCAAGTGGTTTTGATGATTGCTGCTTCATAATACAATTTGAGATCTGGTATGACTAGGCCACCTTCCCTAGCATTTCTTTTTATTAATTCCCTTGATATTCTGTACCTTTTGTTCTTCCAGATGAATTTTAACATTATTTTTTCTAGTTCTCAAAAATAATTTTCTGGTAGTTTGATTGGTATGGCACTGAATAAGTAAATTAATTTAGGTAGAATTGTCATTTTTATTATATTAGCTCAGCCTACCCACGAACAACTTATGTTTTTCCAATTACTTAGATCTGACTTTATTTGTGAGAAAAGTATTTTGTAATTGTGTCCATATAGTGCCTGAGTTTGTTTTGGCAGGTAGACTCCCAAATATTTTATAATGTCTACCATAACTTTAAGTGGGATTTCTCTTTCTATCTCTTGCTATAGGTCTTTGTTAGTAATATCCCCCAGTCTTTGAAGCCCAACCCACATAGCACTTCTTTGATTTGAGCTCCACAACATTGGTAATGACTTTTCCCCCTCAGCCTTCACTCATAAAATAAATATTCTGTCAGACATTCAGTCAGTATGCATTTATTAAGGGCTGATTGTGTGCCCTGCAGTGTGCTAAGTGCTTGGGAAGGTGAGGGTGGGGAGATTCAGGATGAGATCTTACAAAGAAAAAGCAAAAATAGTCTGCTCCTCAAGGAACTTACATTCTAATGGAGGACAAGTGGATAAAATAGGTACATATAAGATTCCTATATTCCTATAAGGTAACTTTAGAGAGGAACCAACAGCTAGGAGAAAGCTAAGGAAAGGCCCCCTATGGATGTGACCTTTGAGTGAAGTCTTGAGAGGGAAGCCAGGTCTTCTCAGAGGTGGAGGTGAGTAGGGAACAACCAGGACAAAGGCAAGGAGATAAGAGATGAAATGCCATATGTGAGCATTCCCCTATTGATGGGTATCCCCTTAGTTTTTAATTCTTTGCAACCACAAAAAGAATTGCCACAGACATTTTTGTATATTTTTAGTTAGAGTTTGTTTTGCTTAGGACTAATTCTTCCTTCTTCCTTTTCCCTTTTTCTTGAATGAAATGGAATTCTGTACCCAATTGCATGTGGAGCTTATCTGTACTTCTTCCTTGAGACTCTACCATCTCGGCATCATCGTTCATACCATTTAAAAAGAAAAGAAGTTTTAAAAAAATTGACATCAGCTAAGTCTGCCAGTCTATGCAGCATCACACACCTGTAGTACCTCACCTCTGCAAAGAAGTAAAGGAGGAAGTACATCATCTCTTTGGAACCAACCCTGATTTTTACAGTTAACCAGTATTTGGTTCAGGGATTTTTGTTGTTCTCTTCCTTTTCATCATTGTCATTGTGCATATCACTTTACCCTTTACTTCAGTTTGTAAACTTTCTTGATATTCATAATTTCTGACACAGTAATATGCTATCATGTTTCTGTACCATAGTCAGTTTAGCTCTGAGGAGAGCTCTCCTGATTTCCTAATCTCCAGCCAGTCATAGAATTCCATAGCTCAAAAAAGACCTTAAGTACAACTGCCTTCTTTTTAAGGTAGAGGAAAATGAGGCTCAAAGAGTGAAAGAAATTGCCCAGGGTTACTCTGTGAGTTAATATAGAGCAGGAATCTCTTGACACCCAGACCAAGGTTCTTTGTCCTATACCAGGTTACCTCTTCCTCTCCCAAACTCCCCTGCACAGTGCCCATCCAGCTTTCACACCACAGTTCAGATCCAGAAATCTGCAGTCAAGTAGAAGCTCCTAGAGGAGTTTTTCTATCCCTAGCACCTAGCACATAATAGGTGCTAAATAAATGTTTGCAATACTTATCTGTATTGTTTCACCATTTAATCTAGTCTTTCTTTTGCGGCCTGTTTCACTAGTGTCTGTCTTGCTTTCCTAAAAAGACTGTATGCTTCTTGGGACCAGCAGTTGTTTTGGTTACTTCATGGTAGGGCTCGGTCATTACTGGTCTAGGTGAAATGAATTGAATGGAAGAGAACGGGAAGCAGCAGCCAACTAGACGATTACCATGATCTATTTGTTTATTAGTCAATATTTATTAATGACATTCAGAGCTGATCTTTTGTCCAGGAGGACTATGCCTTTGGGCATTCACTCAGTCAGCAAGCATTTATTAAGTGTCTCCTATATGTCAGGCTCTGTGATAGGCACGGGGGATACAAAGACAAAGAATGAAACAGCCCTACCCTCCACCAGCTTACATTCTGTTGGCATTGAAGTGGGAGTACTGAGTCCCTCTCAGGAGGAATACCTGTTAGACCTCTTTAGAAATCTTTAGTGGCTTCTATTGTCACATTCCTAGGTAGCTCTTTCCCTCCCTTTCTAACCATATTACCTTCATTCAAGAGCTCTGCAGACCTGTTAGCTTAACTAAGACCTCCCCTTTCTGTACTTTCTTATGCCCTAAATAGTCTCCTTTTTTCTTGCTGGTAGATTTCTGTTATTTCACTAAAGCACAGCTAAAATGCCTTTCCCAAAAAGATTTCTTCTCTTCTCCCTTCCCTTCCCCCAAACCCAATTGTTAATAACAACCTTTTTCCTTGGAACTCACAGAGTATTTTGTGTATATTTATTTTATCATGTAATTCTGTGGATTCCAGTTTTCTATATTTTGTTCTCCCCCTGTTAGATTATGACCTTCATGAAGGCAGGGTTCCTGTCATATCTAAGTAGAGATCACACGTACACACCCTATATACTGTCAGCATTTAAGAAATGTTGGATGAAAGCACAATTACATGGTCTTAACAGTTCAGCCTCCTGTCTCCTCAAAGTAAAGCTAACATATCAAATAAAATGTCTATTGTTGTAAAAGAGAAGACTAGTTATGCATTCATCTGAGCCTGAAACTGTCATTTTCTCAGGTTTTTATGTAAGGGTCTTAGTTGGTTGGAACATCCTTGACTTTGAACAGATTTAAGGCTATCATTTTTAGCCTTTCTTCCCTTTCCTTAATTTGTGCTATTATTCTTCCTTTCTCATATTTCCCCCCTAAAACCTGACTTTATTTTTTCTATTAATCATCTAAGATTAAAAAAAAAAAAGGAATTAATTTTAACTCTTCATTCTCCCTTCCCTCAATTAGTTAGCAAGTCCTCTCAGTTCTTCCTTCATAATGTCTTTCTTTATGAGTCTCTTCTTTTCCATCTCCCCTGCAACTACCCTAGGCGAGATTCTTAATCATGTCTGTGTTGCTGCTGTGGTCTTGACATTCAACAAATACTGGGCACCTGCTATATGTAAGGACAGTGTTAAGTGCTCAAGAAGCCCCTGAAGAGACCTAGTTCCTTCTCTGAAGGAGCTCACAATCTGACAGTGGAGGTGAGACAGATATAAGTAACTTAATACAAAATAGATTATAAGTATAAGGATGTGTGTGGGGAGGGAGTTGGTCTGGACACCTTTGACTAACTAAGGTTATTCGTTCTCCCTTTCTTCCTTTCTTCCCTTCCCCGCCTCCTCCCTAGGTGATGAAATCACAGAAGAGTCAGGTAACAAGGACAAGCTATTAATGTTTTGAACACAGTGCAAAGAAGGATTGTCATTTTGCTATCCTTTATGAAGTGTCAGGGAATTCTTCCTTGATGGAATTAAAAGGGTAGCTTGCCATTAGCTGGACTTTAAAAAGATAGCTTGCTAGCCCAAACCCCTCTCTCCACTTGAAATTTTCCTCTTTTATTTTGAAGACATCACTATCCTTCTAGGAACACAACTTCATGATCTCAGAGACATTTTTTGACCCTTTTCTCTCCCTCTTCCTCACTGCCTGGCATCTAATCAGTTGCCAAATCCTGTTATTTTTAACTCTGTACCATATCTCACATCTGTCTCTTCTTCCCTCATGAAGCCACTGTGAGAGTTCAGACCCTCCCTACCTCTTGCCTGAACTACTGTAATAGCTCATACTTTTTTCTGCTGTCTCACAGAAGAAGACGTGGCTTATTGTTTTTGTTATTTATTTTCTGATTTATCTTTTCTTTACAGCTAGATAAAGTTCCTCACCCCATCTTATACCTCTTTATATCCTTAACACTTAGCCCCATAGTCCTATAGAAGGAGCACCAGCTGGGTATCATTGGGCAAGTCACTTACACATTCTGTTCCCATATTAAATAGGGATAAGTTATATTTGTACCTCTGGAAGCCTTTTATTGCTGTTATTGGCCGTTCAGTAAGGGTTTGATGATGGTCCTTAGAATTGAGACTGCCGTTGTAGATACCTCTACTGCTGCAGGAAGCTTTAGGCAGTAAGATATTCATTCAGCAGTTATTAGTACCTACTATATGCTAGGTATTATGTGGGGTGAGGTATTCAAAGGCAAAAAAATGTAAAAAAGGATTTACATGCTATTCAAGAGATAAACATTACATCGACTAATTTTCAAAAGCAGTTTTTCAAAAATTTTATATTGAAAAGCAGTTCTTTCTAAAACTCACTCCCCAACATTGATTCAGAAGTTACACACCTTTTGGTTTTCAAGGGAAAATCTTAGCCAAGTATATGAAGAGGGTCAGGTACAGTCAATCATCATCTTTTTTTTTTTTTTTTAACTTCGCCCACTAGTTAATAGATATCCAGGCTGTATCTGGCACAGTCCTGGGAGCTGAGAAGCAAAGACAAAAATAGAAGTGTGCACTTGACCTCAAGGAGCTTATGTTGGCCTGGGAGTGGAGTTGATGGGGGAAACAACCTGTACAAAGATAAGTAAATGCTAAATAAATATAAAGGATTTCCTGGTTCAGCTGGGGGAATTAGGGAAGGTTTTACAAAGAAAGTGGCCTTGCAGCTGAACCTAGAAGGGGTAGACAAGGGTTCTAAGAGACTTAAGTAGATAGTAAGCTGTGTGGTATCACTAGATGATCTTTTTAGTACATATTTATTGAATTCTTGAAACTCTGTTCTTTCTCTCTTTTTCCCCCTCTAGAATTTTTCACAGTAGGCTCACATTGACATCCTTCTTCTCTTGTTACACCAAACAAGATTATATAGGTTGATGGCCTGAGGAACAATATTTGATAATTTTGCAACAAATTTGAACAAAAACAAAATCTTTGCCCTTCCCTTCACTTCCCTCTGGACTATCATAGTGATGGGGGGGGTGTGGGGGGGTGGGAGGGGGTTCTAACCAAAATTGCTCTGTCTATCAAAAATAAGGCTCTGGGGCTTTTTAGTAATGGCATATGTTAGCAATCTCTTCTCTAACTCATCTCCCACAGTCTAATGGGATTAGTGGAACAAGTACTACTGACCTTGTATTACAGATATGGAAACTTAGGCTCCAACAGGTTACTTAGGTCCAAGATCACGCAGCAAGTTAGTATCAGAGCTGAAACTCAACCCAGTTGTCTTGATTCCTAGGCCATTGTTCTGTAGTATCCTGCAAAACTGGCTAAGGAGGAGGGAAACAAGCATACATTAAGCTTATGTGCCAGGCACTGTTCTGAACGCTTTACAAATACTCTTCTTTGATCCTCACAACCACCCTGGGAAGGGTGCTGTTGTTATCCTCATTTTATAGTTGAGGCAGACATAGTTGTTGAATAACGTGACCAGGGACACATAGCTAATGTCTGAGGCTTGATTTGAACTTAGGTCTTCCTGACTCCAGGTCTAGCATGCTCTCTACTATACTGTCTAGCTGCCTCTGAGTTCAAAATCTATCTGTGTTTAGGGAAAGAAAATCTTAATTCTCCCTTCCTGATGGGATTCAGTGATTTATAACCCTTAGTGTTTACATAGGAGCTTAAGATAATACTTTAAAACTGGAAGGGACCTTAAGTGTTCCCTCCTCATTTTACAGATGAGCAAACTGAGGCACACATTCCCCTTTCTGTTTTAGTCATGTCAACTACCTATTACTGTGAGTGTTGTACTAGGTATAATATGTCCTTGAGTGCCCCTGCTTTGAGAAAGGATCCAGACAGATTAAGTTTTCTGCTCTCATTGATTTAGTAGAGAGTAAAAGTACCAAGGACTAGGTTGATCCCTAAATTTTTTTCACAATAACTCAGTCTAGGGACCTTTCTTCTCTAATGATAATAAACAAGGTTCTGAGAAATAACTTTTGCAATTCCTGTCAAAAACACCAAACCCAAAGCCCAAATGAGAAAGTCTTGGCCCCAAAGCCTGTAACTGTTCCACTCAGATGATTCCACCTCCTGTACCCTAGTCAAGACACCAGGCCTTTCTTGCCCATGCCCTTCTCAAGCAAAGCTCTCCCGTATGCTGTCCCAGGAGAGAAGGGGCCTGAGAGAATATCCTCTGGATTGTTAAAAGATTTAGCTCAAATTCAAATGAGGTTTTAAATCCTGGCAGCTTTCCTCCTCTTAAAGGGCTCTCCCTCTGACTCCCATTTTAATCTCATGTACTTATTGTAATCTAGTTTGTATTCTGTTCATCTAGCTCAGAGATGGTATGGGGATAGAGAGGGAACTAGGAAGACTAGTTCAGGTCCTGCAACACATTCTTGCTTTGTGACTCTGGACCAGTCACTCCCTTTTCGGTACTCTAGACAACTCTTAAGTTCCAGATCAGCAACTGACCTGGATTGGTAGAAAGTGTTTCCAAACCTGGGAACTCATTTCACCAATGAAATGCTGTGTTTATCCCTTGTACTTATTTGGAGGTGTACGTGGCTTAACCCCCTACTAGACTGTTAGCTCCATCAGGGCAGGGATTTTCTTTGTGTTCCTGTATATAGCTTCCAGCACAGTGCAGTGTACACAGTGGGTGCTCAATGAAGCTTTGTTCAATGAATGGATGATGAATGAAGGGCAGAAAGTATGAAAGACCCAGGCATTTAATGCAGAACTTAACTATCCGCCCACCCTCTGCCTTCCTGCCAGTGCCCCTTACCTTTATGGAAGAAACCTAGAAGTCCCTCTCCACTTAGACCCTCTCGCTCAACTCTCTCCTCTCCAGTCGTGGTGGGCTACTTCTATGAGGCAAATACCCTAATGCATCCCCAAGGTATCTGGGCCTTTCCAGACACCTTGTAGAGATACCCTTAGGTCTTTGGGCCCATGACACTGCTCTGTAGCTGAACTCCCCTACATCTTCCTGATTTAGAGTGTGAACTTTTTGAGAGCCAAAACAGTATTGTTTTTCTCCTTGTTATCTCTAGAGCTTACTTAACTTGATACTTCTTACATAGTACTTTATAAGTTCATTTTAATAAACCCACTGCAAAGGCAAACTTCAGGAGTTATAAAAGATTCCTTGGGCCCTCCAGAGTAGCCCCACTGGATCCAGTGTCTTGGCGTTTTAGATGGGACTGTGGGCTGACTCTTTTGAGCCTGCCCAGGCTGCCCAAATGCACACAGTGCTTCCTGGTATTTCCTGGTATTTCGCCTTTCTCCACTTTAGACTTCCTTGTCCTGTCAAATTTCTGAGATGAAAGATTTCCTCTCTTTGTTTAAATGGTTTCTCTTCAGGTGTTTGTGGCCATAGACATGTCTGAGTATTGAAGGAATAAGGGAAGGAGGCAGTTTGGGGCCAAAAAGAGCTTTTATCTTCCCTTCTTATTCTTTAAACGTCATCTTGAGGTTTGGGGAAAAGTCAGTGGTATAGACACCAGGCATTTATTTGTGACTTTCTACTGTAGAATTTTGGTTGAAAAGTTGGTCTCCAAAGCCTAGAGAAGATTTGAACATTCATAAACACTTTGTTCTCCAACATCACTTCACGAACTTGAAAACACAGCAGGGGCTGTTCCTTAGGGCTTCAAGGGGTTGACTTAGTCTGGGGAATAGGAAGGAACTTTAGAGTTTAAGCTGTTGTAGGCCAGCAGGTTGACAGTTTAGCCACAAGTTTAATTCCTATAGGATCCAGCTAATATCTTTAAACTAGTAGAATCTACAAAGAAAAGGGTGGTTTCTTACAAGTTGATTAGGAGTTCAGTATAATCTATAAACCTTAAGTCTTGTGAAATATCCTTTCTTGCTTTCCCCTGTAAACTACTTTGCCTTGAATTTTATTAGAAATGATTTCTCTCCTCCCACTCTCACCTTTTTTTCTACCTATTCATAACATATTCAAGGACTCAAGTAGATTCCCACCTCTTCTAGGAAACCTTCCCAGATTACCCATGTTAGTCTGTTCTCTTATTCCTTTTACACTTCAGAATCCTCGTCCAACTCATTTAACAGGGGAAGAAGCTGATGTCCAGGGAAGAGAAATGACTTCTCAGACCAGAACTAGAACCTTGACTCACACAGAGCCCCAGTTCTGTTCTCTACAAAGTCAGTCCCTACACCAGGCCATTTGTCTTCATCCTGTTGGTTACAGTAGAAGCCCCTTAAGGGCACAGTATAAGACCATTTATGTCACTTTACCTTTGTATCTGTCCCAGGGCTTTCATGCAGTGAGTTCATAAATTCATCCTTAGCCCTGGATTCTAGTTCAAGACTTGCTACTTTGTTGCTTTGGGCAACTTACTTCCTTTCTCTGAGCCTTAGTTTCCTTCTCTACAAAATAAAGACCAAACGATCTTTTATATCCCTTCAATTGCTAAGTCCTGGGACCTTCAGATTTTGTGTCCTCTAATTCCTAGTACACTGTGTTGCACATTGCTTAATATGTTCAATCAGATTGCCTTGTTAATTCTTGCCTGCTTCCTTTCTCCATTTTAGATTTTAAACTGTATATGGGTCTAAGTCTTTTATTTCTTCGGTGTCCCCTGCACACCCCAGAACACTCATTAAACCTGCAAAGGCTGACTGCTCCCAGGTTTAAAACGAGTTTGTCTTTCTGCTTCCTAGGTGCCTTGAAGAAGAATATGACTGCTGAGCAGGTCAGAGCAGATTTCATTACTCTGGGTAGGCCCTTTATTTGCCTCTGCTAAATATTAAGTGATTGGTGCCTTTTATTATGCTAATCCTCCTTCTTTTCTCCCTCAGGGCTCAGTGAAGAGAAAGCCACTTATTTTTCTGAGAAGGTATCTCAATTCCTTTTAATCAGGATTAATTAAGATTTCTTGTTTTATTTCCAATACTCCAGTGCATCTGTGATCTCATTCATGTGGGTATTCATGTTTTACTTCATAAAAGGAAAAATACTGATTTGGAGAAAACAATCAACCACAGATAACTTCTGTTGGCTTAATGGTTTTCGTTCAGTAGCACAGGGTCATTAGAAAAGAGGACTGGGGAAAAGCTACCTGGCACGATGCAAGAGTTAAGAGGGCTTAGGTTCAAGCCCCATGTCTGATAAAAAGACCGTGTGTGACCCCTGGCAAGTCATTTAGCCCCATTGATTCTCCCCTTCTGTCCCCATCCCTAAATCTTTAAGACTGTATGTTATGGGGCAGGTGCTTGTACTCTCCACTTTGGTAGAGGGAGTTTCCTTATTGGGCATTCCCTACACCTCAGAAAAGAAAAAAAGTACAGGACTTAAAGTCAGGGGACCTGACCAGATTCTGACCCCTAGATATTAAAAGGGAATTTAATAATACTTACACTACTCAGTAGGGTTGTTGTCAAGAAAGAGCTTTGTAGTGCTATATTGCTGTGAGCTTTTATTATCATCATATAAATGGGGTAATGCTTTTAGTGCATATTTTTTTCCCCTTTTAGGCTGGATTTAAACATTTCAGAATCAATAAGTGATATTTCACTATTTTTATACCAACTACCATTGCTGTTTTGGAAAGAAAGAAGAAATTTAAATTCCTCCCTCTTCCTTGTCCCTTTTCTGGATAGGGGCATGTAGGCCTTCCTCTTATGACTACTGCCTAGGACTGAATCTCTTACTGGGAGGGGCAGAGAGGTGGAAGTGGGGGAAATGGTAGAAAGAAGAAAGATTTTTTTTCTCTTCATGTGATTTTTTTAAATTTGGTTTTATTCTGGCAGTGGAAACAGAAATCTCCTACACTTGCACGATGGGCAATAGGACAGACATTGATGATCAACCAGCTTATAGATATGGAATGGAAATTTGGAGGTAACTAACTTCAGCCAGGTTTGAAATTAATGGGAGGGTTAGGGGAAGTGTGGATAAATTCCTTTGGAAGAAAGGGAACTTGAAATGGGCAAGATGTTGCCCTCTCATAGAAGGGTGTTTATGTTAATTCAGTGGGAACCCTGTTACCTAAATAACAAAATGATGTATAACTCTAACTTCTAGACCCTACTGTCCTGGGAAAACTTCTAATTTTGCTGTCTCCGCTTGGCCCTGATGATCCATCCATTAGATGGTCTATAGAATCTGGATCTTCTAAGTAACTCTTGGGCCAGTGACTAGTTTACTGCCTTTCCTGTGGAAAACCAGTGTGGCATAATTACATAAGGCATACTCAGCAACAGTGGGAAAGTCCCTCCACCTCCCTGAGTCTTTTCCTTATCTGAAAAATGGAATAATAACACATAGGAGAAAGCCTGAGTCCTAAAACTGCTGTCCAAAAGCAGCTGCCCAATAAGATATGTATGTAAATAAAGCTTCTCAAACACTTCTAAGCCTTTCAGGAGTATCTCTCAATAAATCTCATGCTCAATTTTCCCTTCTGTGTCACAGTGACGTCAGGGAGCAGTGAACTGCAGAAAGTGGGGAGTATATTTTTACAAGTAAGTAAGTCTTCCCTCTCTGCCCCTTCCCCCCCAAAAATTTTTTTGGAAATATGCATTTTTTTTTTGGTCATTTGATCTTTTTAAATGAAGGTAATTAGGATCAAATCTACATTATGTTGCCAGAGAATATTCATAGAAACAAGTACAGGGAATCCTCAAAGTCTTAATGCTTAGCAAATTTAAGCTTCAGTAGCCTAAACCTGCACTAATACTTTTGGGACTCCCTATAGATCCCTAACTTGTTATTAGAATAAAGGGCTTAATCACAGGCAGGCTTCAAGCCCAGGCTCCTTGATAGCCCCTTGTCAGGTGGTATTGTAGTGAGGGTTTGGGCTTTGGTGTGAGGTTGAGTTGGACAAGATGACCTTTGAGCTCTCTTTCAACTCTCCAGCTCTGAAATTCTTTGAGGGGTTGGAAGGAGGGGTGACCTTAATGAATGCTATCAGGTTAATGGAACTCAGTTGTTTTGTGTAAAATGTTTGATTACCAGTACTGGGATACACTTAGGAAGCTTGGGTTTGGGAGGAGAATCAGATTGTTTACAGGGAACTATGAAATTAAAAACCAGCAGCTTTGGATTTGGTTTCTTTTTCTCTGTCAGTTGAAGTTGGTGGTTAAAAAAGGAAACCAGACTGAAAACGTGTATATAGGTGAGTCCTACCTCCCTTTTCCTGAGCAGGGCTATTACAGAACAGAAGCATTTCTTCTCTGTGACTTGGACCCATATTTAGCTTTTCTTCATTTGTGGAGCTCTCAGGAGAGGGCTAGGGTAAACGGGAGTGGCAGTTGGGGTCTGGATTCAAGGATTAGTGCCATCACCAGTGAGCTTTGACAAGCTATTTCCCTATTTAGAGCCTGAGCTTTCCCTTCTCTGAAATAAGGATCTTTATGTTTACATGAAAATTTCTATTTATAATAATAACTGGCACTTAGTATGTGTCAGGCACTATGCTAAGCACTTTACAACTGTCATTTTCTTTAGTTCTCACAACAACCCTGGGAGGTATTATTATTATTATTATTTTTCCCATTTTATAGTTGAGGAAACTGAGGCAGAAGGTTAAGTGACTTGACCAGGATCACATAGCTAGTAAGTATCTGGGGCTGGATTTGAACTCAGGTGTTCCTGACTCCAGGCCCAGAATTCTATCCACTGTACCACCTATGGCAACCTGTGCATTGGAGTCTCCAATAGGGAAGAATATGGGAGCAGGAACTCTGTCCTTGTCTTCCTTTTAGGAAAAATACCGTGCATGTAATAGTGTAGAATACTAATAATAATAACAGCATTTATATAGTGCTTTAGGATTTGCAGAGTCTTTCACATATATTATCTCATTTGAGCCTCACAACCACCATGCAGGGTAGGTGCTCTTATAAGGAAAATGAGGCTGAGAGAGTAAGTGATTTACACAGTCAAGTGTCTGAGGGAGAATTTGATTTGGAGTCTTCTTGATACCCAGTTTAGTGTTGTATCTGCTATGCCCACTTAGGGGCCTTCCAAGTGGAATCAGAAATATGGTGGGGAGGTCTGTAACAAGAAATCAGCAACTTTGGACAGTCTACAGTGGGTTAGATTTTCAAAAAGAAGAGAAAGAAATCAAGGATTAAAATTCTTCAAAATTCAATTCTATCCCATAAACACTGATTGAAACTGCTTTCTGGTAAACATGTAAAGGATTATAAGGATGAACAGTGCATGACTTAGCCTTCAAGAAACTTATAGTTAGGGGAAATAAAACATGTTTGTAAATCCATTAGTCAGCAAGCATTTTTTTAAATGCCTACTCTGTGTCAGACTCTGAAAATACAAAGGCATCAATGAAAGAGTCCCTGCTCTTAAGAAGCTTACTTTGTAATTAAATAATACAAACATTAAAAACTATCTTTCTAGAAGAAATCACTCTGAACACCATGAAGACTGTCCTTCATTCTGTGGAAATCTGTCATTTTTCATCCTTTTATATGTGATTTTTTTTTTGGTCACTTCAGTATTTGTAGGCCAAGCAGAAGGGAAGGTTTTTTGGTTTTTTTTTAAAAAGCTGTTTATGAAAAGTAACCCTTTGAGGCATCTATCAAAATTGGAAACATTTACCTGACACTGAGTTTCCTTTCCCTAGAGTTAACCCTGCCTCAGTTCTACAACTTCCTGAGTGAGATGGAACGGGTCCGAGCTGGCATGGAGTGTTTCTGCTGAAGCTGAAGGAAGAAGACTCAGAGAGCTAACTTGATTTTCCTTGTGACCTGCTCAGTAACAGCTCAAGGACTGCGGTGTCCCCAAAAAGGGTCACAGTTCTGTACTAGGAAGCCTAATACAATTGTCACATAAACCCATGATTCATGAAATAACCACTCATCATACAGACCATGTCTCAAATATTTAAACCATTAAGAGGGGGAGAAATCAAGGCAGTTTGTTATACTCCTCCTTTCTTGCCTTTCAGAACTCCCATTTTCTCAAACTTTCAAGACCAGCAGTCTTAACTACAGAATAGAGTTAACCTGAAATTAGGCAAGGGAAGTCTTCACTGTCAGCATCCTGAGAGCCAGAACCTGAAACAAACAAACAAACAAAAAATTCATTTACCATGTATAGTGAGGATTCTCTCATATGAGACTCTATTTTAATGATATCTGTGTATTAAACCCAAGAGCTCCTCTTTCAAAGACTTCTGTTCTTTGGAAGCCTAGACTCAGTCTCTCCTTCTGTCCTGTGAAGGTCATTATCTTCTCAGCCTCCTTAGAAGTCTAGTTCTGCCTTATCTAAGTGTCTGATAAAAGGTTTGAAGAAGAGGCCTTAATCCTCTTGTCCATGTACCCTGGGTTTGTAATGGTTTGGGAAACAAGATGATCAGAATTTGGGTTGGACCTGAAAAGAGAGTCTGGGTGAGGCAGAGGGAATTTGCTATGCTTTAAGGACAGTCTAGGAATAGGAGTGCCTTTAGGTTAAAGCCTTGAAGAAAAGTGGACCATAGATCTGGATCTTCTTTTGAGACCTTGTAGGTCATTTGGCCTAACATCCTCTTTTCATAGATGAGGAAACTAAGACCCAGAGATGGTAAGTGGCTTGCCCATCTCACATAGATGGCAGAGCTAGGATTTAAACTTAGGTCTTGCTACTCCAAATCCAGCATTCTATACCACTGTACCACGTTGCCTTGTCCACATGAAGAAGTTGTGTATACTCTGCTGTTGATATGAGGTGTTCGTTTCCAACCTAGTATATCACTTTTCACCAATTGTTGATTATAACATTAAGAACTTGAAGGACCTTGGACTGCATCATGTCCAGGTAAGGGGAGAGGTGGAGCATTAGAAATAATTTCATCCATCGGTTCCTTACCTGGAATTCATGAACTTAAAAAAAATTTTTTATAACTATTGCACTATATTTGATTTCCTTTGAAATTCTATGTATTTTATATTATACATTTTAAAACATACTGAGAAGAGGTCCATGACTCAAAAAAGGTTGACGATCCCTGATCCAATCTGACTCACAGTGGCTTAGACTGTTCTCTTTCTCTGTTCTTTGTTTTATAAGAAAATTCACATGTTGTTTGATGTTTGTCAAATTCATGTTATTGTTTTCTTCCTAAAGAAATCATCTAATCCAACCACCTTCTCCCATTTTACAGATAAGAAAACAAGTCCAGGGAGAAAAATGCCTTGTGAAAAGATGCACCGTGAATTAGGGGCTAACCCAGACCTAGACCTTCCAGTATTACTCATTTTTTTTTTTATTCCCCCTGGCTGGGCTGCCTGGAGTTGTTGCTTGTCTCTAGTGGTCTCACTCTCCACCCCGACTGTTGAGAGCCAAGGTCTAGCCAGGGATTGCATTTTTCATTTCTGGAGGTTTTAGCGTATCTACTGTTGGCTAAACAAAGTCTTAAAGAGGCTTATGGACTAAGGCTGCTTCCACATCAAAGGCCTATTACAGACTAGCCTAGGGATGAGTTAAGTGTGGATAAATCAGAAGCACATGAACTCAAATTTCTAATAAATACACATGGGCTTCAACAAGGAGAAAGAACATACTCAGCCAAAGGCATTGTAGGTTTCCCTTGATTCTGTGCTTTGCCAGTATTGAGTTACTCAGATATTTCAGGTCAGTGTTACAATTTTCCCTCTGTCATTCAGCTAACTCCAGTTCCTGTGGTGTTCATGTTTAAATATGAGTTTTCCCAAGTTTCCAAGTGGTGACATTTTTTTTTTTGCTTTGTTCTGGATTTTCAGGGACAGAACTAAATGTGGTAATAAGTTCTTTCATTTCCCTTGCTTAACCTCATTTTTCCAACTTTAAAATGAAGAAGCTGGTTTAGACAAAGCATTCCAGCTCCCAAATTCTTAGTTTTCAGACCTCTCCCTGTTCAAATTATTATTTTTTAAAGCCCCTTCCAGTCCAAGTTCTTTTTAAGACCTTCTTCCAACTCTGACATTGTTTTAAGTCCCCTCCCAGCTCTGACATTCCACACTATGTGGCCCTTCTGACTCTTTTCTGAAATCCCCCTGAATTTTGACAGTTTATTTTCTAAGATCTCTTCCAACTTTAACATTTTATGTTTTAAGATCTTCTAGCTGTAGCTTATGTGTTAAGGTCTCTTCCAGCCCCAATAGTCTCTGTTCCAAAGTTCCTTTCAGCTCTGGCATTCTTGGATTCTATAAGTAAGTGAGCATTTTTGTAATGTGTCTCTTGGTTCCACTCTGTTTTATATCTATCCCTAGTTCAATTGCTGCCTCATGCCTGGACTAGTGTAGTAATTTCTTAGCTGGTCATCTGTCTATAGTATCCATACTGCCCCCAATCCATTTTACATATGACCACCATATTAATCTTCCATGAACATTGCTTTAAACATACTTCCCTGCTCCACTCCTCAGAGACTCCCCATTGCTCCTAATATAGCTCTTGCCCTTTGTGATCCCTTGAATCCAAAAGGTGAATGCAAATTAATCTAGTTGTTCCCTCTTCTGTCAGGAATGCACCCCTCCACCACACTGCTTTGCTTTACTCAAAGTTGCTCAAAGTAAGATATTGCTCATGTCATCATAGGAAGATCTCTGTTCTTGGAGCTCTCATTGTGCTTAACTACCTAACCCACTGGCAGTAATAGACTACCTTGGGCTTTTATTTGTGTCTGTTATTTTATTTTGTCTTTGCAACTAGAGTGTGTAGATGACTATCTGATAGGTAAGAACTAGAACTTCTGCTTTTTTATATCCCCAGCACCTAGGAGAGTGTTCCTTTTGCATAGAAGATGTATTATACCTGTCTGTTGATGATATTGGATTGTTTTCTGAGGACCTTACACCAAAATCTTCCTTTCCACAAAGTATGAATCCAGTTAGGCTTTGGTCGGCTATTTGCCTACGGGATAAAAATTTAAGACTCAGAGCCATGTTTCATGCTTCTGTCTTCTTCAGAGTTCCTAGAAGGAAGCATGAAGTAGACCCTCAACTAAAATTTGTTGGTTGACTGATTAATCAGAATTGTGTGTCTGCAAGGATGCTTAAAATCACTTTTTTTAATGAGTCATTTAACCTCTATGGGCCTCAGTTTTCTCATTTGTTAATTAAGATGGTTGGATTGGTTGCTTGAGTATGCCATAAGTCAGTGCTTCTACAATTTTTTTGTCATCTAAATAAAGTCCAAAGTCTTGAACCTGCTATTCAAGGGCCTCCAAAGTCTGGTCCCACAATACCTATCCAAACTCATTTTTCCCAGAAGCAAACATCATCCCCATCAACAGGGTTGTCTGCTAGTAACTGGTTGTGCTTCTATAGCAGCCTTTTGAGCGAGTATGTATGTTCCTACTTCCATTTTAGGGAGTTCATTTATGCCTTCTTCAATTTCTTTTTTTAAACATAGGGTTATTTAAGTATTCTATTTCCTCTTCTGTTAATCTAGGCAATTTATATTTTTGTAAATATTCATCTATTTCACTTAGGTTGTTAGATTTATTGAAATATAATTGGGCAAAAAAGCTCCTAATAATTGCTTTAATTTCCCCTTCATTGGTATGAATTCACCCTTTTCATTTTTGATACTGGTAATTTGGTTTTCTTTTTTAGTCAAATCAGGCAATAGTTTATTTTTTTTCCTTCATAAACCCAGATCCTGCTTTTATTTATTAGTTCAATGGTTTTCTTGCAGTTTTATTCATCTCTCCTTTGATTTTCAGGATTTCCAATTTGGAGTTTAATTGGGGATTTTTCATTTGTTCTTTTTTTTAGTTGCACGCTCAATTCATTGATCTGGTCTTCTTTTATTTTATTGATGTGTTTAGAGATATAAATTTCCCTTTAAGTGCTGCTTTGGCTGCATCCCATAGATTTCCTACTCCCATTTAACAAAAGAGAAAATACTTCATAGAGACAAAGTGACCCTTCTACTGCCATACCTGCTAAGTCACGAAATTATAAAGTTAGAATAGGAAGGGACTTAGAGGCCATTGAGTCCAACCTATTTATTTTACTGATGAGAAAACCATGGCACCGAGTAAGTATGTGAGGTAGAATTTGAACTTGTGTTCCTGACTCCAAGGCCCGTACTTTGCCTTGCTACCAGCTTCTAGCTGAAGTGTTGAAACCAGCTTGTAAACCAGGTGCTCTGATTCTAGGACTAAACCTTGCTATCTTGGGCCCTCTCATGCCCTTTCTCCCCAAACACCACCTGCTCATTCCCACCCTGGTAAGCACGGATGCCCTTCCTGATACTGTGCCTGTCCCCAAAGAACCACCTTTCTGATCAATACTGCTCATCTTTTTCTGAATTCCCACAGTGCCTTCATTAGCATTCCACAGTGCCTAGGCTGAACACGGTACCTGTCAAGGGATGTGTTTGATTGGATTCATACTTAAGTTAGAGGGTGAACTCAGGGATCCAAGGACATTTTCAGCTCTTCAATACTGATTCTGTGATCCTGAGGGCAAAGGGGGAAATGACAACTGTCCTAGGTTGAACCATCAGTGCAAGGCTGGGATTCTAACTTTGGTCCTCCACTCACTGAGCTCACGCTTAGGTGAGGTAATAAGACCCCTGTGTGTGAAGATGCACTATATCCTTTGGCAAACATGGGCTCCCCAAGGGCCCAGTGCTGAGTGTGGCAGATGTCCCTTTGAGCTGTCTTCTTCAGGGAATGAATGAATACCTCTTGAAGGAGCTCAAATTAAAGCTTGACCTCAGTGGAGGAGCACAGCTTTCAGCAGGTAGAGATTTTATGGTAGGCACAAACAAGAAGACATGTAAGTATATTTAGGGGAAATGGAATAGGTTAGTCATGATTCAAAAAAGCTTTCTGAGACATGCCAAGTTCACAGAAAGGCTAATGGTCCCTTTGTGAAACTAAGTGGAAGCCAAGTCTTTGCATTCATTCAACATTTAACAAGCATTTTCCCCCCCAGTAAGCATTTGTAAAGTGTCTACTTGCTATGTAGGGGCAGTATGGAGCAGTGGTTAGACACCTCTTCCCCAGAGATGGAATGACCTAAGTTCAAGTCCTTTCCCCCCCTCCCTCTCATATACTGGCTGTGGGCAAGTCATGACTTTAACCTCTAAGTGCTCTAGAGGTGTCAAAGGCATGGCCAGTCACTCCTATTGCATTGGGAAATACTTAAATAAAAAATACAATAAAACACAGATACATTTTAAAACTAAATCAATAAGCATCCTACAAGGAATATGTCTAGAGTAATGACCCCCAGTTTCTATTTGAGTTGGACACTGTCGGTCTAAGTAGCTAGCTTAAAACCATGTTGCAGAGAAGGTGTGACCCTGTGCAGTTTTCTCACTTGTGAGTGCCCCGTACCAAGGCAATCACAGGTACAGTCCCAATCTCATCCCAAATATGTGACGAGCCTGTGCTGGGCTAGACCTGGGAGATGTCAGGTCAAAAACCAACAGGCCCTGATCCCAAGGACTTTGCATCCTGATATAAGGAGAATAATGTGCACAGAGAAGTAAATACATCACACATGCAAAGTAATGTGTGTGTGGGAGGGGGAGGTGGTAGCACCAGTACTTAGAAGTATCAGGACTGGGTCTCTGTAGGAGATGCCACTTGGGCTGAGCCACTTTCTATATGAGGCCAGGATGCCTGGATTATTCCACTATAAAGAAAATTCACACTTCTCTAGTACTAAAAGCTTTATCAAGAACTTTCCCCAAAACAACCCTTTGAGGTAGGTGGTACAAGAAGCATCATCTCAGTTTTAAAGAGAACTTTGAGTCTCAGAGAGTTTAATTGACTTGTTCAGGTCATAGTTAGAGGAACTGGTTTTACAGCTAGTCAGACTTGGCTCCTTCCCCCAGAGGCCTTGAAGAGAATGTCTGAGGTGGGGGGGGGGTGGGCGCTTTTTCTTTGATTTTATGTCCTGGACCCTTTTGGCAGTCTAGTGAAGCTAGGGGGCTCATTCTCAGAATAATAATGCTTTTTAAAACGTAGAGGAAATGCTAAATTTCAGCTAGAAGTCAGTAAAAATATTTTTCTTCCCATCCAAATTCACAGTCCTCCTGAATTATATTCTTGGACCTTGGGAGGTTTGTGGTCCCAGGTTCAGATCTCAGATCTGTCTGAAAAAAGGTCAGTGATTGGTGAATCCATAGGTTTATATAACTACATGCTACCAGAGACACTGCACTCACCTTATGGTGCATTCTTATCTTTCTCTCCTAATATATTCATAGGTTTGTGGGATTATCTGATGTAGTCAGAGGTCCATAGGATTTTTATACCCTAGATCAGAACAGTTGTAAAATGCATTTAAGTAGCTTGTTTACTATCCTGTATAAAGGAATGTGCCTATCCTCACCTCAATTGGACCATTCAGAGCTGGTCTTTAGTTCTGCCTGACAGAATCAGCCAGCCCCTGGATGAACCTGTGTAACAAAGGCATGCCAGGAGCAGGAAAAGCCAGGGGATGTAAGAGGCTACGTTTGCAGACATGCCTTTGTATCTCCTCTGCTTCCTTTGTTTTGATAGTGCCAATTACTAGGTAAATTCTGAAGTTTGAGCTTGCATCACCTAAATCTCAAAATCAACTTGATTTTGGTTTCTGGATTCAGGAGAGGTGAGCGAGCACCTGGTCCTCTGACTCTAGGTCCAGTCTTCTCTCAGACTGCCTGGATGACGGCATTTTGTTCCAACAGTATCTCTGGGCAGGAACCCCTTGGGTCTGATAGACAACCAGGAAGACAAGGAAGAGCGATGAAGGTGCATTATTGGGGGTGGGCAGAAGAAGCCACAAGGGGAGTTGGTGGTACTGCCCTGCGATGGTGGTTTGGCCCAGGCCAGGGGTTGGCCACAGTTGGGGGTGTCAGTTTTATGAATGATTTCCTGACAGGTAGAAAAGCTGACTCAGCTGACCTCCTGTGGTGTCCTGCGCACTGCCAGTTTTTCCGGCTGCCAGTCAAATCCACTGAGCCGAGAGCTAATCTTCCCAGGCCAGCTGGCTCTGAGGGAAATAAGGGCCCCTTCCAGCTCGATGGGGAGAACTAAACTGCATCTTTGGTGGTTTTTATTCCTTGGAGGTTTCTCAGCCCAATCCTGTGGGGGGTGGCGGGGAGAGCAGTTTTAAAGGAAGGAGAGAGATCCTTCTCCCCCTTCCCTTTCCTAGAATTCTTTTGTCAGACCTCACACCCTCCTATCCTCCAGCAGGGCCTGGGGCCACTGTCAGATGTGCTTTTGGTTCCCAAGTCCTTGTGGGGTGCTGAGCCAGGAAGCTGAGTTAGGCACCTGGTAGAGGACTGGAACTGAGTCAGGAAATTTGGGTTTAAATCCCACTTCTCTTTCTCTGAGTTCTTGGGCAATTAACCTCTGCACCTCAGTTCCCTCATCTGTGAAATGAGAGGCCTATGCCAGGTGATTGATTACTATCTGCATGACCTTCGACAAGTCATTTGATCTCTAACCCAGGGAGATTGGCCTGGATGACTTCTAAGGTCCTTACATAGAGCTGCGTGTGAACCTTTGAAATCATTCCCATGATTTGGGCAGTGGAAAAAATTTGAGATAGAGAGTCCATAGACAGGTTTAGTTCCTGACTGACTAGGTGACTATAGATAAGCCACTTCACCTTATCTCAGTCTTTTCAGGCATAAAATGGGGAAATTAATGTGACAATGAAGTGGTTAGCCTTTGGATACGAACCCTGAACACTTTCAAGTTTGCCAAATGCTTTCCATGTATTGTCTGTTTCATTTGAGCTCCCAAACTCGTAGGTTGTCTAGGAATTAGTCTCGTTTTGCAGATGAGGAAGCTGAGGTGTCCTAGAGGACCAATGACTTGCTCCTGATCACACAGTTCCTAAACCTCATAAGCAGGATTTGAAACCAGCTCTTCCTGATTGTTAAGTCTAGAACCTTGTTACTATGAAGTGCTGGGGGAAGTGAGTTTCCATGCCATTACTATCATCATCATCATCATCATTATTATTCTCTGGCCTTTCCCAGTATAATTCCACATAAGAGAGGCACTACTTTGAATAGTCCTGGCACCTGGATCAGAAGATTTCAACCAGGCAATATCCCAGACTGCTACAGAATCCATTAACCTCTTGGTGAGGCCTTACTTTTCCCCTAATCAAAAAAAGAAAACCCATTAGTGAAGGTATAGATAGCATCCTATTGCAGGCATTTGGACTCTTTGGAGATCTACCTAGTCCCAATTACTTTTTAAAAAATTTTTTAATTTTTATTTTAAATTACTTTATTTGTATTCAGTTTTCTACAATCACTTCAATGTATCTTAGATTTTTTTTTTCCCTCCCTCCCCTTTTTTGCCCCCTCCCTCCCCACTCCCCGAGATGGCATGCAATCTTATGTAGGTTCTACACATACATTCCTATTAAATACATTTTCATCTTAGTCATGTTGCATAGAATTAAAATGAATGGGAGTACCATAAAACAAAACATAACACAAGAGAAAGTGGTCTGCTTCATTCTACAATCTGATTCCATAGTTCTTTCTCTGGATTTGGAAGGCATTTTGCCTCGAGTCCATTGGGAATTTTTTAGGTCTTTCCATTGCTGTAAAGGGCTAAGTCTACCAGAAAAATTCCTCCCACACTGTGGTTGTTGCTGTGTACAAAGTTCTCCTGGTTCTGCTCATTTCACTCAGCATCAGTTCATATAAGTCCTTCCAGGCCTCTCTGAAGTCTTCCTGTTCATCATTTCTTATAGCACAGTAGTATTCCATTACATTCATATACCACAACTTGTTCAGCCATTCCCCAATTGATGGGCATCCCCTTGATGTCCAGTTTTTGACCGCCACAAAGAGAGCTGCTATAAATATTTTTGCACATGCGGGACCCATTCCCATTTTTATGATCTCTTTGGGTTACAGTCCTAGAAGCAATATTGCTGGATCAAAGGGTATGCACATTTTTGTAGTCCTTTGGGCATAGTTCCAAATTGCTCTCCAGAATGGTTGGATCAGCTCACAGGTCCTCCAACAATGAATTAGTGTCCCATCTCTTCCACATCTTCTCCAACATTTATCATCTTCTTGTTTTGTCATGTTAGCCAATCTGATAGGTGTGATGTGGTATCTCAGAGTTGTTTTGATTTGCATCTCTCTAATCAATAGTGATTTAGAGCATTTTTTTCATGATAGCTCCCAATCACTTTTTTTTTAAAAGCTTTTTTTAAAATTAAATTTCATTTGCAATTGAAGATCTTTCTTCTTTCCTTCCTTCTCCCCATGGAAAAAGAAAAACCAAATGTTATGAACATAGTCAAGCAAAGGAAATTTCCCCATTGGGCATATTAAAGGGGAAAAAAAGATGCTATCTACACTCGAGTCCATCACCTTTATCTGGAGATGGGCAGTGTGTTTTATCATGAGTCCTCTGAAGTCATGGTTGGTCATTGCCAAATTATTATTATTATTATTATTATTATTATTATTATTATTTACAGAGGAGGAAATTGTGCTTCCTAGAGGGGGAAGTAGCTTTCCTTCAGGCAGTGACAGGATTAAAAAAATAAAAAATCTGGCTCAACCCAGCGTTCTTTCTTCTGCACTCCTACTTTCTCAAAGGCTAGTATTCTCCACTCCCCACCCCTCCCCATTCTGGGGCCAGGGAACAGTGATCTCTCAGCACAGATAATCAACTCATTTATTAAACACCTACTGTGTGCCAGGAACTGTGCTCAATACTAGGGATACAAGTAAAAAAATGAAAACAATACCCACTTTCTAATGGAGCTCACATTCTATTGGAGGAGAAGATAAGTCCATATAAAAACACCTAGAGAAATTAATAAATATAAAAATATGCAAAGTAATTAGATACAAAGGAATTTGGGAAAGGGCACTTGTAGCTGAGGGTATTTATTGGGAAAGATTCAGAAAGGCAGAAGATGGTACCTGAGCCATCTTAAGGAAGAGAGGGACATGGAGCTAAGGAAGGAGTGAATTCCAAACATGGAGGACAACAGGGCACCCTAAATCAAGCACGAGGGTGTCACTGGTATCCCATGGGGGGTGTTGTATGCTAGTGGGAGCATGGCTTTGAGTGAAAGTGTATCCAGGAGCTGGTGTTGAGGAAGGCACCGCTGTGGGTCGACACTGCTAATTCTCACTTTATTCCAGTCTTTTTAAAAAGTGGATGCTAATAAGGTTGTAAGGGAGCTGAAGATGGAGGTGGGTGGGAAGCAGCTGTGGGCCCAGCACTGGCAAATGTCATTTAGCTTCAGCCTATTTGGATGATCAAGCTGTCCAGCCAACAAGTCTGCTGTGGTGAAAGAGGCAGGGAGCTCTCAGAGTCTGTGGTGTTCTTCAGAGCCTCCAGAATCTTCCAGAGCTGTTCCTTATCCCTCCGATCTTAAGGAATGCTCCTGACGTAGGGCAGTCAGACACTTCTGTGGCTCCACTATATGGACTAGCTTTTCTTTGATGAAAGGCTGGGAGGGAAACTACCTGGTCATTTCAACTGATTAAAGGATGATTAAAGGCTTCAATGATAAAAAAAAAAATTAAAAATAAAGAAAACAGGTGTTTCATTGATTTAGAGCTCTCAAATATAGCATACAGAACAATTCAAAGGCAAATATTCTTGGCTACTAGGGTTGGAGTCAGGAAGACCTGAATTCAAATTCAGCCTTGGACATTTCCCAGCTAAGCCACTTCAACTTTGCCTCTAGTGTCCTCCTCTGTAAAATGAAGATAGCAGCACCTACCCTCCAGGGTTGTGAGGATAATTCTTGTAGAGAGCTTAACCCAGTTCCTGGCACATAGTGCTTAATAAATGCTTGGTCCTCTCTTAAAACCCTGGATCCACTCATGGGTACCAAGAAAGAAAATTTGGGGTTTACTCTTCATCTTGTCTCTCTGTTCCTTGCCATTCCTCAGCTCCAGCTCTGCTTGACCCAGAAACTCCTCTGAAGGTCCAGGAACTCCTGTTCTTCCACCATGGAATTGTACTCTGTAATATCAGGGCTGATATATAATATTAGTAGTGAAAAGGACCTTAGAATAGAGAATATAAAAACTAAGAGAGACTTTAGAAAATAGAGTGTAAGCTCTAGATATTACCTCCATTTTACTGTGTGTGTAGCATTTATATGTTATGTTTATATATTTGCTAGCATTTATATATTGAGGTTTGCAGAGTGCTTTACATATATTATCTCATTTGAGCTTTACACTAATCCTATGAGGTAGGTGGTGCTATTCTCTCCATTTTACAGATGATAAAACAGGCTGAGAGAGATTAAGTGACTTGTCCAGGCTCACATACTAAGTGTCTGAGATAGGAGTTGTATTCAGGTCTTCCTGACTCCAACACTCTCACCACTATGCCACTTAGCTGCCTACTATTTCCCCCTATTTTGCAAGGTCTTAGTTCGAGGGAAGGCAGAAGTAGATATAGAGGGACTGAAGGAAGTTAAGTGGCCATGGGAGTTCTCAGGACCTTAATGTGTAGCAAATACAGTAAAGATTAAAGGTGATGAGCTAACCATGGTAAGCAGAATGAAAGCTGTATTTTAATGTGATAGGGAACCATTGACTTAAAAGAAGTTTAAGTGCTTTAAAGTTGTCAACTTGTGCAATTTGGAGTTATGCTAAGAAAGTTGTTAAAATTTTCATACCAAAGATATATACACACAGACACAGACACACACACACACAGACACACACACACACAGACACACACACACACGGTATATACCCCAAGAGGTCAGAGGCAGAAAAAAAAAATCTCATGGATTAGTAGCAATAGTTTTTGTAGCAGCAAAAAAAAAAAAAAGGAAACAAAGTAGACACCCATCAACTGGACAGTGGCTAAATAAAGTGTGGTATAAGAATGTGATGGAATATCACTGTACCACCTCAGTGAGCTCTTTCCTCCTCCCCCATATCAATCTGCTGAAATTCTTCTCTTCCTACAGGCCAAAATCAGTTGCTCTCTTCTTCAGTTTTCTCTGACCCCCATCAAGTGAAAACATTTTCACCAAAGATTTCTGCCAGTTTCATGGAAATGGAAGTCCACAGTCCAAATGGAAGAGAGGATTTACCATAAAGGATAAAATGCCCCAGACACTTCTTTCTGTTTGGGAACGATATTATGTTGAGTACTACAGAGTACTTACAGGGCCTCCTCAAGGGAATCTACAGCCATTCCAAAGAGATCAGCCTAATAATTCACATAAGAAAAATCAAGCGGATAAAGAATACCTATTGTCCAGAATCATGACATATATTTTGGTGGTCTGAACATTGCAGCAGTTAAACAATATATATACCCTGGACAGATACTGTGGATGGATAATAGACTTGAGTAAGAGGAGGAGAGCAGGCTTTATTACATCTTGGAAACTGGATGTCACTTTCAAAGACCTCAAGCTGTTTGCTGACATCATAGTGCCTCTGATGAAGCTGTTATGTCTGTAAAACATAAAATGACATAATTTCTGAAGAATTAAAATTTCAGGTTGCCCAAAATGCAGTAGAGGGATGTGTGGTAGACCTAAGTAAGGTACAACCTATTACCAAAGATGATTTGTAGAAAAGAAGCACCATAACAGTGTTGTTGGGACATTTGTGATTATAAAGGGCTATGGACTGGTCATTTAATGAAAACATGGGGTAACCAAAAAACATCTTGAACTCTGTGCTAGAATCAACGCTCTCTCCAGCCCCTCTCCCACTCGTTGAGAAGGCAAGTGATATGATACCCTTTATACATGCAAAACATCCCCTGGGATCTTCTGAGCCCTAGAAGTAGGACTCTGGCAGAATAGATATCCCTCTTTGGAGGATCTCCGTAGGATAAAATGGATGAGTATGCAGATGGGTGAGAAGGTATAAATGGGTCACCATCTTGAGCACTGAAGTACCCACAGGGATGAGACTACACATCTCCTGAAATATTGCAGCATAGCTTTATATCCATCAGAGAGCTGAAACCAATATCTTTGTGCCATATCATTTTCCGGTCTTTTTCAAGGTGCTTCCTCTCCCTATTTTTGTCTTTCTGTCCTTTGGCATTTAAGGCTCCTCATGCTGGGCCATTGCCAATGGTCTTGACCAGACTCCAGTGACTGGAGGAGAGAATGAGTCTGATGACTTTGTTGTATCTGTTTCACTCGTATCTGATTCATGCACAAGTCAAGACATCATGCTTATTGGTCTCTTCAGAAAAGTGAGATGAACAGAACCAAGGCTCTTCATACTCTTCTCCGTGACCTTTTTGGTCCTGCTACGTTGACCTCCCTGCTTTTCTTCCAATAGGACACCCTATCTCTGTATCTTTGCATTGACTGTCTTCCATGTCAGGAAATGCTCTGCCCCCTCACCAAGTTCCCTTGGCTTTCTTCAAGAGTTAGCTAAAATTTACTTCACTTATCCATCTCTCCAGCTACAGGGGCTTTCCCCTACCTTCATCTGCTCTGTATGTCTTATAGGTAACTAATTATTTATATGTTGTCTCCTCAAATACGATGGAGATTCCTGAAGGCTAAGGACTCTTTTTGACTTTTCTTTGTATTCCCCAGAATATTTTTTGGTACACTTAGTACAGATAGTAATCACTTAATAAATGTTTGTTGACTGACTAACTCAGTTTCCATCGTTGAAGTTTCAGTCTGCATCAGCCCAAGAGGAGCCAGAGCTGTGCAGAAGCCACGCTACAATGCACTGGCCTGGTAGACAAGAGTCTTGTATTCTAATCTGAGCCCAACCACCAGAGAAGTCTTTGCTTCTCTGAACCTCATTTTTCCCACCTGTAAAATGAAGGTTGTAATCCCTGCCTGCCACACAGGTAATAACTGTGCCTACCTCAGGGCTGCTGTATTTAAAGGGATAGGGATAAGGATGAATCAAAGGAGGACTACATCTGATGGTGGTAAAGAACTCTGAACTGAGAGTCAGGAGAACTGTGTGACTTTGCCCCTTCTGAGCCTCTTTTCTGTGGCATAAAATAGACTCATTGAATTTAGTGAACTCTAAGATCCCTACAGCTTGGACGCTGGAAGTAAGTCTCCCATCCCAGAACTTATCCTCAGCATGATTCCTATTGGGGGCAGGAGTCCATGGCTGTGTTCTTAATGAACTTTGAAAGCTTAGAGCAAAGAGGAGCTTCTTGCTCCAGCCCTTTCTGTAGCTCAAACTATCCTATTTTATATTAACACAGAGACTAGGTACTAACAGAAGGTTCTCCCCACTGCAGGTTCTCTGATTTAGAAGCTGAGAAACAGGCTGAAGATGTTAACTCCTGAGCCACCAGGACTGGAGAAAGACCTTTATGAACCATTTGCTTGGCTGGGTCTCTGAGGCTTCAGAATGAATTTCAGGCTGTGCAGGACCGGGAGTTTCTCTTGTGTTATGTTTTGTTTTATGGTTACTCCCATTCATTTTAATTCTATGCAACATGACTAAGATGAAAATGTATTTAATAGGAATGTATGTGTAGAACCTACATAAGATTGCATGCCATCTCGGGGAGTGGGGAGGGAGGGGGCAAAAAAGGGGAGGGAGGGAAAAAAAAATCTAAGATACATTGAAGTGATTGTAGAAAACTGAATACAAATAAAGTTTAGTATAGTGTCTGACGCATAATAACGTCATAAATGCCTGGTGATTGATTAATGAGGCCAATAGGGAGAGGAAATTTATGGGACCTTCAGGTGGAAGACTAATATCTGATACTGCTACAATTTACTAACGTTCTCTCACCCTAAGCTTGGCATAGTGGGATGATTGCTGGCCTTGGAGTCAGAAAGACCACTGTTATAGACCAAGCATTGCCACTAGTTAGCTGCATGACCTCAGAGCTCATTCAGCTTTTCTAAGCCACTAAAAACTGTTTACAATTTTAAAAGCTTAAGTAAACTTTACAGTGTAACCCAGTGTAAATTTTAAGTGTAACCTTAGCTGTAAACTGAAGTTGTTAAGACTGGATGGTTTCTAAGACCCTTGTGTATGATCCTTTTAATGACTCACATGTGCATATGCTTTATAAGCACCTTCCCAGAGGGCCTGGATTATAACAAAAGCTAAGCTTTGCTCTGTGTGTGGTTTTTTCTTTTTTTGGGGGAGAGGCAATCAGGGTTAAGCGACTTGTCCAGGATTACATAGCTAGTAAGTGTCTGAGGCTAATTTGAACTCAGGTCCTCTTGACTCCAGGGTCAGTGCTCTATCCACTGTACCACCTAGCTGCTCTATCTGTGTGATCTTGACCAACCCAATAGAACCTCTCTAAGCCTGTTTCCTCACCTTTAAAATGAGGTTATGGGATTAGATCAGGGGACCTAAACCTCTTTTTGTGTCCTAGGCCTCATTGGCAATTTGGTGAAGTCCATGAACTCAGGATAATAATAGTTTTAATGCAAAGAATAAAATATATAGAATTATAAATCAAACCAGTGATATTGAAATATAGTGATCAAAATATTTCTCTAGGTTTGCAGACTTCGAATAGCTAAACAAATTGTGGTATATAACTGTAACCGCGTTGTAAGAGATGACAAATATGATGACTACAGAGAAGAATGCCAAGATCTACATGAACTGATGCAGAGTGAAGTAAGCAGAGCCAAGAAAACAGAATACACAAAGACCCCAACAGTGTAAATGAAAAGAACAGCCGTATACACACAAGCCAAAAGTGAATGTGGATAAATGATAAAGAACGAGCTTGACTCAAAAGAACAAATTTGAGAAGATGCTCCTACCTCACCCCTTTGCAGAGGTGGGAGGACCACAAGCATTGCCATTGCATATATTTTCTGACTTTTTGTTTCATGTATTGATCAATTATGCTCCTTTTTTCTTTTCCTGTCTTTCTTTTTCTTCCTTCCTTCCATTCTTTTCTTCTTTCTTTTTTCTTTCCCAAATGCTCTTTTATATATATGCATATATATGTATATATATGATTTCTTTGTGGAAGGAGGAGGAGAAGGGATACTGGAAGAAATTATGATGGTGTAAAAAACCAAAAGACATCAATAAAATTTGATTTAAAAAAAAATTAATGAACCCCAGGTTAGGAACCCTTGGCCTATCATCTCTAAGGTCCCTTCTAAATCAAGATCTGTGAATCTATGACTGGTCTAAGGTCACATAGTAAGTAAGTGGCAGAACCTGGGTAACCTGGTTGTACCTTAGCCTGTGGCCCAGAACTGAAAGTATGTATTTGCATGGACTGGGTTCCATCTTTGGAAATTCTCTCTTAAATGTCCTTCTCTGGTTCATTCCTCAACCTAGTAAGATAAAATTTTAGCTCACTTCTAGGGTACCACAGCAAAAGGAAAGGCTCTCAGCTCCCATGTAAGACTTAAGGCAAATAATGCTACAAAATTTAGGACAGGCTTTATGTAATTTAACAGAAATGCAAAGGGCTCATACCCAGGTCCCTCAACTGTCAAGGCAAATTTTTTTTTGTGGGAGGGAGCCCCACCTCCAGAGGGAACCATGTAATTAAATTTATTCTGCTACCCTGTGTCCCTCCATTTCCTACACCAAAAAGGTATTTGGAGCATCATTCTTCTGGTGAGCCCCTCCTTTCCTAGGACCTACAAAGTCCTTCAAGTTTCTAAAGCTACCCTGACTAGGGACTTTTTGATAGGGGAAAATACTTCTTCTAGATCTGTTGCTGTTGTTGTTAAGTTGTTTTTCAGTCTTGTCTGATTCTTCATGATCCCATGTGAGGTTTTCTTGGTAAAGATACTGGAGTGGTTTGTCATTTCCTTCCCCAGTTCATTTTACAAATGAGGAAACTGAGGCAGACAGGGTTAAGTGACTTGCCTACAATCACACAGCTAATGCCACCCAGCAGGGGATCTCTAGATTTGTACAATCCATATAACTCACATTACCAGTGAAGAACAAGGTTGGGGGGTCCCCCCCTCTGCATCTTGGTACTGTTCCTTACTGTTCCTCAGTTTGGGTTCTATTTAGCTCAAAAACTCCTCTACTGGTCCAAGAAGTCCTGTTCTTCCACTATGGATACTCCACTGCTATTTTTAAAAGTAGTTTTTTCTTTTCTTTCTTTTTAAATTTTTAACATTCATTCTGTAAAAATTTTGAGTTCTAAATTCTTTCCCTTCTACCCATCCTCTACCTAGTGAAAGGTTTAAAGTAACTTTTAAAATATTTTTCTTATTCTGAATTTGACAAATAGCAAACAGGAGTATTTACATACAAACAAGATAGGAAAAAGAGATCTATAATTGGAAATGTGGATCTCCAAACTTATAGAATATTCCATTTTAATAAATATATATAACACATTTTGAACATTAGTTCCACTTGTCCGCCCTCCTCTCTGAACCTCATCCTTTTCTGTTCTGTACCTTTTAAAAAATCTATTACAGAAAATCATTGTCATTCCCTCTCCAGGAGGTAGGTGGTACGTTGGATTAAGTACTGGGCTGCAGTCAGGAAAACCAGAGTTCAAATCAACCCTCTGATACTTAGTCACACCTGTGACTCTGGGCAAGTCACTTAACCTCTACCTGCCTCATTTTCCTCAGCTGTAAAATGGGGGTAATAATAACACCAATCATAAAGGGTTGTTAGATTTATAATATAAATATATTTATGAATATATTTTTATAATATTTATATTATATTTATAAAATATAATATTTATAAAAGCATGCTTAGCCCAATGTAGGTGCTTAACAAAGGCTTGTTCTTTTCCCTCTCTCCCATCCTCCAATGAATATAGTTAAATAAAACAAATCCATAGCTTGACCATGTCCCAAAACATGTCTTAGTCTTTACTTCTACTTGATAACCTTTGTCAAGATGTGGGAAGCATTGCCCTCCTGTTTTTCTAGGAGTTCTTGACTTGTCCCAGACACTCGTTGGGGTTTAGTGATTGTCTCCATCTGGTTCAGATTTCTCTGGGGCTTCATGGTTCCGTGGAGCACATGATTCCCTGGAGGGTCCATGTGGCTGTGCAGGCTTTCTTCCAGGGAACCCTATATGTTCAATTTGCTTAACTCTGATTGACATCTCAGCTCTTGTTCTCTGCCTCTTCAATGTGCTCTCTTCTTTTAAAGTCGAACCCAAGGATAGAACTCAGGTATGAATTAGCTGTGAATCAACACTTAGATCATCAGTGGCATGTTGTGGATGGGCAACAAATACCCATAAACAATTCACACTTTATGAAAAACTAACCTTGTCGATGGAATTTCACACCTTGTTAAGGACAATCACCAAGGCCAGAACAAAGTCATCCTGAGTAGGGACAATGAGGCTTTATATACCTTGTTTGGAGTACCTTCTTCTAGTCCTCTATCCAAGGCCTTAGTGGAGAAGCCAGGACCCAGGAAAATGCCTAAGTAGTTCCATCACACACTCTATGGTCTAATAAAGGCATTGACTCTAGAGGTGGAACTGTGAACGAACATACTCATCTAACTGGAACGAAGGGTTAGTGTTGGAAATAAGGGGGAAGGGAAGGCAAGGCTGGGCTGTGGGAACTTCAGATATCAACCAGACAAGTATAGACAAATGGTCTGGCCTCCTAGAGATTTCTCAGCCTATGTTTGGGAAGGTGGCCCCATACTGCAGGGCCCTAGGTTACTTCAAAAGCCCCTGCTATTGCATGACTATACATATATAACTTATATCGATTTGCTTGCCTTCTCAATGAGGGTGGGTGGGGAGGAAGGAAGGGAATGTGAAACTCAAAGTTTTAAAAATGAATGTTAAAAATCATTTTTACATGCAACTGGGAAATAAGATATACAAACAATGGGGCATAGAAATCTATCTTACCCTACAGGAAAATAGAAGGGAAGGGGATAAGAGAAGATGGGTGGGTAAGAGGAGGTTGATAGAAGGGAGGGCAGATTGGGGAAAGGGGTAATCAGAATGCATACTATCTTGGGGTAGGGGAGGGGAGAGATGGGGAGAAAATTTGGAACTCAAAATCTTGTGGAAGTGAATGTTGAAAACTAAAAATAAATTAATTAACAAAAAATAAGCATTTACAAGAAAAAAGTCCCTGCTAGCTCTAAATCTAAAAATTTTTGTGACATCCATAAGACCCCTGTAAAGGATGTGGGGCAGGGATGATTATCCCCACTTCTTTTTAGCTGAGGGAATGGGGGGAGTTGTTCACATAGTCAGTTACTGATATAGTGGGAGATGTAGAACTTGAACCCAGTTCTTCAAAATATGGTGCTATTTCCATATAGGCATTAGTTGTCTCCTTTGGAACCAAACACATTAAGTCTAACCATACCATTCTCCTGTTCTGCTCAAGAATATTCAATAGCTCCCAAACTCTTTCAGATCAAATACAAGACTCCTCTGTTCGGTATTTAAAGCCTAGCACAATGCAGCTCCAGGCTATCTTCCCAGACTCAGTTCTCATAAGTCTCCCTCATAAAACCTACATTCCAGCTAAGCTGCCCATCTTGCTATTCTCCCAAGCATTCTTCCCTTCTGCACAGGCTGAGTCCCTCATGCTTGGAATGCACTCCCTCCTCATAGAATTCCCCCCTCTCCTCCCTAGAATGCTGAGTTTCTTTCAAGATTTAGCTCATGCATGAGGGGCTTTTTCTGCTCCCCTTGGTTGTTAATGTTTTCCCCTTCAGGAAATGATTTTGTATATGTTTTGTCTAGCACCCCTCTGGGCTCCTCCCTACTGCACCCTTGCAGGTTGGGTCTTCCTAAGGATCACTGCCCTAGGTTCAAGGTACTCCTATGGGATCATACTCCTAAATCTGTAATTCCAGATTCTTCACTATTATGTTGATTTTTTTTATAGTCCCCTGGAGGATACAGTTATCTCAAAGGAAAGGCATTCACTGGAATGGCATCCTAAGAATATTAACAACAAAACGTCTCTCCCCCAAAATCTGGAGCAAACTCTCCCACAAAGGCAGACATCATTAATGGGAAGAGTGGAGAATGAAAAGGTACCTGAGTATGAAAAGCACTGGGGGAGGCCACTCAGCTCCCTTATACTTACAGCAAGACCCCTCCCCATGTCCTCTCATAATATTCTTCGGGTGGCCATGTGTGTGGCTATAACATTGGAGCTCTGGGCTCTGCCGGAATCCTCTTTCCAGGGAAAAGCAACAGGACCAACCTTAGGACCAATAAATCCTACCTTTCTGAGACAGCTGAGATCCAGGCTTACAATACTATTTTCTTCTTCTGGAAAAACAACAACCACTATGACAGGAAACTATTCTAGGCCTAGTATGAGTCTTGGCTCTGGGGCCTACCAGCAACTGAGCAGGACAGTTAGCTCCAGGCAAAGGAATCTCTTCATCTTTGTCTCTTTCTTCATCTCCCTTCCCCTCCCTTCTTTTCCTTGTTTCTTTTTTCTGTCTCTCTGTTTCTCTCCTCCTCCTCTCTCTCTCTCTAATACATATATCTTCATCTCTCTGATTCTCTGTCTCTGTCTCTTTCTCTCCCGCTCCCCTCTATTGCCTTCTCTTTCCTTGACTGACTGTCCCATTTATATTTACTTATCTGTCTGCTTGGTTCTGTCTGTCTCTCTCCTTTTATTGCCTTCTTTCTACTTGACTGGACTCTCCATATACTTATCTGCATACCTGTTATATTTCTACTGTAGAGTACTTGAAAGTAGGGACTCTTTTTTTTCCTTTCTTTCTTTCTTCCTTCCTTCCTTCCTTCCTTCCTTCCTTCCTTCCTTCCTTCCTTCCTTCCTTCCTTCCTTCCTTCCTTCCTTTCACAAGGCAGTAACGGTTAAGTGACTTGCCCAGGTGACAGCTAGTAAGTGTCAAATGTCTGAGGTCAGATTTGAACTCAGGTCCTCCTGACTCCTGAGCCAGTGTTCTATGCACTGAGCCACCTAACTGTCCCAACACTTTCATTTTTGTCATTTTGTCCCCAGCACCTGGCCCATTATAGGTGCTTACTAAATGTGTATTGAATTGAATCATAGTAATTGAAGAGGCACCTTGTTACCAGACGTCACACTCTAGTGTGGAACAGTGGTTATTGGAGCTCTTTGGTAGAACAGCCCAGATGGGCAGGAGCCAAAGGCAGGGAGTGGTTCAGTTGGATGGTGATAACTCGGGGAAGGATTCTTTTTACTAAGAGATCTTCTTCCTTCTGGTAACTTTCATTTACTTTGTTACAGTCATTGTGCATATTGTTCCCAGGGTTCTATTTATTTTGTTTGCATTAGTTTATAGAAATCTTACCATGTTTCTCTAATTCCTCATAGCTTATCTTAATGATAGTCCATTACATTCATGTACCATAATTTATTTAGCCATTCCCCAATTGATGGGTATCTACTTTATTTCTAGTTCTTTACTAACACAAAAATGTACTTCTGCAGAATGTTTTCTCTTGTGCTATGTTTTGTTTTGTTTTGTTTTTTCTCATGGTTTCTTGCATTCATTTTAATTCTTCTATGCAACATGACTAATGTGAAAATGTGTTAAATAAGAATGTATGTTGGGGGGAGGAGCCAAGATGGCAGAGTAGAAAGACACACATATGCTAGGTCCGAACCCACAGCCCATAAAATACCTGTAAAGAAGAACTCCCAACAAATCCTGGAGCAGCAGAAGCCACAGAACAATGGAGCAGAGATTTCTGTTCTAGAGAGCCCTGAAAACCTGATGCGAAAGATCCGTCACGGACCCGGAGCAGAGCCCAGCCCTGCCTTGGCCACCTGGCACTGAGAGGAGCCGATCCAAGCAGGATTCAGGGACAGAATCTCCAGCAGCCACGCAGGTCCCTCCACCCACAGGTGACAAGGGTTGGTGAGAGGGTCTTTTTGGCTCGCAGAGAGGGGAGTGGGGTGTCCCCATAGCTCAGGCCCCCTCGGGAGGCAGCAGCAGAGGCAGCAGCAGACAGGGGCTCCCAAAGAAGGCAGGAGGTGGGATCCATTGTGGAAGGTCTTCGCATAAACCCCCTGAGGGAACTGAGCCCCAAGTGGTGGCCCTGCCCCCACCTGATCACCTGATCTTAATCTCACACTGAATAGCAGCCCCACCCTGCCGAAGCCCTGAGGCTGGGAAGCAGCATTTGAATCTCAGACCCCAAGCACTAACTGGGCGGGTCTGGAGGTGAGGTGGGTGTGGAGAGGATTCTCAGAAGTCAAGTCGCTGGCTGGGAAAATGCCCAGAAAAGGGAAAAAAAATAAGACCATAGAAGGTTACTTTCTTGGTGAACAGATATCTCCTCCCATCCTTTCAGATGAGGAAGAACAAGGGTTACCATCAGGGAAAGACACAGAAGTCAAGGCTTCTGTATCCCAAACATCCAGAATAAATATTCAGTGGCCTCAGGCCACGGAAGAGCTCAAAAAGGATTTTGAAAATCAAGTTAGAGAGGTGGAGAAAAAACTGGGAAGAGAAATGAAAGAGATGCAAGAAAAGCATGAAAAGCAGGTCAACACCTTGCTAAAGGAGACCCAAAAAAATGCTGAAGAAAATAACACCTTGAAAAATAGGCTAACTCAATTGGCAAAAGAGGTTCAAAAAGCCAATGAGGAGAAGAATGCTTTAAAAAGCAGAATTAGCCAAATGGAAAAGGAGGTCCAAAAGCCCACTGAAGAAAATAGTTCTTTCAAAATTAGAATGGAACAGATGGAGGCTAATGACTTTATGAGAAACCAAGAAATCACAAAACAAAACCAAAAGAATGAAAAAATAGAAGATAATGTGAAATATCTCATTGGAAAAACAACTGACCTGGAAAATAGATCCAGGAGAGATCATTTTAAAATTATGGGACTACCTGAAAGCCATGATCAAAAGAAGAGCCTAGACATCATCTTTCATGAAATTATCAAGGAAAACTGCCCTGAGATTCTAGAACCAGAGGGCAAAATAAGTATTCAAGGAATCCACCGATCATCACCTGAAAGAGATCCAAAAAGAGAAACTCCTAGGAACACTGTGGCCAAATTCCAGAGTTCCCTGGTCAAGGAGATAATATTGCAAGCAGCTATAAAGAAACAATTAAAATATTGTGGAAATACAATCAGGATAGCACAAGATCTAGCAGCTTCTATATTAAGGGATCGTAGGGCATGGAATAGGATATTCCAGAAGTCAAAGGAACTAGGACTAAAACCAAGAATCACCTACCCAGCAAAACTGAGTATAATACTTCAGGGGAAAAAATGGTCTTTCAATGAAATAGAGGATTTTCAAGCATTCTTGATGAAAAGACCAGAGCTGAAAAGAAAATTTGACTTTCAAACACAAGAATGAAGAGAAGCATGAAAAGGTAAACAGCAAAGAGAAGTCATAAGGGACTTACTAAAGTTGAACTGTTTACATTCCTACATGGAAAGACAATATTTGTAACTCTTGAAACTTTTCAGTATCTGGGTAGTTGGTGGGATTACACACACACACACACACACACACACACACACACACACGACAAAGAGCACAGAGTGAATTGAATAGGATGGGATCATATCTTTAAAAAATGAAATTAAGGGGTGAGAGAGAAATATATTGGGAGGAGGAAGGGAAAAATGGAATGGGACAAATTATCTCTCATAAAAGAGGCAAGCGAAAGACCTTTTAGTGGAGGGAAAAGGAGGGGAGGTGAGAGAAAAACATGAAGTTTACTCTCATCACATCACAAAGGAAGGAATAAAATGCACACTCATTTTGGTATGAAAACCTATCTTACAATACAGGAAAGTGGGGGTGAAGGGGATAAGCAGGGTGGGGGGCATGATGGAAGGGAGGGCAATGGGAGGAGGGAGCAATTTGAAGTCAACACTCTTGGGGAGGGACAGGATCCAAAGAGAGAACAGAAGCAATGGGGGGCAGGATAGGATGGAGGGAAATATAGTTAGTCTTATACAACATGACTTTTATGGAAGTCATTTGCAAAACTACACAGATATGGCCTATATTGAATTGCTTGCCTTCCCAAAGGGAATGGGTGAGGAGGGAGGGATGAAGAGAAGTTGGAACTCAAAGTTTTAGGAACAACTCTCGAGTACTGTTCTTGTTACTAGAAAATAAGAAATACAGGTAATGGGGTATAGAAAGTTATCTGGCCCTGCAGGACAAAAGAGAAGATAGGGACAAGGGAAGGGAGGGATGATAGAAGAGAGGGCAGATTGGTGATAGGGGCAATTAGAATGCTTGGTGTTTAGACGTGGAGGGAGCGGACAAATGGGGAGAAAATTTGGAACCCAAAATTTTGTGAAAATGAATGTTAAAAGTTAGATAAAAAAAAAATGTATGTGTAGAACCCATATAAGATTGCATGCCATCTTGGGGAGGGAAGAGGGAGGGAGGGGGAGAAAATTTAAAACTTATAGAAGTGATTGTAGAAAACTGAAAAGAAATACTTTATTTATTAAAAAGTGCTTCTGTGACTATTTTGGTATATATTATTTTTGTTCAGTTGTGTCTGCCTCTTCATGATCCCATTGGGGATCTTCTTCAGATACTAGGTTTGCCATTTCCTTCTCCAGTTCATTTTACAAATGAGTAAACTGAGGCAGACAGGATGATGTGACTAGTCCAGGGTTACCCAGCTAGGTAAGTCTCTGAGGCCCAGATATGAATTCAGGAAGATGAGTCTTCTTGATTCCAGGCCTGGCTCTCTATCCACTGTGCCACCTAGCTGCCCAGGTATATATTATTCCTTTGTTTCTGTCTGACTTCCTTGGATGGTGTGCCTAGGAGTGGGATCCCTGGGTCAAAGGGATCACTTTTAATCACTTCTTTTGCATAATTCTAAATTGAAGTCCAGATTACATATAGCTTAATCAGTAGCAGTATGTATATCATGTATCTGTCTTCCCACAGTCCCTCCAGCATTGACTGTTCACGTCTTTTCTCATCATGATTCTATTGATTATCTCCAACTTATCCTGCTTCTATTTTGTTTGTATATAGTTGTTTGCATATCCCCAGTGCTTGGCACAATGCCTGGCACAGAGTAGACACTTCACCAATGCTTATTGACTGGCTGTGGTCTTACTAGGGGAGAAGAGGGCAGGAGTAGCACCTCCCTCATTCTGAATAATCCACTTCCATCCATACAGCCAATGATTACATTTTATAGCCCCTCAATGACACTGTTGGTTCATCCTGAGCTTGCAGCCTGCTAACCCCTGTTCTCCCTCCCCTCCAGTTCTTTTCTGTGTAGGAACTATTTGCTATTTAGCAGTCTTGCTATACCCACAGGCAGTCACACAGCTGGTTGTCAGAACCAAGATTAGAAACACACAGGAGAGGAAGGCAGTAACATCATAGAGATGGTGTGGTGTCTGGCCTACCTTCAGGTACACTGTCTAGTCTGCCTAATTTTGCCTTCTGAAGGACCCCAGAGAAAGAGAACAATGGCAGGGGGTGTGGTGAGGACTAAGCTAGGGATGGAGACATGGAACTAGGACTTCCTGCTCTTAGGGTATACGAGGACTCACTAAGTGCCTACTGAGGTTTCGGAGCAGCTAAGCCACAGCAAGCCATGTTAAGTGTCATGGACATGGTCAGCCAATGGCAGGAAAGCTTAAGAATCCCCAGATCCAACAGCCCCTGTCCTGGAATTACTCACTCTGTCCTGTTCTCCTGCTGAGGAAAGTCACGGCCACTAGGCTGCACCATGTAACCTGGGCACTTGCTTGGCTGCTCTGGCTTCCCCTTTGTTTTTTTTCAGATCTGGAAACCTAGGCCACAGGGATTTTTAAAATGACAGTAACACTGCTAATGGAATTCTGCCTCTTGGAATCCAAAGCTTCCTTCAAGACTCACCTAATCCTGCAAAGCCCCAGTTGTTAGCATTCTCACCCTCCCCCAAATTACTTCATATTTTCTTTGAATATATTTAGTCTTTGAGCGTGTAGCCTTCCCCCAGAAGGATGTAAAGTCCAGACACCCACCAGCTTGTATGACTGGGGTAGATCACTCAATCTGTCCTGCCTGTTGCCTCATCACTGTAGGTGCACCTACCTCCCAGAATTGTTGTGAGTATCAAGTGAGTTGAGTGAAAACCCTAAAATGCTAAATAAATACTAGTTATTATTATAGGCTCTTGCCCATGCCTGGAACAGATCCTGGCTATTGAAACCCCTCCTTTTTCTTTCTTTCTTTTAAAAGCCCAGTTAAATAACTAAAGTCTCAGATTTTCTACTGACCCTTCTCTTATCTCCCCCTCCCCTCCATTGACTTCTTCCTCCTCAAATCTCATAGCATAATAGTGTATTATGGTCTCTCCCAACAGATGACAAGCTCCTTGCGAGCAGGGACTGTTTTTTGCCTCTTTTATATCCCTAGCACTTAGCTTGACACATAATAAGCCCTTCAACATTTAATGACTGACTCCTAGAGCTAATTTTTTTCTTCCTATCCTCTAGATTATAAGCTCCTTATGTTGAAGTACAGTGTCTTATTTTATTGTTGTATCTCTGTGCCCTGCATATGAAATAGAGTTTTCTGTACTTCAGTGAAACCACAGGCCTAGTCTCTATCTCTGCCCTCAAAAATCTTATCTTCTATTGGGAGACTCATTTGCAAAAATAAATTCAAGGTCATTTTGTTTGGGGAGAGGGAAGGGGAAAGAGTAGTAGCTGAGGTGGACCAAAAGAGGCTTCATGTAACTGGTAGCACTTGAGTTTTGGAGGAAGCGAAAGTGTCTATGAGATGATTCAAAGAAAAGAAGAGTGGGAGAGGACATTCCTAGTCAAGCATGAACACTGAAAGATGAGTCTGGCTTTGCCATTTACTAGCTGAGAGATCTTGGAACTGTGCCATGCAATAATAGACCTGGGCTAGGGTCTCTAAAGACCTTTTCAACTCAGACACATATATGTTGTGTTTCAGAGATGGTGAAGTGGTTTGCTATTTCCTTCTCCAGCTCATTTTTACAGATGAGGAAACTGAGGAAAACAGGGTTAAGGGACTTGCCCAGGATCACCCACATAGCAAGTGGTCTGAGATCAGATTTGAACTCAGGAAGATGATGAGTCTTCCTGACTCCAGGTCTGGCCCTCTATCCACTACACCACTAGCTCCCTATTCAATGGTTCTGTCTCTCCAGCACTGGAAAGGGGCGCATTCCCTCCTGGACTGACACATCTGCTCACTAGTGGCCAGCAGAGGGCACCAAAAGATCAGAGTTTTGATAACTACTCAGCCTAGTCAGTCTCAGGTGGAAGGCTGGCCCCTGGAAGCTAGAGAGCTGGGCTTTTTTTTGGCTTGAATTTGGGGGACTCTGGGTCTTTTCTGGGCTTCCTTCCGGACTACATGCCCCTCCTGTTGTTGAGTCATTCTGACATGAGGTCCTTAGAATCATCTGTCATCTCCTGGGTTAAAATCCGAACCACAGATAGAGGGGTAACCAGGAGAGAAAGAGGTAGGGATGAGGACAACAGAACTGCTCCCCTGCCCTTAATGGCCAACCTTCCATCATATTCTTGCCTTGGTTTTAAGACCCTCTCTTTAGGCTTCTCTCTACTCATAGAGAAGAAACATAGAATGTACAAGTTTGAAGGGTTCTTAGAGACAATATAGTCTAATCCCCTATTTTACAAAGGCTGGAGGCTAGTTGTACTTTTCCCTTACATCACTGAGCTTACACATTGCTCAATTAATTATTCCTGCTTTTTCTGCCTTTCTTCTAACCCTCTTCTATATTTTCCTTTAAATTTCCAACTTTCAGGTACCTAGGTGATCAACCTCCATCCAGTCTTCTGCCTCAAACCTCTAGCTAAGATCGTTCTAGCATCTTTATATCTGCCCTGGGAACCTTCTCAGCACTTGGCTTTAAGGCCTTAAATCCTGAAAGAAAGAACCCAGCTGACCCTTTCGAGGCAGCTGCCAGAAAAAAATTCATTTTATACTATATTATTAATTTATTATTTATATTTATTTATTGGATTTATATTATCATTTACATATTTATATTATGAAAATGAATTTAGGACCACGGTGGTCCTGCTGTCTCCTCACTGTGCTTTCCTCTTTCTGATCATCATTCTTATTTCCCTCCTACCAGAAACTTGGACTTCGCCTCTAGGTCCCCTGGGTCTGACAGCCGAACTATTGTTTTATCTTTCCTGGGTCCAGGCCTTCATGCCAATTCCAGGCCATCTCTTTACTATGTTCTTAATTACCCCCTTTCCAGCACCCCTTCATGCACTGTCTTCCCAATCCCTGAGGGCTGGAACTCTTTCTGTATCCCCAGAACTTACCACAGTGTCATTTAATTTAATTGTTCAGATGTTTCTGACTCTTGATGACCCCATTTGGGTTTTCTTGACAAAGATACTGGATTGATATGCCATTTCCTTCTCCAGCTCATTTAACAGATGAGGAAACTGAGGCAAGCAGAGTGAAGTGACTTGCCTAGGATCATACAATTAGTAAGTTTCTGAGACTGAATTTGAATTCAGGTGTCTTCCTGGCTCCAGGCCTTAGCACTCTATTCACTGTACCACTTAGCTGCCCATGCATTTAATAAATGTTATCTATCTATCTGTGCCTAACTGGGTTCTTCGGCAAATCCCCTTCAATCAAGGGTGGGAGTGAGTAGGTATAGTATTGTAAATGACCAGACTGGAGCTTGAAGACTCTTGGGTTCCAGGGATACTGGTCTCTTTCTCTCTCCAATAGCTCTCCTCCACTTTACATGTATGGGTCATGATAACCCTACTGGGATGGAGTAAGATCAGAATTTTAGGCATCTGACCTTTTTATACAGACATAGGTCCATGTGTTAAAGACTCTATCTCAGTGCTGTGTTGTGAATCCCTTTTTCCGAAAGAACCAATACATCACCCAAGATCAAATAGGATCAATTAGGAAATCCACTAGGTGGCATAGTGGATAGAGCACTGGGCTTGGAATCAGGAAGATTCATTCATCTTTGTGAGTTCAAATCTGACCCTAGACATTTACTAGCTATGTAACCCTGGAAAAGTCACTTTACCCTGTTTGCCTCAGTTTCCTCATTCATAAAATGAGCTGGAGAAGGAAGTGGCAAACCACTCACTCCAGTATCTTTGCCAAGAAAACTCCAAATGGCGTCAAAGAAGAGTTGGACAGGTCTGAAAAAAAGACAGAACAACAAGAAGGGAACCTACTATACAAGAACCCAAGATTCCTAGGGACTATAAAAACTATGAAATCTATTAAGGGCAGCACTGTATCCTTATATGAAGCATTAGTCTTTTCTAGTGGTTGGCAGAGTGCTCTGCACATGGTAAGCATTTAATAAATGTTGAATTGAATTGAAAGATCATAGAGTGTTAGCATATTAGAGGCAGAAGGGAGTTTACACAATGGAATGGCAGACCTAAAAGGCCGTAGACTCAAATCAATTATCTTAATTTCAACCCAACAAACATTTATTAAAAACGTACAGGACTATAAAGATGAAGAATAACACAGCCTTCGTTTTTAAAGGAACTCACTACAATTTGGCAGGGGGTGTGAGACAGTCCTTCTTGGCATAACACCAGCTTGCCTAGGACATATGCATAGAAGGCGTCGGAGTGCCCTGAGAGCTTCTGGGAAGGAAGGGTCATTACTTCCATGGCAAGAGAGGAGAGATTAGGGAAGACTTCCTGAGGGTGGTGGCACCAGGGTTGAGCTTTGAAGGAAGACATATTTCAACAAACTTCGGTGTAAGGGTGAGGCGGAGAGGGAGGGAGGAGTCTGTCCCAGGCTTGGGGTCCAGTGAGACTGAAGAGGGGCAGAGTAGTGTCTGGGAGTAGCTAGTACTCATCTAGTCTAGTGGAATAATAAAAATAAAAACCTCCATTTACATATCACTTTAGGGTTTACAAAGCCCTTTTCATACATTTATCTCTACATTCATTATCTCCTGGATCTTCTCAAACACCCCCTGAGGTAGGTGCTGGTCAGGATCTGGGTTTAATTTCATTGGTTTGGGGAGCTCTTGAGAGAAAACTCCCTCTTCCTGATCTGGCAGACTAGTGTTTTGCAATATAAAGTTTTAGCTTCCTAGCTCTAATTTAAGTGATTGGCTCAGGATCTCACAGCCCAGATGTGTTAGAGAACTTGAACCTCCCGGCTTTCCTGTTCAGAGGACTACTCTCTCCCCAAGACGTTAGGCTGCATATATTAAGATGGGGAAACTGAGGATGAGAAAAAATTTCTGTAGTGTTCAAATACTGTAGTGTGTTACAGTAGAAAGAGTACTTGCTGTCTCTGGAGTCAGAGGAACTGGCTTTAAACCTCCTCTCTGTAACTATCTGTGTGACCTTGGTTTGTCCATTAAGCCTCTGTGAACCTCGGTTTCTTCCATTTGTGAAATGAAACAGCCTCTGAAGTCCCTTCCAGCTCCAAATCCTTGATCCTCTGGTTATGCAGTGTTGGAGGTTCATGGTCATGCACTGTTGATGGGAGAATTCAAACCCAGGTCTTTCCTGATCTAAATCCAATTCTTGGAGAAGAACTGGGCAAGAGGTTGGTTCTCTGTCCTCCCTGTGTGACTGCAGGTTAGTTATTAAACCTCTCTGTGTTGATACATCCTTGCCTCACAAGCATGTTTCAGGAGGGTAGCTGGGTTTTTTTAAAGCCTTCTTTGAATTCAGCTATATAAATATCCCCTCTATAAAACCAAAGGGTAGGACTGTGGTCCCTCAGGGTGTGGGGTGTGTGTGTGTGTGTGTGTGTGTGTGTGTGTGTGTGTGTGTATGTGTGTGTGTGTGTGTGTGTGTCTCCTATGTTACTTTCAAACTGTCCTTCTTGGGATGTGGGGTGGGGTGGGAGGTGGGGACACAGAGAGGTAATACAAGAGTCTGAAACCTTCTTGTTGCATCACACTCCTTCTTCATCCTCCCAGTCTCCCAAGGCCCTTATCAGGAAGGCAATTTGGGTTTGTGGGGAGGCAGGCAGAAGGGGAAGTTCCCCAGGCCCCTGGGATGGGTAGGAGAAATAGGAAAGCCACAAGGGGTGAGGGGCCCAGCTGTGTGGGCCTGGCCTGAGGGATGCTCAAGGCTGAGGGGGAGGGGACTCCCCCCATTTCTCCCTCCAGCTCTCTGACTCAATTCCGGAATCTCTCCTGCTCTCTGCCTTCACCAAGCAAGGCACCCACACCTTTAATTAGAAAGCAGCCGTTTCCTCTGGATCCATCTCCCTCACTGTTTAATTAACTGCACACACACACACAGACCCCCACCTTCTCCTCACACCTAAAGCTCCCCCTTCCCACAGACACCCCCACCGCCATACCTCCCCTTCAAGTCAGCCTCTCCCCCACCCCAACCCTTTACCCATAGGCTCCTATGTTCTCTCCTAGGCTCCTTTTCCCTCCACCCCTCACTCCTTTGCAGACCTCTCCTAGGACTCTTGCCTACACATAGGTCACTTTTTCTGACCAGTCCCCAGCCTGGTCTCCCAAAGAAGCTGGGGCTGGGGCCAGGGCAGGATGGGGACAGGGTGAGAAAGGGGAAAGGTTTAGGGTCCACAGTCCTACAGATGTGCTAAAGGTCACAGGTCCTGCTCAGAACCATCCTTTTCCCTCTCCAAACCCCTCATTTGTGTGTTATTTTAGGGGAAAGAATTGGGAGGGAAGAAATGAAGTTTTAGTCCTGTTTACTCTCATGCCATCCTGTCTCAGGAGGCCTGCAGACCCTGGGGCTCTCCTGCTCCAGCTGCCCTAATAACCCTCTGGTGGGGAGAGGAAGACTTATGCCTCCTTCTCCTCCCACCCCTGAAGTTCCCCTCTATTCTTCCCTAGAGAAACTCGAACCCAAAGGGCAGGACCCTATTCCCAGTGGAAGGGTTTTCCCCCTAAAGAGGGAACCTACCCCCCCTCCAAGTCTGGCCCTGCCCTCTTTCATTCTGCCAAGAAGACCATTCCCAAAGCTCCAGCCTCGACAGATGGTCTTCCAGAATAAGGTCAAACTGAGGATGCTGAGTGGAGACTTTTGTGGAAGTCAAACTGAGTCCTAGGGGGCAGGGAGGGTAGGGAAAGCTGGAATTAAGCCCGGGCCTCTATGGAGGCTGAATTGAGGCCAAGCTGAGACCTTTGTGGAGGGGGAGCCAAAATCCTGCTAATCTCTCCATTTCAGGAGCTATTTCACTACGGATAAGGGGAAGAAAGAGGAAATCAATCCAGGGAAACTCCTATTTGAATGCCTAGGAGGGTCAAAGGGATGGGAAGACAGGAATGTTACTCCTTGGGTCTGGAGGAATTGGGGCTATCTATCATTATTACCACCTATTTTACAGGATTGTTGTGAGGGAAATTGAAAAACTGAAGGCCTCCTAGAAATGTGAGTTACTATTATTACAAATGCTTATTGACAGATTACTACTATTATTAGTCTTTTTTGATGCATGGGTCCTTGGATTACCTTTATCTCTGTCATTCCCCCCTTACTACACCCTTCACCCCAGAGTTAGCTCACTCTAACCCTGAGCACTGCTGTTTTGGGGAAAGGGTAGAGGAGACAGGACCTTAATCATGCAAAGGTATTTGGAACATTGTCCCCATGGGGGATACAGGGCCCTTCTGGCAACGTACCCCCTCCATACCCCAATTTTTTAGTTTTTCATGTACCCTGTAACTATTTCTAGGGACCCCACATGTCACCATGACTGGGAATACATCACCTGAATGCGCCTCTTAACTAAACCAGTCTGTGGACAATGGACACATTGTTTTTGACTGGCCTGCCTTCGATGGCTTTCCAGCTTGCCAGAATCTCCTGGCAAAGGCTAGGAGGTCCCAGGATTGCCTCGAGGTCAAGGTCAGGATGGAAGGCTTTTCTTGGGGACTCTATTAACATAAAATTCCTGCCTTAGTCTTGGAGGGGGAGGTAGAGAATGAAAAAGGTGAAGGAAGATATTAGACTGGGACCTAAACCTATTGACAAGAAGAGCCCTAAAAAAAAAGTACCCAAACAAACTTTCTATCCTCATCCTCCCCTGGAACCCACAGTTCCTGTCAAATCCAATATCTAATGGCTATATCCTGGGACACAAGGTGTTAATTGACCTCAACTCATCCAGTCTCTAAAGCAGTCTCATCTCAATATGGCTTCGACAAAGATGGCTGGATTTAGTTAAGCTAGGTGTCATGCTAAGTTCTGGGAATGTGAAACAAAGTGAAGAAAGAAATAGTTCCTGCTCTCAAGGAGCTTATAATCTTTTTTTTTTTTTTTTGCAGAAATAAACTTGCTTTATACCAATATAATCTCTGTGGCCTTGGTGGAGTGAAGAGGGAAGAAGAGTAGGCATGCACAACATGCAGCCCAAGGACCACTTGCAGTCTCACAAAGGATTTCAGGTGGCCCATGAAAAATGTAAAGTTGCTACTGTGCATGCTCCTATTTGTCACATGACCCCCAGCAACTAACCATTATCTGTCTGTCCCTAGTCTAACTGATCTAAGTTAAGCCTATTTTAATTTTGACCCCTTCCTACTGCCAAGTTGTGCAGGTCTGGTCTAGAGGCAGGGATGCAGAATGGTCCTTCTAATTCCTTTTGGTTTGGGGGGATGAGGTTTAAAGCTGTGCTTTACACTGGAACTGGAAGGTAGCAGTCTGGGCAAGAAGAAAACATCCCTTTGATTGATTCAACCCTGAGAATGAGGGTGAGAGGTTTGAAGCTGTGTATGATGGCAGGAGTGGTGGTTGGATGGGAGGGAGTTCCCCACATAGTGATTCAACCCTGAGAAAAAGGATATGCGGGGCAGGGTGAATAAGTGATTATTACTCATTAAGACCTAAAAGTATGGAAGGGTCCAGGAAATATCAGATGGAGGGGGAGAAAGGCAGTCCTTCCCAAATGGAGTGTGTTGAGGGAAAATTTGGAGTTGGGAGGGGTCACTAATTGTGTTTCTGGTAAAAGAAGCTGGTCACAGAAGAAGAGTAAGAGGAAAGCATGGGGGCCAAGGCAGAAGTAGGAGGTGCCCATGCCCTTATACATGCCTCAAATGCCCTCTGTCCGAATTGTTTGCATCACTGCATCTGATAATTCCCTGAACATCAGGCCCTTGCCATGGGCATCTTGTGAATTGGTTGTAGAGCCTGATACTGACTATATCAAAGGGTGTCATGGTGAGGACAATAGCTAGGCTACTCACACCATTGCTTCGGCCAGAGCCAGCTTCCAGCTCTGTGGTGGAAACACATTTGGGAGACAGCATCTCCCTGATGCCAGTATCAAACTGGTGGTGTCTCTAAGCAGTTAAGGGTGAATTGGTGGTTTCCCCATCCTCGTAATCCCAAATAGGAGTTTATAATTTAACAGGGGAAGACACATACAAAAGGAAGTTGAAAAATGAGGAAAGGGGGCATCCGGTACCCAAGGCTAGAGCATGGTAGAGAAGTCAGAAGCATCAAAAAGGAGTGCAGCCAGGTGCGAAATGAGAGGCAAATTAATGGTCAAAAAACTTAGATTCAAAGTCTTGACAATGCCAATTACCAACTGGGTGACGTCAGGCAAGCCAATTTATCTCTCTAAGCCTCAGCTTAAAATGGGCTAAAATAGCTGTGTGACCAGCAGAAAAATCATTGAATATTGAAACTGATTCTCAGTTTTCCTGATTTATAAAGTAGATAATGATAGCTAGGTAGTGTAGTGGATAAAGCACCAGGCCTGGAGTCAGGAAGACCTGAATTCAAATCTGGCCTCAGACATGATTCTGGGCAAGTCACTTAACCCAGCTTGCCTCAGTTTCTTTATCTGTAAAATGAGCTGGAGAAGGAAATGGCAAACCACTCCAGTATCTTTGCCAAGAAAACCTCAAAAATTCAGTCACAAAGAGTTGGGTACAACTGAACAACAAAGATAGTTGCAGTATACAAGGTTTCTGTGAGGCTCAAATGAGACAATGTACCCAAAGCATTTTGCAAGCCTTAAAAGGATATGTAAATTTCAGTAGTTATTACTCCCACAGCTTACTGTTAACAGTGAAGGCCATTATCAAATAGTTATAATGATTAGCAATTTATAATATAATTTATATATGTCTATATATAATTTATAATATATTATATATAATATAATTTAAAATCTGATTAAACTAGGTCTTCTTCTCTAAAATCTCTTTTCATTCTTTCCTTTGAAAAACCTGGAAAGACTTCCATGAACTGATACTGAGTGAAGTGTGCAGAACCAGGAGAACACTATACATGGTAACAGCCACAGTATGTGATGATCAACTCTGATAGACTTAGCTCTTCTCAGCAATACAATGATCCAAGACAGTTCCAAAAGACTCAAGATGGAAAATGTTATCCATATCCAGAGAAAGAATCATGGAGTCTGAATACAGATCAAAGCACACTAATTTTACTTTTTTTGTTGTTTTTTCCTTCTTGTGGTTTTCCCCCTTTGTTCTGATTCTTCTTTCACAACATGACTGATGTGGAAATATGTTTAATATGATTATACATTGTATGACCTATATCAGATTGCTTGCTGTCTTGGAGAAGGGGGAGGGAAGGGAGAGAGGAAGAAAGAAATAGAACTCAAAATCTTATAAAAGTGAAGGTTTACAACTATCTTACATGTAATTGGAAAAAATAAAATGCTATTAAGTGGAAAAAAATAACTGCAAAAAAAGACACTTTTGACTGTTGTCTCCTTTGATGGAATATTATTCATTTTGTGGAATTCTTTGAAGTAATTCCTGTGCAGTTTGATGAGTATAGCAGTATACTTGTAAATTATAGGATCACAGAATAGAAGAGACCCCAGCAGCCATCTAGTCCATTCTCTTTAGGAATCCTTTTACTATGACATACCTAATTAGTCATGTAGCCTCTGCTCTAAGACCTCCAAGGAGGAAGAGATGACCACCTCTTAGACAGTCCATTCTACCTTTGGATAGATCCAATTGTTAGAAAGTTTTTCCTGAAATTTGGCTCAAATTTGCCTCTATGTGAGTTTTAATTTAGATAGTATTGGAAGTTGGGATGGCCCCACTGTGAATATGAGAAATCTCTCCAATATTTGTCTTCTTTTATTGCTGTAGAAAGTTTTATAGTTATATTTATATAAGTCCTGCCTTGGTCTTAGTAGGTTAATTCTCAAGAGTTTGTGCTTTTTGCAGATATAAAATTTTAAAAAGAAATTCTTACTGATATCTTTTGTTTTCATGTAGCTCAATTTTTCCCTTGAATTTTCCCTTCCACCCCCACCCCTGAGAGTCATTGCACACAACAAAGGATGTTTTTTTAAAAGAAAAAGAAGAAGAGAAAAAGCAATCAGCATAACCAATCAATGAATCAAAAAAGTCTGAAAATATATGCAATGTTTCATATTATTTGATCTCTCCCCTCTTCGAAGGAAGAGGGAAAGATGTCTTCTTATATCTCTTCTTTGGGGCCATGCTTGGTTTTTGTAATTTTGCAACATTCTCTTTACGTTATTTTGCATTAGTTCTTTTGATTTACATTGTTGTAGTTACTGCATAAATGGTTTTCTTAGCTCTACTTACTTTACACTGCATCAGTTCACATAAATCTTTCAATATTTTCCTGTACTTATATTTATCATTTCTAACAGTACAGTACTATTTCATTCCATTCATGTAGCACAATTTGCTTAGTCATCCCTAATCAATGGACACCTTCTTTGTTTGGCTACCACAAAAAGGGCTGCTATAAATACTGTGGTATATGTGTGATTTTTCTTTTTGTCAATAACTTTGGGATATATTTGTAGTTGTAAAATCTCTGGATCAAAGAGTATAGACAGTTTAGGTTTTTTGCAGTTAAAAAAATGAACTTTTCCCTATTTTTTCCTTTTTTTTGTTAGTACTGTACACATGACCTTGTGTTTATTTTGTATCTTATTTATGGAAACTATTAATCATCTTGATTGTTTTCTCCATTGAGAAAATGAGATAATATTTGTAAAGAGCTTAGAAAAGTGCCTGGCATATAGTAGGTGCTACACAAGTGCTTGCTCCCTTTCTTCCACCCCCAGTTCTATAGACGGCAACAATCTCTGTGGAGAAATGATTCACTTTCTTTGCCACTACCAATACCAGCTAGTGAACAACTGCCACCAAAAGGCAGATTAGCCCAAGCACCCGGGGAATGGCACCTACTAGACTTCTGATTCCAGCTGTCCCTGCAGAAGCATCCCTTTCGGGCACATGGGCTGAAAGGCACTTCTGGGGGAGCCGCAGCCATAGCTACTGAAGACCCAGCCAGGAAAGAGTGGTCTTGCCATCAAAATCCTTGTCACTCTCAAATGGCTCAACATCAGAAACTGATGTGATTTTATCAGTGGAAATGACATTAAGGAAGATAAATCATTATCTGTTTTGCTGCTGCACTGTCAGGACCATGGGGACTTTCCATTTGACTTGCCATGGAAACCGTTTATATGTGTTGTCTCCTGTGTTGGAATGTGACCTCTTTGAGAGGATAGAGATGTTCTCTATCCCCAGTACTTGGTACAGAACTTTGTTCATAGTAAATGCTTAATACATGCCCTTCCTTCCTTCTTTCTTTCCTTCCTTCCTTCTCTTCCTTTCTTTCTTTTCTTTCTTTCTTTCCTTCTTCCTTTCATACATTTATTTATTCATATCATTCTAGGTCTTAATATATGATCTTGTGAATAAACCCTCTGCCTGAAGATTTGCAGTTCTGGGGGGCCCTGCCTGGATAGGAATGGAGCGGGTAGGCCTCTAGGTGCCAGAGTAGATAGAGCACAGGGCCTGTAGTCAGGTAAACCTGAATTCTCAGACACTAGCTGTGTGATCCTAGGCAAGTCACTTAACCTCTATTTACCTTCATCTCTAAAAGGGAGGTGATAATAGCACCTACCTCACAGGGCTGTTGTGAGGATCAAATGAGGTAATAATTGTAAAGGGCTTAACCTGGCACATAGTAGGCACCATATAAGTGTTAACTATTAGCTATTAGGGATGAATATCTGCAAAGGAAGGCTGAGCACTTAGCAGCCAAGACTTAATTATGTGATCTCAGGCGGCCTATTTAACCTTTCTGGGTCTTAGTTTTCTCATCTAAAAAGGGAGGGGGGTGTGATATAATGTTTTCATTGCCCTCTTCTCAGGGGTTTTGTGAGTATCTAAAAAATGAATGTGAGAGTGCTTGGTAACTCCAAAGTGCTATTTTGTAACTATGAAAGCTATTTCATTCCTCTGCTCCCTACATCCCCAGAACAAGGCTCTCTGGCTGCCATTTTGGGCCCTTCTCACTCTTAGCTGCCCAAACCAGCTTTGTGATTCTGCTACAGTCAGTGGGTTGGGTTATCTCTGTGGCCTCAGCTGCCTCCTGGGCCTGGAGAGATCCTGTGTCATGGAGACACATCTCCTAAAGCTTAGGAGCTCTGAGTTTGTAGATCTCTGATAAATCAGCTGCACTTGAGGAGGGACTAGCGCCAGGGAGAGGATAGCCAGGCAGTATTTCTGTGAGGGTCCATTTCTTTCCTCAGTTGGGTCTTTCAGGTGCCCAGTCTGTTCCCCACATGCCCCCACCCCACCCCAGTTCCTCCAAGGACAGTGATGATGCTTCCCTTGTTCCCCTGCTTTAATCTCACAGGCCTGCTCTTTTCCTGGCAAACTAAAGGTTGTATGGGGAAGCCAGATAGTTAAATGAGGAAGGGGAGCCAGCAGTGAGGCCTTTGGGCCTCAGCTATTTCCTCCTTGTTTTGTGTCGTGTTTGCTTATTTGGTCCTTCCCTATTTGGCAAACCTGTTCTGAGAGATATAGAAAAGCTTCGAGGGAGGATTGAGGCCGGGAGATCTCACAGTGCAGAGTGATGGAAAGAGAACTGTTTTTGGAATTGGGAGCTATGGTTCCTTCTTAGGATCACGAGTCTGAGGTCCAGAGAGATGACCCTGGCCAAGGTCACACAGTTACCAACCTGCAGAATCAAGATGCACCATCAGGCAATCTAACTCCAAAGCTGGGGCTAGCTTCCCTTTGCTGCCTTGCTTCTCTGCAACTCTATTTTCTCCATTTTTTAGGGCACGAAGAAGTTACTAAATAAGTTCTAAAATCTCTTCCAGGTAGAAAATATCTATGAGGTGGAAATCCTGAGAGCCATTTATAATAACAGAAAACGTAAGAACAAAAAACTAAACAATCCCTGCCTTATATTCTATTGGGGAAGAGGGAAACAATCACTATCTATCTATCTATACACACGTACACACACACGTACATAATGCACATATGTATGTATATTTCCCTTGTCTTCATATGCATATATCCACATACATTCCCTTTTCTTCATATATCTGACATCTTCCCTTGTTTTTTTCATATATACATATGTGTGTGTTTGTGTGCATGTATGTGTGTGTGTGTATAAAGTGAGGCTAGATTGGAACTCAGGTCTTCATGACTCTAAGTACAGAGCTCTATCCATCAGCTACTACACACATGCAAACACACACGACGTTACCTGTGTGACTCTGGGTGTCACCTCTTTACCTCAGTTTCCTCAGCTATAAGTCGGAGATAAATAATACCACTTACCCCATAGGGTTTCTGTAAGGATCAAATGAGATAATATTCATAAGCACTCTTAGCACAATGCCTGGCACATAGTAGGTGTTATATAAATGCTTATTCCCTTTTCTTCATATATGTATATATGTATGTATATATATATAGTGTGTATATGTATATAAACACATAATGTATATATTGTATACACATACATACCAAGAAAACAAGGGGAAAGCATACTTTTTCCTGTGTATTGTGTATGTGTAGCATATAGTTAAAGACAGATAAAGAACATACAAAAAAGCAATATAACAATTTTGCTGGTGTGGGGGGAGGCCCTAGCAGCTATGCGATTAGGAAAGGTCTCATGTAGGAGGTGATGCTTGAGCTTAACTTTGAAGAAATTAAGACTCAGAGGCAGAGATGGGGAAGGAGTGCATTCCAGGCATGGGGGACAGCCAGTGCAAAAGTATGGAGACCAGAATAGAATGCCATGTGTGAGGGACAGTCAGAATATAAAGCAACTGAAGGGGAGTCAAGTATGATAAGTCTAGGTTAGGTTAATAAGAAAGCCAGTCTATGAAAACCTTTGAACATCAAACAGGGGAATTTATATCTGATCCTAAAGGTAATAGGGAGCCATCAGAGTTTGTTGAATAGGAGAGTGACACAGTCAGACCTGTGTTTTTGGAATACTACTTTGCCAGCTCTAGAAGACTAGATTGGAAAGGGTAAAGACTGGAGGCAGGGAGACCAATGAAAAGACTATTGCAATAGTCTGGTAGGGAGATGAAGAAGGTATTAACTAGGATGGTTTGGGTATGAGAGAAGGAGACGGATGGAAGAGACATAGTACAGGTAGAGACTTGGCAACTAGTTAGATAGGTATGGTAACCTCAAAGAGATGAAAGAAAGAAGAAAAGGATTCATATATAAAAAAATATTTTTAGCAACTCTTTGTGGGGACAAAGAACTGGAAACTAAGGAAACTAAGGGATACCCACACATTGGAGAAAGGGATAAATATAATCCAATTTTATTGCAATGTTGGAAATGATGAAAGGGATAACTTCAGAGAGACCTGAGAAAACTTGTATGAACTGATGCAGAGTGAAGTAAAAGCAGAACCAGGACTTCAATTTATACAAATAATATTGTAATGATAAACAGATTAAAAAGTCTCAAGAACTATGATCAATATGGTGACCAACCACAATTCCAGAGGACCAGTGATGAAGCCTACTACCCATCTCCTAATGGAGAAATGATGCCTCAAGAAAGCAGAATGAGACATACATTTAAATTTTTTTAAATAATTAATTTATTTTTAGTTTTCAACATTCACTTCCGTAAGACTTTGAATTTTAAATTTTCTTCCCCTCCCTTTCCTCCCCCCTCCCCAAGACAGCATGAAATCTGATATAGGTTCTTCTTATACATTCATATTAAGCATATTTTCACACTAGTCATGATGTAAAGAAGAATTAGAACTAATAAGAGGAGCCATGAGAAAGAAGAAACAAAATAAAACAACAAAAGAAAAGGAGAGCAAATAGTATACTTCCATCTGCATTCAGATTCCAAAGTTCTTTCTCTGGATGTGGATAGCATTTTCCATCATGAGTCTTTTGAGTGAGACATACATTTTTAGATATGACTGATGTAGGAATTATTTCGCTTGACTATGCATATTGGTTATAAGGATTTCGTCTTTCTTTGTCTATTTTGGATTGGGGGTGGGGAAGTGGGAAAGAGAGAAAATAAAAGCTTGTTGATTGAAAAATTAAAAGTTTAAAAAGAGGAAAGGGCAGATAAATAGGTGAGGATGACTTCAAGGTTGTGAACCTGGGTGACTGGAAGGATGTTAGTACCCTTAACAGAAATAGGAAAGTTAGGAATAGGGGTAAGAATTTTTTTCAGGGAAAAATAAAAAGCTCTGTTTTGGACATCTTAATTTTGAAATGCCTGTTTCAGTCGGAAATGCCCAATAGGTAGTTAGTTGGTGGTGTTGAAACTGGAGCTCAGAAAAGAAAAATAGGAATGGATATATACTTGGGAGTCATCTGCATAGAGATGATAATTGAACCAACAGAAACTAATTAGATCTGAGGGAATGAGGAAGGGAGAAAGAGATGAGAAGAAGAGGAGAGAAGAGAAGACAATGAGAGAAGAGACAAGAAGAGAGGAAAGGAGGAAAAAGAGGAAGGAAGATGAGAGAACAAGGAGTTGAGGGGAAGAAAGCAGAGGGAAAAGGAGGAGAGGGCCCAGGATAGAGGCTTGGTAGATTTATAATTAGGGGGCAGGTCATGTGTGTAGCAAAGGAGTGGACAAACAGATAGGAAAAGAAGCAATAAAGAATAACGTCACAAAATCTTGAGATATGAGAATAGGAAAGGGAGGTCATCAGTATCAAATGCTTCAGAGAAGTCAAGAAAGATGAGAAGAGGACTGAGAAAAGAAAAAGACTATTGGATTTAGCGATTAAAAATATCATTGGTAGCTTTATAGATGATAATTGAATGATGAGGTCAGAAGCTAGACAAGGTGTTAAGGAATAAGAGGAGGGGAAATAGAAACAAGGAACATAGACAGCATTCTCTAGGAGTTTGGTTGTGATCAGAAGAGGCATGAGATGATAGTTTGCAGGGATAGTAATTTCAAGAGAGGGTCCTTTAAGAGTAGAGACTATCTGGGTGTGTTTGCAGGTATAGTAGCATGAAATGATGCAGAAGATAAAGAGATTGAATAGGTATTTGAGAGAGAGGTGGTAATTCGGAAGAAAAGTTTGCTGGAGAAGATGGGAGAGGATAGGATCCAGGGAACAAGTGCAGGGTTGATGTTGATTGAGAAGGGCCACCTCTTCAGCAGAGACTAGAGTGAAAGAAGAGAGAATGGGGGATGATGATGACAGGATACAGAATATTTGTTGTTTTCATCCTTTGTTTTCGAAGAAGACCATGACATCAGAGAAATGATGACGTGACTTGCACCTGACTTTGTTTTGAATGAGGGAAGGCTATTCCAGCTCATCAGCCTCCCTTCTCCACCTGAGCCATCTGGATCCAGTGACTGGATATTCATCAGGATGACTGGAGATGGCACAGGATGCAATGGGAGATCTTGGCCTTTTTAGGCTAGGCCTTTTCACGTACTCACTTGGAGGGAGGTAATGCCCATTGAGTGAATAGGCCTCTTTAAGAAGTAGTCAGGGAATGGCCCTTTTAATGAGCAAAAGAAAAAACCAACTAAATCAAACTGAGAGGAAAAGAGAAACTGTTATTATTGATAGTCACTCTAAGCCAGCCATTAAGTGGAGCTATTGTTGTCTAACCTATGAGCTTCATAGTCCACTGGGTTTAAAGTTTTGGGAATGAGAAGGAAGGAAGGAAAGAAGGAAGGAAAGGGAAGGGAAGGGAAGGATATCTAGCCAGTAAACTCCAAAGGAAAGGGAGAGGCAGACAGAAGAAAGAGGATGAGCTAGGTTACCCAACTAGCTAAGTTCCCACTAAGGCAGTTCAGTCTACTCACAGGTTGTGTTCATCCTTCATTTTTGAAGAAGACAGTGACATCAGAGAAATGATGACATGACTTGCACTTGACTTTGTTTTGAGTGAGGGAGGGCTGTGCAAGTTTCCCAGCCTCACTTTCTCCTCCAGAGCCCATACAGAATATAGGAATATAAGAGAAGAGGAAGCTCCTGGCAAATGATTTATTTTCTTAGTTAATGATGAGGCAAGGTCTTCAGCCAAGATTAGAAGAGGAGTGGTATGGGAGATCCGAAGAGAGAGAGGAAGATCTAAAAGTCTCTCTTAGGGACTGGGATAAAGAATCAACGAAGAAAAAGTGAAAAGATTGCCTTGCTGCAATAAAACCCCAGTTGAGGTTAGATAATACATATTTGTACTCAACTCAGTCACTATGGTTGTGCGACTTTCTTTAGCACTCTTAGGCAGCATGCAAATAAGAGTGGGTAGAGAAGAATGAGACGGTAGAAACAATCCAAGGCTGGGACTCAGCAAGGCATGATCGATAATCGGACAAAGGGACAAGGAATTTGACAGGAGAGGGCAGTTTAGCATTGAACTGGTTATTGGGGCAATATTAGGAAAGGAGGAAAATAAAACCTGGGAGAATACTTAGGGGAAGAGGGACTAGACATGAAGGTGAAGAGGATGCATAGATGGGTAAGATGAGAGGAACAACAGAATGGTAGATTGTGGTAATATAAAGGAATTTCATAATTCTTAATCATGGAAGGAGTGTGATGGTGACTTCAAGGATGTGATCATCCCTGTGTCTTAGAAAAAGAGAAAAAGCAGGAGAATAATGAGGTAATACTTGCAAAACACTAAGCAGAGTGCTTAGCAGAGTTGTTCAGTTGATTCAGTCATGTGTAGCTCTTTGTGACTTCATGGTCCATACTGTCCATGGGGTTTTCTTGGCAAAGATACTGGAGTGGTTTGCCATTTCCTTTTCCAATGGATTAAGGCACAAAAGTTAAACAGCTTGCCCAGGGTCATACAATGAGAAGGAATCTGAGGCCAGATTTAAACTCAGGTCCAAGCCCAGCACTCTATCCACTGAGTCCCCTAGCAACTTCCTAGGCAAACAGAGGTTAAGTGACTTGTCCAAGGTCACACAACTAGTGTCTGAGGCTAGATTTTTACTCAGGTCTTTCTAACTTCAGGCTCAGCGCTCTATCCAATGAGCCATCTAATTGCTCTACCTAGTGCACAATAGATAATATTTATATGCTAATAATAATCGTAATTAATAATAATTATAATTATTGTTATGTCATGAGAGTTGAGAAGATTGAGGAACTAGAAAACCAGAGGAACATCTGTATGGAAGCTGAAACTCCCCAGTGTAATGCTATCCTAGCCATGAAATATCACTCTTCAATTCACAAAGTACCTTATGTTCCTTACTCCATTTGATCCTCCCAACTTTCCCCATTTTACAGATGAGGAAACTGAGACACAAATATGGAAAGTGATTTGTTCAGGGTCCATGCGACTGGTGAGTGTCAGAGCTAAGACTCAAACCTGTCTCTTCTCGGTACAATATGCTTGGCTCTTGCTTCTACTCTGTTGATATACCCCCAGATAATTTCTCTAGACCTAACCAGTATAAGTAGGACTCTCAAGAAGGTCCCCTCCAACTCTGATTCCATTAATTATAATATAATTATGGTGCAATAGTACATAATTATTATACTATATATTATATTATGATGTGTAACATCATAATATAATATATAGTATAATAATATTAGTCTCAGAGGACAGAAGGATTTTTCCAAAGAGAGAAATCCCCCCTCCTTGTCTCCCTTAGGATTAGTAGGCAATCTCGCTTTGATGCTCTGAGCCTCAGGTTTCCACATCAGTTTTCAGTACTTACCTCAGTGGATCTGTTGTGAAGAAGGTGCTTTGCATGAGTAATTACTCCTAACCCCTCTCCTTTCCTGCTTTGGCTCACTTCAGAACTCCAAGGGAGCTCCTTACTTATGCTATGGACTCTATCCTTATTTTGTTTGCCTTTTGCTATCTCTCTGTCTCTTATCTCTGAGTGTCTGGTTCTCTGTCTGTGGATGAATCCACAGAATGACCAACCCCCATTAGGGTTTGAACACAAAGCCCAGGCTTATTATTAGGACAAAAGGGTCCACCTACTGGTGATAGTGGGGAAAATACACACAGGGTCCCTTGTTTCTCAGCAGGGAGAGGAACTATTTTTATAGGGTGGGAATATCATGTTATAATTCCAGCAGCCAGGCAGGTAGTGAGCGTCAGAGGGCCTACTCCAGAACCACAGAAACTGGGCTGCTACATCGTTTTCCCCCTCAGTTTTATTACCTCAGAAATAACAGTTACAGCAGGGTGTTCATTGTCACCATCCAAAATCAGTTCACTTCTCCATACATTTATTAGACATAGGCTATCTGAGGGACCTCATACCAAGTTCAGATGAGATTGGGGAGGGGGTCCTGCCTTCATGGCACTCCCACCTAATGTGGGGAAAAGACATAAACACAGACAGCTAGGTTATAGTTCCATGATAATTACATTTTTGCAATAATAACGTGCTATATCTATATTAAGTCTGATGGAGCAGGTGGCAATTGGCAGGGGGGAATTGAGGAAGGCTACCTGGAGGAGGTGACATTTGAGATGGGCTTTAAAGGACAGACAGAAATTCAACGGGCATAGTGGTGTGGTGTAGTAGACAGAACACTGGACAGACCTGGGTTGAACTCTTGCTAGCTATGCGACTCTGGGCAAATGTCAACTTCTCTGGGCCTCAGTTTCCTCATCTATGAAATGAGAGGGGTTGGACTCAATGACCTCTTGAGTCTCTTCCAGCTCTAAATCTATAATCCTATGAATAGGTAGAGAGAGGGGGAAAAAGACATTCCAGGAACAGGGAATAGTGAGAAACAAAGAAATTCACACACACACACACATGATTTCACAGGGAAATGATTACAAGGATGACTAGTTCAATTCAAGAAACACTAAGCACAGACTTTGCACAGACCTCTATCCTCTGTTACCAGGAGAGATGCACGGTTTAGATAACACCCAGTGCCTCTCCTCAGGGGGTTTACAGTTTATTATTAGGGCTTTAAATATTAATAACTCTAATAACCAATAATACATGATAAATGGATTAGAAAGGTACAAAGGGCTGTTTATAGAGCACCTTCTCTGTACCTAGCCCTGAGCTAGAAACATAGGAACTGTTAGGCTGGATCAAGCTGGCAGACCATCCAGTCCAACAATCTTCCAGCCAATAGCAAATAATCCCAATTCAATATAATTCCACAAGTTATTTATGAAGCCGTGCTCTGTGCTTCCCAATGAGGAAGAAAAGAACTGAAAGGGACTTTAGAAGTCATGTAGTTTCATCCCTTTTAGCTACATAGAGGGAAACTGAGGCAGGGGGAGAAAGACATACACAAAGTGAGACAGAGAGACAGAGACAGAGAGAGAGAGAGAGAGAGAGAGAGAGAGAGAGAGAGAGAGAGAGAGAGAGAAAGGGTGGGAGAGAGGGAGGGAGAAAAAGAGAGAGAGAGAAAGAGAGAGAGAGGGAGAGACAGAAAGAGGGAAAGAGGAAAAGAGAGAAAGAAAGATGTGGTCAAAGTAGTCCATCTATTTAGGCACCAACTTGAATACCCAGATTCTGTGTCTTAGACCAGTGGTGTTTCCACTAGATAACACTGCCTCACTTTCCACAACAGGCACTACCAGGCACCTCTAACTTCGGAGCCTAATGCTCAAAAGTCATCCTATCCATTCCCCTGAGGTGTGGCAGGCTGACATCTGAATCCACTGAGGGAGATGAGCAGCCCTCACAAAATGACAGAGATGAATAATGAGGAGAAGGGATTTGCCTAAGGTCACACAGTTAAGTGTGACTGGGCCACCCAGGTCCTCTGATTGCAATACCAGTGCATCGTATACAATACCATAATACTAATACCACTTTCTGAACACACCATCCTGCCTCTCAGTCTCAGGAAAGAAGATCTGAATGCCTTTCATAATCACCTTTCCCAGAGTCTAACAACCCCAAATGGCCCAGAAGTGCTTTCCGGTGTCTACCTTGGATCACTTCTGCTACAGTCAGAACAAATTTCCTATTGCTCGAATTTGCAGAGAGAAAGTTAGAGGGTCAGACTGGTGAGCATCCCAGGAGTTAGACTTTTCTTGATCTTGAATATAATACTTTAAGGGTCCCCTCAGACTCCTGCTTTATTGGAGTCTTACTCAGAAGACTGGTCTGAGAAGCCGACTCTGGAGCAGTCTTTACTGGTACCACCAGACTCTCTACCTAGCAATTCTGCCCCCAGTCCCTTGGTCATTACTCCCCAGCACAGTACATTCTCCTTATGGTCATGACTAATGGATTTGGTATATCATTAACCCCAAACAGGGCTCCTGCTAATTTGCTGACCTTTTGCCAAGGGGGAATTTTCTGCCAAGGGGGAATTTTCTTCCAATGGCAGGGTATAGACTCAAAAACTATTAGAGCTGGAAGGGCCTTTAGAGATCAACTAGTCCAACCCCCTCATTTTACAGACGGTGGAAACCGAAGCCCAGAGAGGGGAAGACATCTGGCCAAAGTCACACAGATAATGAGGAGCAAAACTTGGGACCTGAACCCAAATCTTCCAACTCCAAGTTGAAGGCTTTTCCCACTATAACAAAATATACACAGAAATAGTTTTCTTCTTTTTTAAAAAAAAATAAATTTTATTCATTTTTTCCAAATGAAAATCCACCTGTGCTCTCTCCTTCACCCCTCCCCTCACATTGAGAAAGCAAGAAAAATAAAATCCCCTGTTACAAACATACATAGTCAAGCGAAAGAAATCCTTGCTTGGCCATGTCCAAATAAACCAACCAAAAATGCCTCATTCTGCACTCAAACAGCCTTATTTTCAATTGATCAAAAAAGCATTTGTTAATTACTAAACTAGGTAGTGGGGATGCCAAGACAGGGAGAAATCATCTGCCCTCAATGAGTTTCTATTCAGTGAGGGGGGAGGGGAAGAGAACAACAACATGCACACATCCAAGCAGATACCAGATATTTTCAAAATAAATCCAAGGTAATTTATGAGAGTGAGACACTAGGAGCTGTTGAGGGGGGTTGGTCAGAGCAGAAATGACCTCATGTCATGGGTGGTGGCTGAGATGAGCTTTGAAAGGACTGAGAATACTAAAAAGCTGAGATGAGGGAGTGCATTTTTAGGTACAGGAAACAGCCCTTGCCAAGGTGTAGACATCGGAAGGGGAACATTGGTGTGAGGCACCAGGTGACCATTATGATTGTAATGCCAAGGGTAAGAAGGGAAGTGATGTTTAATAAATCTAGAAAGTTAGACCAGGGCTGGACTGTGCAGGACTTTAAATACCAAAGAGAGGAGTTGGCATTAGGGAAGGTTATTAGGAGGGTGCTGATCCAGTAAAGGAGATTGAGAAAGAGGGCTCAGATGGGCAGCCCACAAAACAAGAGAGTAGAATCATCAAAACCCAGGAGAGGGAGAGGAATCAGGAGGAGACAGGGGTCCAATAGTATCGCATCTGCAGAGGGGTCAAGGAGGATAGGGAGTAAGAAAAAGATCATTACATATGGCAATTAAGAATTGTTCATTAATGCGGGAAAGGAGATAGCTACTCAGGCTGTATGATTTGAGAGGTACTAGGAAAGTCCTTTTGTTCCCACATATCCCCTTATACTACTTAAATATGAGCTTCCTCACAGACTCTCAGGAAGAGATGGTAAAGGTGGCATTGTGCAATGAAGAGAGGTCTGGAAGACTTGGTTTCGAATTTGGTTTCTGACACTTACTAGCTATGAAATCATGAGCGAGTCATTTAACCCCTCCCAGCCTCAGTTTCCTCATTTATAAAAATGATGGTTGGACTCACTTACTTCAAAGATCCTTTCCAGCTCTAAAATTATAATTCTATAAAACACCTCATGCCAGCCCAGATCAGAGACTTCTGGCATTCCCTATTATAAATAGTAAACATCAATATGGCATTTTATGATTTACAAAGCATAATGTATCATTGTATTGTATCTCCCAACAGTCCTGTGAGATACATGTTACTGAGACTACTAACTCTCTTTTAGGTAGGAGGAAACTGAGGCTCAGAGGAGGTGAAATGGTTTGCCTGGGGTCTAATAGCTAGTAATCACAGGGAAAACTTGAATCCACACCTTTGGCACCAAGGACTAATAATGTTTGTACTACCCCTAGACTGGCATCCAGGATGAAATGTAGGCAGCGTCAGAAGGCATAGCCACAGTGTCTCTGCAGGTCTCCCCTCTATATCTGGCCAGTCAGTAGTAACTGGCCAGCTCGCAGATCCGTAATCTTAGCTAGTCCCATTCGAGGCACAGAAGGCCAGCTCCTCATGCCTGCCTCCAGGGACAAAGTCTGGCAGCTAGGACAAAGGAGCCGGTGGGAGCACTGCAGGTGCCAATTCAATTCAATTCAACAAGCATTTATTAAGTACCTACTGAGTGCCAGGAAGTGTGTTGAACTGCATACAGGTCAGGGTAGTATGGGGAGCAAGAGGGCTGGAAAGAGGCCAGACTAGACAGATGGCAGCAATGTGGTAGAGAGGGAGACTGGGTCTGTGGTTGGAGAACCTGGGTTTGAATCCTGCATCTTGGAGACTTCATAGTTGTTTGGCTTTGGACGAGTCATTTCCCATCCCCTTGGGTCTCAGTCTTTGCATCTGTAGAAAACTAGAACCCCCAAACTTGACGTTCTATGATCCTGTTGTGTTTAAAACAGTGGGGTTTGTATTAGGTCTTTAAAGAAAAAAGGGATGCTGGACATGATTCACATTCATCATCTAATGTATCTTGAAGGACCTGTGGGGCAGCAAAAAAGAGCACTACGTCCAGAGGTAGAGGACCTGGGTTCAAATCTTACTTCTGCTACTTCCCACCTGTGAAACTGAGGACGAGTGGCAGAACCTCTCTGGGCTTTATTTTCCTCCTCTGTAAAAAGAGTGGGCTGGGTTAAGTGACATCTGAGATCTTGGGTCAGTTCTAAGTCTATGACACTATGCTTATCTGTGTATAACATGTTCTCCCCTCCCTGCCCCCACCTTCCCAGAAGAGAGCAAGGAAGGCTTCTTGGAAGAGGTGGCATTTGAGCTGGGGCTTGAAAGATGAAAGGATTTTAACAAGAAGAGATGAGGGTGGGCAGCAGCCTGGAGAGATGATTTCCAAGTCTGGGGAAGGATGGGAGCAAAGATGTGAGGGAGGGAAAGCACTTGGCTCTGATTGGGAGAGCTGAGGAGGGGAAGATGATCTAAATTAAGGGTTCTGAACCTTTTTTTGTATGTTGAGGACCCCTTTGGCATCCTGGAGAAGCCTATGAACCCCTTTTCAGTATCATTTGTAAATATGTAAAATAAAATATGTAGGATTACAAAGGAGGCCTATTCTATTAAAATAAAAACACATTTTTATTTATTTTTTACCAAGTTCACAGGCTATTTAAATTGATCCACAGACCCCAGGCAAACTATTTCACCCCTCTGAAACTTAATTTCCTTCTAGGGGGTTAATAATCCCAGTAGTATGTCCCTCACAGGATAGTTGTGAGACACAATATAATAATACATCATGCTTTGAAAATCATAAAATGCCATATTGATGTTAACTGTTTGTAATAGGGAATCGCTCATCCTTTGGATTTGAAGAGAAACAACTATATCACAATGCTGGGGTCAAGGTACAGTGTGTTCAACTGTGGCTAATCAGTCCAATATGAGCTTAGAAACTCTGGATCCCAGGTTCAGAACCCCTGGGTTAAAGAGTCAAAGGGGACAGTTAACCACAATCACTTGGGGATCTAGGGCATGGTAATGGGGAAGAAGACCCAGCATTGGAATCTATAGATTTGGGTCCAAATATTGGCTCTGCCTCTTTCTAGCTGTCCAACTAGGCACCGGTCACTTTCCTTCTCTGAGACTCAATGTACTCATCTATGAGATGCTAGGTGGCAGTGGAGCCAGGAAGATCTGAGTTCAAATCCAGACTCAGACACTGACTAGATGTGACCCTGGGCAAGTCACTTCACCTCCATTTGCCTCTGTTTCCTCAGCTGTAAAATGGGGATAATAACAGCACTTACCTCACAAAGCTATTGTGAGGATCAAATGAAATATGTGCCTGGCACATAGTAGGCGCTGTATAAATGCTCATTCCTTCTACTCTTTTCCCCTAAAAGGGAGACAATAATACTCATACTAACACTACCTATGTCATCAATTTTTTTGTGAAAAAATAAAACAAAGAAGCCAGAAAGGCTAAGAGAATGGTTGTACCATTGGCGGAGCTGGCGAGCTGGGATGTACAGCTGGATTGGGGAAGAAGAAAATGACCATTGCAGGGACCTAGAATTGGGCCCCCATTGGGACAGAGGGCAAAGAGGTCTAGAAGATCAGTTTTCCTCATCTGTAAAATGAGGAGGCTGAACCTCCTCTGAGATGACCTCACAGATCCTTCCCAGTCCTAAATCTATGATCATGTGACCAGATTGGGCTTGGGTGAAATGGTACCCTTGGGGGAGAAGAGAGGAAGGATGAAGGCACAAACTTGGGTGTTTGCCGGCCTTGACCTAGGAGAAGCACTTTAGCTGGGGAGAGGTGGAGTAGGTGGAGGTTGGTTTGTTTGCTCAGGAGATAAATGTTGCTAGATATGGCCCTAAAATCCCCGTCTTGCCCTTGTTCCTATTTCCCCCCCAATCCAAATTGCCATCAGATTTCATTTTTGGACCAGCATTTCACATTTGCCAATCAGTATAGATACATATGCTTTTCTAAGCATTTTCATCTTTACCCTGTCTCACTAGAGGCCCTATGGCATGGTGGAAGGACCTTGGACTTAGAACTGGAAGATTGGATTCATATTCCACACGTACTACAACTTTCTGCTGTCGGTATTGGGCAAATCACTTCATTTCTCCGAAGTCCAGTGGATAGAGCACTGGCCCTGCAGTCAGGAAGACCTGAGCTCAAAATTGGCCTCAGACACTCACTAGCTGTGTGACCCTGGGCAAGTTACTTAATTCCACCTCCCACCCCCCAAAAGAAAAAGATCTAGTAAAACTTACATTTATTACTTTGCAGGGTCAGGTTGTTTGTTTTTAACATGTTTTGCGGATGCTTTTTGTTTTTTTATACCTCTGTCAATGTGTTTTATCATCAATGGCATTATTCCCATTTTACAGACATGTAAACTGAGGGCCAGGCAGGTGGCACAGTGGGTAGAGTGTTGGACCTGGGGTGAAGAAGACTCATCTTCCTGGGTTCAAATCTAGCCGCAGACTCTAACTGTGTGACCGTGAGCAAAACACTTAACCCTGCTTGTTTCAGTTTCCTCATCTGTAAAATGAGCCAGAGAAGGAAACAGCAGTATCTTTGCCAAGAAAACCCTAAACCAGGTCATAATTGAAAACAACTGAACTACAAAAATTGAGGGCCAGAGAAGTAGAGACTTCTCTAAAGTCCCATAAGAATTCAGTGGCACATATAGACTAGAACTCAGGTACTCTGAATCTAGTGAATATCCTACTACCCCGCCCTGTGACTGAATAAACCTTTTCAGTTGTATAGATGCTGGGGGACTCATTACCTCCTGAGGCAGCTGTACTTGGGATAATTCTGATCATTAGGATATTGTTAGTTTTTTTTCTGATATCACTTCACTTTCGTTGCAACTCAGCCCCTTCCTATGCTAGTCATGGCAGAACAGAGCAAGTCTAAACTCTCTCTCCCAAGACATCCCCTCAGATTCTTAAAGAAAACAGTCATCCCCCCCACCCCCCAAGTCCTTTCTTTGGTTGGTGGCTGTCAAGGCTTTCTAACCTGGGATTGGCAAATGTCCAACCTGGGGCCACAGCTAGCAAGCCAGCTTCCTACTTCTTCAAAATGGCTGCTTCCCAGTGCTGAGTCTGGCAGATTCTCAGCTAGGATAGTGGCTGTTTTGTAGGTCACAGGGCAGTGTCCCTGGGCCTGGAAGATGGTCCTTCTGAGGCTGGGCAGCTCGGCCCAGTATCATAAAGCTATCACTTATTGCTCATAGAATTCCAAGCTGGAGAGAGCTGCATCAACATCCTTAAAATATCTCTCCAGGGAGAAGAAATACCAGGGCTGATGGTCCAGGATCCCAGACCAGCTACAGGCACCCACCAAAGAGAAACAAGAGTTTTACATTGGAGCGGGGAGATGCCACCAACTGACTTTGTGACCCGGGGCAGGCGGATTCCCTCTCCTGGGCCCTAGTTCCTTTATTTTTAAAGCTCGAGGGTTGGCCTTAGTGATTTCTAAGGCTCCTTCTAGCTCTGACATTCAATACTTGAACAAAAGAGTTTCCATTGCAGGATTTTCCCCCCTTAAAGCATTGATAGAAATGAGTTCTAGTTTAGTTTGATGGGCTGGGGAGGGGATCTAAGGAGGAATGAGGAAAAAAGGTTTATTGTAGGAACACCCACAGACTCTTAGCAAAGATATGGTACAGGGCCGTGGCACTGACATCTGGGGGACTCCTCCTGAACCCCAAGAGGTATCCCCTCCAAGGAGTTGGGCGCTGCCATGGCTGCTGCCCCACGCCCAGGTCTGATCCCATGGCCTGGATTTCTTTTTCTCTCCTCTTCGTAGCTTGCCTCGGCATCTTGCCAGGCCAGGCGGGGGATGGGGGTGGAGGGAGCAAGGCCGAGGGGGGCTGTCCCTGGCCTGCCTTCGTTGGTGCCGGGAGCTCTCTCTGCCTCTGATTTTCCCCAGCGAGGGTGTCGGGGAGCGGGAGGCAGGATAGATGTTTGCAATAATTACCCAGCCGAACCCTTCCTGAGCTCTGCCTCCATGGTAACAGCAATGGCTTGTCCCAGCCTGAGCCTGCAGTAGGATGAAAAGAGAGGGGAGAGGGATGCAGAAGCTGGAGAGAGCCCTGCAGTGTGCGCTGGGTGATTTCCTGGGGGGCTGGCACCAATACTCTGCCACAGGCAGCCCTCGCCTGCAATTCCCTTGCTCCCTTTGTAATGCTTTTGACACATCCCCCCCCACCCCCAGCACACACACACACACACACACACACACACACACACACACACACACACACACACACACACACACACACACATACACCCCTTCGGGTGCCTCCTTACCCCCTCCTACATCCTCCCCCCAGCTGCTCCCTTGAATCCACCAGAGACACAGAAACTGCCAGGGGTGGGTCAGGGAGGACAGGCCTCCAAACAGCTCTTTGTCTGAGCCCAGCCGCTTGGCCCAGGGGGAGGCCTGCCTGACATTGGGCGGAGGCGCTGGGGGCATAGCAAAGAACGCTGGATTTGGAGTCAGAGGCCCGGGGCTTGAAGCCCAGCTCTGTCACTCATTACCTATGTGATCGTGGGCAAACCATTTCCCCTGGTCCTCACTTCCTCACTCTGTAAAACGAGGGGGTTGGACTAGGTGATTTCTACGGGTTCTTCTAGCTCTAAATTCTAGGATGCTGTGCTTGTCAGCCAGATTCGAAGACCTGCAAATAAATGGGAATAGGCCAATGGGACTGTGCAGAAGGAAGGGGTGAGGGAGGCCGAGGTGGGGGAGGGAGCCCATCATGGGGGAAAATAGCACAGGAGGGAGGAAGCCATCTGTAGGGGAGAGCAGGTGTGCGGGGGAAGTGAGAAGGGGGAGGCAGGGATGCTGGGCTGGGGGTTGGGACTCTGGGGGTTCCAGCCCCACTTATCATAGGATAATAAGATTTGAAAGCTGGAAGGAATTGTAGAGACCATTCAGTCCAGCCCCCTTATTTTACAGAAGAGGACAATGAATCTTAGAAAGGTGGGGTGACTGCACGCAAGGTCACATGGGGAATAGAGGACTTGGGATTTGAACCTAGACCTTCTAACTCCAGATCCTTTCTGCATTGTGAGCCCCCATTGTCAGAACTAGTGCACCCTCCCTCAGGTTCTTCCTTAGTCCCACAGGACTTCTAATAATAATTCAAAGCACTTTTTTTCTTTTCACAACATCCTTTTGAGGTAAGTAGTACAGATGTTATTATTCCAGTTTAACAAGTGAGGAAACTGAGGCTTAGCAAAGTTAAGTGACTTGCCCAGGGTCACTCATGTCAGAATGAGCTGGGATTTGAGCCCTGGTGTGCATATTCCGAGCCCAGGGTTCTTTCCATTGGCTCACCTGCCTAGAATACATGCCAAATCCCTTTCTCTCAAGAAACAACAAGCATTCATTGTGTCTACTATGTGCCAAACAGTAGCTAGGTGGTGCAGTGGATAGAGCGCCCCACCTGAAGTCAAGGAAGACTCATCATCTTGAGTTCTAATCTAGTGTCAGACACTTTCTGCCCTGAGAAAGTCACCTACCCTATTAGCCTCAGTTTCCTCATCTGTAAAATGAGCTGGAGGAGGAAATGGCAAACTGCTCCAGTATCTCTGTCAAGAAAACCCTAAATGGGGTCACAAAGAATTGGGTGCAGCTGAAAATGACTGAACAACTACGTAGTGGATGTATCATACACTATTCTAGGTGCTGGATAGGAGTACAAAGAACGAAATAATCCCAGGCTTTGAGTTCAAGACAAATGGTATTTTTGAGAAGGCAGTATGGTGTATGTGGGTATCAGCTAGCTGGATGACCTTAGGCAAGTTATTTCCACACTCCTCTATAGAATGAGATTTGAACTACATGATCTCAAAGATCTCCTCCTGTCCTTTCATCCTTTAATTTAATTAATCCCTTAGTTCTTTAACTCCATATTGCTTCTAGCTCTTCATCTCAGGAAAATTTGGGGTCCCATCATTTGACTTGTGCTCTAGGGACCATTTTAGGGTAGCAGCACAACTCCAGGGAAAGTCTCCAGGAATAAGTTAAAACTTCTGTAGGTTACTTGCTCACCTTACCTTTGGGTCCTAAATAAATGTACAGCAAAACACAACTGGGCAGAACATCTCAGTGATCTCAGATTCCTCTTCTGAGAATGTTTCAGGAAATCTCAGAAAGTCTCCAGACCAACTTTGGGGAATCAGACTGGATGGTCTGTGAGGTCCCTCCCAGGTCTAACATTTTCTGCTTGGTGTTCTCAGGTCCTTCCCAGCTTTCATGGCCTCTGTTTTCTCTTTTAAGATTCTTCCCAGCAAGCAGTCTCTTTTCGTCTCCTCTGATGTCCAAGTTGGTCATCTTAGCTTGGATCTCAAGCCAGTAGCTCTTTCCAAATGATAACATATTGATTCTGAGAATCATATTGGTCCTCTGAATCATTGTAACCTTAAACTTCAGATCTTTTGAGACTCAGTTTTTTTTTTATCTATATAATGGGAATGATAACATTTCTATTATTTATTTCACAGAATTGTTGTGAGGGTAAAAGCACTCTATAACCAGAAATGTTAGTTATTATTTCAAAGAAAATTTTTTTATTTTTATCTACTTTTTGAGGCTTTTTACTCACAAATACATTAAGTTTAAGGACGTCATCAGGTACCCCTCCCAGGGGAGTTCGCATTTTTAAAGGGAGAAAGCAATTCTTACTCCAAAGGAATGAACCTCTAATTGTGAGTAGCAGTGACACCTGACTGGAAGCAATATATTTGGGGGTGACACAGATGAGGGGCTGAGCTGGAAGGGCTTCCCGTGACTCCTTGAATTCCGCCCACTGTCTCTGCCGATGATGCCACTAGCTCTGTCTAAAAGGTCTAGATGCCATCCCAGGAAAAGCCAAACTGTCCCCACAGAAGGTGATATATGTTGGCAGGACCTCTGGGGACAGACTGGGCACAATGGGACACACCTGTTAGCAATGTGTGGAGCTGTTACCAATATTTCCATATCCCTGTAATTCAGCAGGCAATAAACTGATCAAGATGTGGCTAACAAGTAGAACCCAATTAGATCATCGTTTGCGCTTTAGCTGAAGTGTTTCTTCAGGGAGGCAGAGGAACTAGGGAGGGGCACACAAAGGCCAGTGCCCCCTCCCCTGGGATATTCTCTTTGCCACCCCATCTGCTACCCCAAATGCTAAGTGGATCCCTGAGGAGAGCCCTTGCCCAGCCCTGTCTTGATCAGTAACTGCTTTAAGCTGTATGTATGTATGTATGTGCGTGTGTGTCCAAGTGTGTATGTAGATATGCATACGGGGGTCTGTCTGGCACTGGGTGAATTCCAAGATCTTGCTGGAAGCAGTTGAAGCTGGAGAAGCCCAAGCCAATGCTAGGCAGCCAGCATTCCTGACCTCCCCTTGCCCGAGTCTCAGGAGGCCAACCGGAAAGATGCCCTACTAATCAAGGCTGGCCAAATTGGGCAGCTTCTACTACAGGTGTTACCTTACCTGAAACTGATTACTTGGGTTCTCCCTGCAGAGGAGGAGGGAGCAGCTGCTTAAAGTAGTCCTGGCCACTGAATTACTGCAATCCTCCTGTCTTTCAGAATTGCAAATAATCACCCACAGGGCTGTGGGCAGGCTATAACTGAGGACCCTACCTCAGAAAGGAAACTGAGTCACAGGGTAACAGAGACTAGAAGGAACCTAGGGGGTGGGGTGGGATGATTCATAAAGTCCATTCCCCCTACCTCAGTATCAGAAATCAGCTCTCTATCAGTACAACTGGGAGAGGAGAGGGGAAATCCCATAGTTTACCCCATGGGCAAAAGGGAAAAAAGAATCAAGAGGATTCATTAGTATGATAATGATCACTTCTAAGGAGTCCTGCTTAAAGGCCAGTTTGCTGTCAGCTTATTGTACAGATGGAAAGTGAAACAGCATTGCCCATCCAGGGTGGGCAGATGGTAGCAAGGCAGGGAGGCAAACCCACGAGTCCCATGTAGTATCCAGAGTGGGGCAATATGCTTTAGTGGGGAAAGCATCCAGCTTTGAGACAGGAGACCTAAATTCTAGCCCTAGCTTAGTCACTAAATTGCTATGTGACCTCAGGAAATTCACTTTACGTCTTTGGGCCTCATTTTCTCCATCTCTAGAATAAGATGCAGAGTTGGAAAGGAGCTTAATGGTCAATAACCTTTTAATAAATAAGGAAACTGAGGCACAGGGAAATTAAATGACTTACCCAAGATCACACCGTTAGTGAATAGCAAAGTTAGGATTTGAACCCAGGTCATGTGAATCCAGTTTCAGCACTCTTTCCATCTCTGGAACAGTGCTCTCCAGACTTTTTTGATTATGCTCCCTCCTTCTTAGCAACAAAGTTTTGAAAATGAAACCTCAACATACATAATTGTATAGCATATATTTAACATTTGCCTATTTATATCTATTTATATTATATATTTAATGATCTATAAATTATTTGTATATACTATTAAGCTGATTATATGTATTACAAACATTTATACAAAAATTAGAAATCTTAAAAAAGGATGAAATAAAGATGAAACAATATTTTTTCCTTAGAGTCCCTAGAGTTGATTGAGTAGGTGACATGATCAGATCTGTGCTTTAAGAAAGTAACTTTGACGCTGTATTGAGAATGGACCAGAGAGGGGAAAATTTGAGGTGGGGAGACCAATGAAGAGGCCATTGCAATAATCCAAAGGAAAAGGGAGGAAGACCTGATGATGTGATGGCTGTGTGAGTAGTGAATAGTGAGAAAGGGACAGGTGTGAGAGATGTTGTAGAGGTAGAAACAAGATCTGACAACTGATTGAATGCATGAGATGAGTGAAAATGAGGAATCAAAGCTGTCACAAGATTTTGCACCCAACTGATTAGAAGTTTGGTGTTATCCTCCACAGTACTAGGGATGTTTGAAAAGGGAATGGGTTTGAGAAGAAAGATAATGGGATGAAATCCTCAATCTGTTGTCCTCCATTCATACCTACCCATCTAAGATAGCTCTGTTCCATCCCAAAGGTATAGGGGGTGCAAGTGCGACTCTTACTCACCAGTCACTGCTTTAGTGTAAAGATCTTGTAAAGGGCACCTGTTGCAGCCCACAAGGTGATTTGAGGGTGGGGATGGGTATGCTGCGGGGTTTTCCCAATGTTGCCTATGTAGCTGCTGCTGTAGATACTCAGGATGGGTTAGATTATACCTATTCTTAAAGGGTCCCAGTCCTTGACTCATCAAGGGGGATGTTGGGAGTTTTTACACCTGAGGAAAGAGAGAGTTGGGAAATATTGGGGGGAAAGAGTAAGTGTGGTTGTATTGGCAACAAACCCCATTATTGGCTATCAAGAGGAGAATAGGATTTGACCCATCTTCTCACTCTCCTATTGGATGATCACACTCTCCTTTGGAGACCAATGCTCCAGAAGACTGGTCCTTTACAACCCTAAATCTGTGATCATAAGTACATAGCTCTAAAGGTACCTCAAAGGTCTTCCAGTTCAGCTCCCTTATTTTTACAGATGGGGAAACCGAGGCCCAAGGAGCATGAGTGACTTGCATAAGATCACATAGGTAGGAAGCTTCAGAGGTAGGATTTTAATTCTGCCCTCTGATTCCAATCAATCAACCAATCCATTAACATTTATTAAGTACGTATTATGTGCCAGGAACTGTGCTAAGCTCTGGAGATATAAAAAGAGGGAAAAGGACAGTCCGTGCCTCAAAGAGTTTACAGTCTAATGTGGAAGATGACATCTGGCTCCAAAACCAATGTTTGTTCCACTACGCACCCAAGCCTATCAATCTTTACCATTTTAAAGTCACTTCTAGCTCTGACATCCCATGGTCTGTGTTCTAATATCCATATTAAGTGGCATCCCCATCACCTACTACTTAATGCACTATGGTCTAGGATCCCTTTAGCCTCTAACTTTCCATTGTCTAAGCTCCTTAGAGAGGGAGTAGGGAGTAGGGCAGAGATGTCAAAAATCCAGAGTTCTTCCTGAATCAGATTAAAATATAATTGGAAAATGTTTAACAAAATAAATAAAAGTGTAATACAACATAGATGATGTCAACTTGTGGTTTTCTAAGTCACTATGTAGCAGCAAAGATGTTTTTATTTGAGTTAGACACCACTGGTAAAGAGGACAGAGTACTGAACTTGGATTAGGAAGGAACATTTGTTCAAATCCTCATTCTGACACAACGTGAACAACCCTAGATGAGTTACTGTATCTCCCTGATCCTCAGTATCTTCATCTGTAAAATGATAAGTATAGGGCTAGACAGCCTCTAAAGTCCCTTCAACCTCTAATCTACGATCCTGTGATCCTTCTACCTTTGCCATTCAACACTGTGTTTTTGGTCTTCTGGGACAGGATCAAATGCCCCACCATCCTCAGGGGGCTTCCCATCCTACAAGGCAACCCTAGGCCTTCTTTCTTCCCTACCTTAAGTTCTTCCCACATTCCTGCCATCTTGCCTTCATCTTGATCCCATTGGAATGTTAGATTTTTGAAGCCTCAATTAGGTCATCCAAGACAAGAGAATTGTTCCCCCTAAGACAGAAGCAAATTGTTTAGAGATGGCTCACCCTAGAAGAATCAGTGAGCTGCTGTCCTGGGAACTTGGGGAAAATGAGATGGGTGTCCCATAGAATTTTAACTCTAGCAAAGTTTTAAATACACATCAGGGTGAATCACTGTGTCCCTCCTTTGCCCCAATCAGGATGGCCCCTTAATTGCACACTAATGCGATTAGGAAATGTTCCCAACCAGCAACAGTATTTTTAAACAACGAGTTGGAGGAAATATTTTCTAAATCCTGTATCGTGCTGTGGAACCGCTCTGAATTATTAACCACCCAGGAAAACCTCTATATTTCTTGACGGGGTTTAATTTCGACAGATACAATTTTCCTCTTGGTGATTTATGAAAAGCACGTTCTTTTCTCCAGGAAATCACACCATCCACCCCCTTCTCCTTAACCTCCCTTCCCACCTTCTGAACTAGAGTTTTTACCTGAAAACTACACAAACTTTTATCTTTAAAATACTCCAGCTCCTCCATCAAGTGCAGCTTTCTATCTTTCAGGCTACTTCGAAGGCCAGGGGAGCTGTAGATATGGTCAGTGCCTGGCCTTTTATGAATACAGCAATCAGTCACTAATTATTATATAAGTAACTGGAATAGTCTTACTTGACTCACCAAAGGGTTATCCTTTTATTCCTGTCATACAAATGGGAGTACCTTGTGGTGTCTGCTTGTCATTTAAAGCTCAGAGTTCTCAAAACAGCTTAGATTTCCTATATTGCTTTAAGGTTTACACAGTACTTTTTCTTGAAGAACCCTGGGAAGAGGAAAGTATAAATATTATCATCCCCATTTTACAGAGAAGGAAACCAAGGTGCAGGGTCACATCTGCTGTGTAAGCTAAGATCCAAAACTGAATCTTTTTTGATTCTAACTCCAAGACTCCTTCCACTATATCAAGCTGCTGCCCTAATGTTTAGACTAATTTCACTGTGAACAAATAGGTTTTGTGGTATAGTTCAGAGGTGTCAAACTCAGATAGAAATGGGTCAGTTAAACAGTACATGAGGTTCCCTATGCGTAACACATTGACTCAGAAAACCACATATTAACATTATCTATGTCATATTCTATTTTTATTTATTTTGTTAAATATTTCCCAATTACATTTTAATTTGCATAGGTCTATACTCTAGAGTATTGTGAGTCATATGGGCCCTGCATAACATACCTCCAGTCTAATGGATTGAGAACTGGACTCAGATCTAAGAAAACCTGAATTCAAGTCCTACTACTGTCATATCCTGATTGTGTGACCCATGGCAAGTCCCTTAGCTTCTCAGTGAACTAGAAAACTCTTATCTAAGACTAAGTTACAGAGAACGTCATGACTTGCATTAGTCGAGGGACTTCCTCATCTGGAAGACCTCTATGTCAGTGAAATCACAGGTCCAGTCCCCATTCAGAAGGGAAGAGGGGAGGAGAGTTATTGCCATTATTCTACTATGGAATGATTCCATCAAATCAATCAATAGAACAGGGCACTCCTGCCTCTCAATATCTGTTACCTTGAAGAAGTCACTCTCTGGGTCTCTATTTCTGCCTCGGTGGAGTCAGGGGTTTGGACTAGATGACCATCAAAGTCTCTTTCTTGCTCTAAATCTACAATCCAATGACCCTTTGATCCTGGACCTTGAGAGTCTGACCTCTGAGGAAAGGAAGCAGTGGGCAGTGGACAGAGCAGTGAGAAACTATGCATCTCCCACCCAGCCTAACCATTCGAGATATCATAAAAGATGCTATTTCTATAGCCCTTTAAGGTTTTCAAAGTACTTTCCAAGCTTCCAAGCAACATGAACATGTCCTCAAATTAATTTTTAGGAAGAAATTTACTTAGAACATCAAGGAAGAACTTGAGACCCAAGACCTCGTGTAGAAAAACCCTTGGGATCCTCTTGGATACCAAGCCCACTGCTAAGGAGGCCACTGCTAGGGATGAGTAAGTACTCACGTAGGGGTACCTCTGGTGGTCTTTGTATTGTGAGGGTGAGAGCTATCTAATTAGATGCTAACTGTTCGAAGTTCTGTGGCCCTCAGGGCAGATGAGTGCCACCAGTTTCTCCAAATTTTGAAGCTAGTTATAGTTTCGTTCCTGCTTCCACGGCCAAGGTTCTTTTCAGGACACCATATTGACTCTCAGATGAGTTTCTAGGATTATTCTATCTCTTGGGCTAGAAGTTGGAAGGGAATTGGGGTAATGCCTGAATCCATAATCTTCCACTTCTCAGTCAAGATCAAATCCCATATCAAGAGTAAAAGGAAATATGGAATTCAATGTTACCATAGCATCCTAGGAAATAGAGCTAAAAGGAATCTTAGTAACCATTCAGTCTAAAGTCCATATTTTATAGATGAGTAAACTGAGGCCTAGGGAGAGGAAGCAATTTGCCAGAGACCCCACAGGAAGTAAGCAGCAGAGTTGAAATTCACACTCAGATCTCTGAGTATTAATTATCTAGCCTGAATAGTCTGCATCAACTAATCCAGAAATGTCTCCTTCGTATGGTCATTAATTTTCCAGACATACCTTGGTCTTCGCACCCTGCTTAATTACTTTCTCTGGCCTAAAACCACCATTCCCACTCCTCTATGCCTGCTCAATATCTGCCCATCCTTCAAGTCTCATCACTTCTGCTTTGACTTACTTATCAAAGTCATCATCATAGGATCAGAGGATTCATACAACACAGAACTGAAATAGCCCTTAGAGACTAAATCCAACCCACATGATTTATTTAGATTTAAAAAGAAACTAATCAATGCCTTTTGTTTTTTACATCATATTAATTTTCTGATATTTTTCCTCCCCAATTGAGTCCTCTTTCATAAAGAAGAAAGACAGTCAACACAGCCTCCAATAGCAGGAGGGTGTCTGATGACATACAGGGTATCCCATGCCCCAAGATATATGGCCAAGAAGAAGGTGTGCATTTTCATCATCCCTTCTCTATAACCAAGATGGGTCCTTAAAAATCAGCCTGAATTTAACAACTTTTTACTGTGGTTTTCATTTGCATTATCATAGTCATTGTAAATAATTGTTCCATTTCCACCAACTTCATTCTGCATCAGTTTATACAGGTCTTCTCATATTTCTCTGAATCCTCTTATTTGTTATATTTGCAGCATGATAATATTCCATTGCGTTCACCTACCATAGTCTGTTTAGCCATTTCCCAAATGATGGAGACCCCATTTGACTTCAGGGTTCTTTTTTTTTGATACCACTAAGAAACGTTACCACTTCCTGGACCAAGGTGACTGAATAGGGCTTATTCCACTATGCCCAAGAAAATAGCGAAGGGCTCAGAAAATATCAAGGTCATCTCTGTTGCTAACCTTGTAACATGAAAGTCTAGTCCCTAAGGTGTTCTCCCAATGCTAGACCTCCTGCCCAGCTTGATGCACATGACTTTCCCCAGGGGCACCTAGCCCAGGGAAACACAGATAAATCATACGCAAAAATCCACCCAGAAACACCAGATGCTGCATAATAAGACCTGGTATTTACATGATGCTACTGTGTGGCCAGGCCTTGTGCAAAACTCTTTATAAATCTTATTTCCTTTGATACTTACAACAACCCTGGGAGGTAGGTGCTATTATTATCCCCATTTTACAGAAAAGGAAACTAAGATAAACAGAGGTTAAGTAATTTGTCCAAGGTTACAGAAGTAATAAATGAGGACACATTTGAAATCAGATCTTCTTGACTCAAGACCCAGTACTCTGTCTATTGAACCACCCAGCTGCCTCTGACCTTTTCTTCCCTCCCTCCCTCACCCCCCAAATTCTGCTTCTGGGTATAATGGGGCAGCCTCCACATCAGCCCAGAGGCCCCAGGGATCATTCCTCTTCTATCATAGAATCATAGAAGATCAGAATGGGAAGCAATCCCAGGGATTGTCTACTCTGACCCCTTCATTTTATAAGTTGGGGAAACCTTGGTCTAGGTGTCTCCCTGGTTTCATTTGCTGCCTCAGAGTAGGAGCATGGTTGGGGTGGTCCAGGGCTTTTGGCAACATTAGTTACCTTCCTATCCCACAGATTAACTCCCTTGCCTTTTAATCATGATGAACTCAACCCTGGCCCTTGGTTTATTCTGCACGGTACACAATTTCATCGTAGGACTTAGATTTAGAGCTGACAGGGAAATCAGAGACCATTTGATCCAGCCCCCTATTTTCACAGAGAAGGAAATAGGACCAAAGCCTTGCCCCAGGTCACCCATGGAGTTGGCTCTTGAGGTAGAGGGTTAAAACCCAGATCCTCTAACTTCCAGCCCAGCAACCCACGGCATGGCTCCCCCTCCATTTTTTTCTCCCAGGATTCTGACACTGATGCCTCACTGCATACCTCAGCTGGGCATTTAATTCAATGAGCTCATCCAAATAAGTGGGGAGCACCAGAAGACTTCTAGATCTCTCCATGTGCCCTGCAGTTGAACTTTTTTTTATGTTTCATCTCCCCCAGTTAGAGGGTTAGTTCCCTGCGGACAGGCACTGTCTTGCTTTTTCTAGTGTGCCCAGTGCTCAGGAAAAGTGTCTGACACATAGTAAAAGCTTAACAAATGCTTTTTCCTTCATTCACTCACTCATTCATCCATTCATCTTTCACAACACTCACAGACCAGTCAAATCTCCTCTACCCCAAGACTTTCACTTTCCAGGACCTTGCTCCCCTCTTGTTTGACCCCAGAAAGCTTTTGGCTGAGAAGAGGTTGTTGGCCAGACAGCGTCAAGAGGGGGAGAAACTCCTTGGGAAAATCTCGCTATGTCCTTGCCCAGAGGGACCTTGTAAGATGCTGAATCATGGTTTGCAGGAGCTGCATGTTAAATATTTCAGGGCCAAGCTGTGGCCCTGGTCTGCCCCTTTAAGGTTTAACTCCCAGACTTTGGATGTGGATTAGGATAAGGAATCTCCCTGAGGGACTGTCCCCAAGGAAATGGATAGGTCTGATGACTTCTCAAAGAGTCAGTTGTCTTAGCTGAAGGACCAGGCTAGGGGAGCATGGTGTGAAATGCTTGATGGGTGGTCCCCCAGAAGTTGTCACTTCCTAAAGGAACTAGGACACAATCTTTGGGAGCAATGCTCAGGATGTGCTGAGAGCCCTTTCAGCTCCAAGAGCTTTTCAGATATCTGAAGACAGTAATCATGTCCCATTCCCCACCCTCCCTTCTTTCCCTTTTCCCCTCCTCCCAGCTCTCAGTCATAGACTCATAAACTCAGAAAATGTCAGGCCTGGGAGAAACATTAGAACATCAAACACAGAATGTCAGAGTTAGAATCATAAGATCACGGATTTTGAGCTGGTAGGGATCTTAAAGGTAACCCTATTCCAACCCTCTCATTTTGTGGATGAGGAAATTGTCCAAGGTCACACAGGTAGTAATGACAGAGGCAGGATATGAACCCAAAGCCAGTACTCTATCTATTGTACCAGGAAGGCTCATAGATAACCCACTCCAAACCCCTTTCCCCTATTTTAAAGATGAGAAAATTGAGACCCAGGGAAGGGAAGTTTCTTTCATGAAACTCCTTTAAATAAAAATTCTGAAAACTGCTCACCCACTTCTCTTTCCAAGCAACATCCATAGGTCTAGTCCTACGATAAAACAAAACAAAACAACCTCTTAGTTTACCCTACTGCCCTGTTTTCTTCCTATCCTTTTAAAGTAGGCTCAGACTCTCCCTCAGGAAACCCTGAGAGGTGGGAGGGACCTGCTGTTTGCTTTGGGTGGGAATATGGTTGAATTCCGCAGCAGTTGTGAGAGGCCACTGTGAATGAGATGAAGGAATGCTGGATTTGGAGTCAGACATTTTAAGATCTGATCCTGTCTCTGCCATTATATTATATATAGTTGAGGCAGTTGGCATCTGTGTGCCTCAGTTTCCTCATCTGTAAAAAGAGGTTGTTAAACTAGGTGAGTTCAAAGTAGCCTTTCAGCTCTGAATTCTATGAATACCTGCCTAGAATTATGTAAAAACAAGGTACCTCTTATGGGAAAGTTGTCTCATGGGCCTAGGAGAGTATAGGCATGGGTGTGGTCATGGGAAGAACCCTGACCTGGATCACTGTGTCCCTAGTTTTGCTTCTGCTGCTAACCCCCTGCCCTCCCTGAGCCCTAGTCATCTCATCCATAAAGGGGGGGGGGGGGAGTAAGGTTCCTTTTGGCTATAGCATTCTATGATTCCAGAAAAGGGATTTGAAGAGCTGATCTGACCCCACTCACTGACTTCTTCTAAGGGATGGGGCAGAATGGGAATGACTTGGTCAAGGTCATATAGCAAGACAGCCCTTGAAGGAATGTCTCCTGACTGATGCACGGTCCAGGGCTCCCCGTCGATTTCGGAGAGGCACGAGTGGCTGAGACTGTGAGTCTGGGGATCGATGACAAGGCTTTTTCCTCATGTGAGAAAGGGAGGGAGGGAAGAAAGGAGGGAAGCTGGGCCTGGGTGTTACTGGGCATGTTGTCCCTGTGCCAGCCAGACGCTCAGCCTCCCTCCCTCCTGCTCCTGCTCCCCTCAGGCCCCAATATCATTTCTATTCTGCCATGGGATTTCCCAGAGGCCAGGCAGAAGCCTCGATCTCATTCATTAGGCAGAGGAAAAGGTACCTGCTGCTGACCCACAAAGATCAGGATATGTCCCAGGGATGAGGGCATCTCTGAATCTTTCCTGTGGTTCAGCTTTTCGATGGACCATCCAGTGAGGGTCCTGGGGAGGCTTCTGGCCGGCATGGGTGTTTGCAATCATTATCCAGTCATCCCCTTCAAGTATACTGCAACCATAGCAACCCACAGATGTTCTGTCCTAGCCACATTCTGCAGTGAGCCAAGCACAAAATTTAACCCTTTCTGGCCCAGGGCATTCAGTGATCAGGTTGCCAGTGGGACCAGGGGAAACCTAAGCAGAAAATCACAGGAACACATCTCACCTCCTGAACCAAACGGATCATAAATCCTGGATGAACAGGACCTCTCTTGGGCCAGTCAGACTCTGTCTTCCAAAGTCAGGAGGAAAGGCAACAGCTGGCTCCTCGCCTGCTTCACCTGTCTGTGGAAGGGAGAGGTCAAAGTAGCTCATGTACCTAGAAGTCCTGGACACAGGAGGGGCCTCACCTGAGTTACCTATTAATCAGGGACAGACTTATATTGTCTTTCGGGGGCCCAGAGGCTTTGCTATTGATATTTTCTCTGGGAATGGGGAAACAGGGAGGGACAGCCTTTTGTAGTGAATAGAGCCCTGGGCTGAGGACCAACCTGCTGTGTGATCCTAGCAAAATTCCTTCCCCTGTTTGGAGCTGCAGTTTCTTCCCATGTAAAGTGAGGTGTTCAAGCATTGATGTCCTCTGAGATCTCTTCCAGCTTTGACATTCTATGTCTTCTATGCTAAGGTCTCTCTCCCCCACCCCCATGTCCAGCTCTGACATTCTGTGTTCTAGGGTCCCTTCCAGCTTTGACATTCTCTGTCTTCTGTTCTGAGAGCTCCCCCACCCACACCAACCCCACCTCTAGCTCTGATATTCTGTATTCTAAGATCCCTTCCAGTTTTGACATTCTATGTCTTCTGTGCTAAGGTCCCTCCCCCCTTCACCCCCATGTCCAGCTCTGACATTCTGTATTCTAAGGTCCCTTCCAGCTCTCATATTACATGTTCCAAGGTCTCTCTGAATTTTGAAATTGTTCCATTCCAAAATAGCCTTAGATAGAATTGACTTTTCCTGGGGGACTCAGCAATTGCCCAGAACCTCACCTTTCAATGGGTCTTACATACTTTTCCCAAATCCATTGTCCTCACCTCTCTGTGTGGTTACCGTTATCTGACAGGGAAGCTAAGGCCCAGAGAGGACCAGTGAGGGATTTAGCCAAAGTCTCTTTCTGGGAGGAAGCACCTAAAGAAAACCAAAGGAAATTAGCCTAACCATGTGTGAGATATGTTTTCAACTGCCTGACCACTTAATGTGTGAGTCTCTTGGGATCCTGTTTATATGGACTGGGCAGTGTTTGTTATGCTGGATTCCAGAGGAAAAAAAGAACACTGAACTTGAAATCAGGAGACCTAAGCTTTTATACCACTTTTGTTGCTTACTGGCTCTGTGGTCCTGGACAAATAGCTTTCCTTCTCTGGCCTCAGTCTTCTTGTTTGTAATATGAGGACAATGAATCCTTGCATTCTCTTGCTTCACAGTGTTGTGATGAGGATCCAATGAGAGAACAGATATAAGGGCACTACATAAAAAGAATCAAATGCGATGGTTTACATAAAGTGCTTTTCTATCTATAAAACTTTATATATGTACAAGTTATTAAATTATCATTATGTACTATTTTTGTTGTTATGTCACTTCAGTCATATCCTACTCTTTTTGACCCCATATGGGGTTTTCTTGGCAAAAATCCTGGAGTGGTTTGCCATTTCCTTCTCCAGTTCATTTTATAGATGAGGAAACTGAGACAAGCAGTGTTAAGTGACTTGCCCAGGGTCACACAGTTAGCAAGTGTCTCTGGAGCTGGATTTGAAGTCATGAAGATGAATCTTACTGATTCCAAGCCCTATGCTCTACCCACTGTGCCGCCTAGCTGCCCCCTATGTATTATACAAATGTATAAACGTAAATGATAATTCAGTAAAGTGCTTTTTTAACCAGAGGATTGGATTCCCTGGGGGATAACTATCCTACATTCAAAGTATTCTCTGTGTCCCCTCTCACTATGGCGTGAGTCCCCACTATGTTCCCATTTCAACATTCACAGGATGCAATTAGTTCAAAGCAAAGATATTTCCTGAAGTGGTGAAGCAGGAACCATATTATCTTCCCTCTAACCTGGGCCATACTCTCCCACAAATACACAAAGCATCAGCAGGAAGAATGACCCACAGAGGGAGCACATGCAGCCAGAGTGCACAAGAGGAGAAGCATCTCATGTTTCTGATGCTTCTAAGTTGCCGTATCTTGACCCTGCTCACACTGACCTTGGTTCCACAGCCTCCTCCTGCTGGATCCCATGTTCTTTTGGGCAAGTACAGTGTTCCCCGTCTTCCTTATCTCTTTTTATTTTCTCTTACATGTCTGCTTTTCCTTACCTCTGAAGTTCCTGCTTCTTCCAGACAGCTATTGGTTCAGTGGATAGAATTCTAGGCCTGCAATCAGGAAGACCTGAGTTCAAATCCAGTCTCAGACAATGAACAAATCACTTGACCTCTGTCCCAGTTTCATCAGCTGTAAAATGGGGATAATAACAGCACCTCTCTGGCAGGGATGTTATGAGGATTGAATGAGATAATGTTTAAAAAAAATCACTTTGCATAGTGTCCAGCGTAATGGTAATAATAGCTTACATTAATATGTAACATTTACTACGTACTAAATGCTTTACAAGTATTATCTCATTTGATACTCTCAACATGTCTTCCAGGTAGGTACTAATATTACAGATGAGGAAATGGAGGCAAACAGAAATCTTGTCCAGGGTCACACAGCTGAGTATCTGAGGTTCAATTTGAACTCAGGTCTTCCTGATTCCAATGTTCCAGTGTTCTATCCACTGAGGCATCACATAGTAAGCTTTATATAAATGCTTATCCCCCCTTTCTCTTTCCATTTTCCATTCTTTCCTTCTTCCTGCCTTTCTTTTTCCACTTCCTTCTTCACCCCTTCCTGCTTTTCACAGAACTTAAAACTGAAGAAATAGAGTGGATAGAGAGACATAAAGAGGACAATGAGGTTTCACGGTTAAGTAAAGATAACAGTAGCAATAGAGGACTTTTTTTTTTTTGCACTTTTATGCTAATACAGCAATTTCATATCCTTTGTCTCATTTGATGCTCATGCTCCCCCTGTGAGACAGGTAGAGTTAAGGTTATTATCTCCACTTCCCAGATCCTGAAACTAAGGTGGACATTATAGTCAGAGTTAGGCAAAGGGTATGTCTGGTGGTGGGCATGCTCAAAGGTGGAATTGAGGGGAAGAGAGATGCTTAGGGGCCAATTCACTTCAACTCAACAAGCATTTATTAGGTGCCTACTATGTACAAGACACAGGTGCTAAGTATGAGAGACAAAAAGAAGAGTCCCAGACTTCATGGAGCTTATATTGTACTGGGGGCAGGGAGTACATTTGGATGGGTTGGGGTGGAGGGTGGTGGTCAGATGGACTAGGTCATAGTCTGGGGGATGACCTACAGAGATGTGATCAGTGTTGGCCTCTTTGTGGACCTGGACTGGCTGCCCTTTTTCCTCCTCTTCTAAAGCTCAGAAACATTTCATCACTCACTCCCAGATCTGGGAGGGGTTAGCCTATCCCAGCCAAAATCAATCCACAAGTATTTATTAAACATCAGGCATTGTGTTAAGCATTGGGAAGACAAAGGCAAAAAAAAAAAAATTGACTGTGGCTCCAAGAAGCTTCCAGTCTAATGGGGGAGACAACTTGTGAACAACCATGTTTAAACAAGATATATGAAGTGCAAATGGAAGGCAATCTTGTGGAGAAAGCACTGTCATTGAGGCAATCTAGGAAAGGCCCCTTGCAGAAGGTGGGATTTGATTTGAGACTTGAAGGAAGCCAGGGAAACCAGGGGGTCTGAGTAAGGAGGGAGAGAATTCCAGGCATGGAGGACAGCCAGTAGAAAGGTGTGGGAACCCCCATCACAATTTCACAGATAATAATAATAATAGCTAATATTTATATGGCACTTTAAGGGTGTAAAGTTCTTTACACTTTCAATTAACCTTCTTGATCACTTGATTATCCTCAGTTTATAGATGAGGAAACTGAGGTTCACAGTGGTTGTGACTTGCCAAGGATTTCACAGCTAATAATAAACATTAGAGGCAACAGTCCAATCTGGGTCCTCCTGACTGCAAGGTCAACTGTTTTACCAGTACATTACCTTTCAGAGGAGGAAACTAAAACCCAGAGAAGAGATTCATTTATTAAATGAGGGATCTATATTAGCTAACCTCTAAAGTTCTATGCTCTAAGGTTTTTTTACTATGTTCTAAAATATCTTCCAGCTCTAACCTCCTATTTCCAAGGTCCTTCTGAATATAGACAATCTATATTCTATAGTTCCCAGCTAGGTGGTTAGGAGATTCCAGCTTCAGACAGGTGGAGTGCTGGGCCTACAGCCAGTAAGACCTGAGTTCAAATCCAGCCTCAGATACTTATTAGCTATGTGACCTTGGACAAGTCACTTAACCTCTTGTCTGCCTCAGGTTCCTCACCTATAAAAGGGGGTAATGATAGTACCTACCTCACTGGGTTTTGGGGAGGATCAAATGAGATAATGTTTGTAAAGTGCTTAACAGCTTCTCTTTCTCTGACATTCTATGTTCTAAGGTCCTTCCTAGTTCTGATATTTGTATTCTGATTCCTTCAAGCTCTGGCATTCATTGTTCTAACAGTCTAAGTTCCAAGCATCCTTGCCTAACATTCTATGATTCTGTCCTGCTCAAGGATAATGTGGTCCAGGTGGATTAATCCAAAGGAAGAACCTAGTTTACTACCAAGTCTAAGACTACATTGTGTCCCTCTAGCTCATCTGGAGGTTAAGAAGGCCCAGGGCTTCCTCTTAGCCAAGACACTGAGTGACCTCGGAACAAGGTTTCACTTCTCAAAACACAAACCTATTTTGGATCCCACTGACTTCCTTTCTTGTACTCTCTACTATTCAAACTTTTATAGCTCCAAGTAACTGTGAAATGGACATCCTGTCTCTTCAAGGCTTTCCCAATGCCTTTCTCTTACACCACAGGCTAAGATGTTTTTTTTTAACTGCCAATTTCTGTTACTCTGTTTTCCTTGACCCCCTCTACCCATTGGACTTCATTGTGTTACACCAGTGTCCAGCAAGACAGGGCAGCCACTTTTAGAGTGGCTTTTTCCCCACCCCCTATCTAATATCCCCAGTGGCCACATAGAGCTTCCTCACTTGCTAGACCTGCCTAGTCAGCTAGGCCTAGTTAGTAGCTAATTGGACCCTCATGGTAAGAACAGTCTGCTCTGGGGTGGTTTCCCAGAAACAACAGCCACAAGGTTGAGTTTACGGTTGTGAAGTTTTAGAACTATAGAATATCAGAACTGGGAGGGTCCTGGGAATAAAGAATATCCAAGATCAGAATCCAAAGGATTGCAGAGGTTATCCAAGAAAGCCTCTTCATTTTATAGATGAGGAAACTGGGGCTGTGGCTAAAAGGTAAAAATCCACTCACTTGAAGCAACTTAGGAACAAACCACAATCTACTTACCCAAAGTAACCCCCTGTTGGGGTATTTTAGTTTTGCCCTGTCACTAATATACTGTTTAACCTTAGGGAAATCATTTCCCTTCTCTGGGCCTTGGTCTCCCCATTTCTCAAATGAGAGGACTGGTCCTTAAGCTCCTTCCCAGCTATAATGTTACAGGATTCTGTGCTTCAAAAGGAAGAATTTTGTCCTTTTCTTTGTGAGAGAAGTTCTGGGAAGAGGACTGGATTTTGGGGTACTGCAATCACCCACCTGGCCCATATCTGGTCCTGACCTTAGAAAAGATGATAGCTAGATTTGGAAGCAAGAGTTTAGTATTTTCTATTTAGTTAGTTTCATTTCATGGAGGATTCATGGAGCTTTTTGTCCATCCCTGTGCTTGATACTATGGGAAAGGTGAGAGGAAGAGACATGATCTTACAGTCTGGTTAGGATTATGTGATCATCAGATTAAGATCTGGAAGAGACCTTTAAGATAACAGATCCTGAAAGTCCATTCCTCTCAAGCACTGTACATGGAGTCAGAGGATCTATTTCTAGTTTTACTGATTATCACCTGGGTGACCTTGGACAAGCTGTACCCTCACCTATCCAAGCTTCTTCATCTGTAAAATGAGGGGGTTAGAGTCTAGGATCTCTAAGGTTTCTTCTACTTCTAAATCCAGACTGATCTCCCTAATTTTATAGATAAGGAGATTAACGTCCTAAAGGGGGGATAGACTTGCCCAGGTACATAGGTAAATAGCTGTTGGGATTAAAAGTCATATTTCTCCTTATGTCAAATTCAGCGGGGGTTTTTTTTCCTCAGGCATTAGATCAAGTGGTCTAGTTGAGGAGATCAGACTCGTGCACATAAAACAAGCAACAAGACAGACTGGTCTGTGAGTAATTATTAGTGAAGAGGATACTCTCCAAGCTCCATAGGAGTTCAGAGAAAAGAGCAAGAACCTTCCGAGATAGGGAGATCAGGGAAATATTCCTGAAGGTGATGGAATTTATTGAATTGAATTGGATGGAGATTTGAGAAGGACTTTGAAAACCTCATAGTATTTGGAGAGATGGGGGAAGCAATAGGACATTTTAGGCAGGGTAAATAGCCTGAGTGGGTCTGTATGAGGAACAGAGGAGTAAAAACTAGCTAGTTTTAAAAAAAAAGAATGAAAAGAATGATTCTTGTTGTGGAGAAGGGGAAAATTAGATTAAATCTCTAGAGTAAATTCAGATTATGGGAGTTACTTGAAAGCAAGCACATGAGTTGAGCAGGAATTGGAAAGCATTGGAAATTTTGAGTCAGCATTGCATATCTAGACTTGGAAAGAAGGAAGAGAATAAGCATTTGAATGGTGCCTATTATATGCCAGGCATGTGCTAAGTGCTTTACAAATATTATCTCATTTGATCCTCTTAACCCTGAGAGGTAGGTACTAGTATTATCCCCATTTTGCAATTGAGGAAACTGAGGCAGACAGGCAGACTTTTCCAAGGTCACATAGCCAGTAAGTGTATGACACTGGATTTGAACTCAGGTCTTTCTGCCTCTAGACCTAGAACTCTAACCACTGTACTACAAACTCCTTCCAAAGAGTCCTCAAGTCCTGGGTTCCAGTTCCAGTTCCAACACTTTCTTGCTGTGTGAGGTTGAAGTCAGTTCTCTTTTCTGAGACTTTGTTTCCTAATTTATAAAATAGATTTACTTTAACTCTATTGGATAGCTGTTCTGGAGAAATAATTTTGTAAACCACTATGGGGAAAACAGGTTTATTATGATTATTTTTGTCTTGATTAGAAGACACAGTTGCATGTCTTTTCGTTTAATTCAATAGCTACTGGGGAATCAAGCAATCAAGTATGTGTTGAGCATTTACTATGTGCCAGACTCTGTGCTAGGCTCTGGAGATACATAGCGCTAATTAAATAGTCCATGCCCTCAAGAAACTGTCATCATATCAGGAAGAGATGGCACATACACATATACATCAATAGAAAAGAAATATGATGTGTTTGTAATGAGGTGGGGGGTAGGCACTAGGTGCCAGGGTGATTAGGAAAGCCTACTTGAGTTCATCCAGGAAGGAACTAGGGAGCCTGTGGGGCCGAGATGAAGAAGGAGAGCATTCCAGACATAGAGAAATAGCTTATACTAAAGGCATAGAGATAGAAGATGGAATATCTTATTTGTAAGGAACTTCAAAAAGACTAATTTTGCTGGACCAAAGTATTTGAAAGGGAATAATGTGGAATAAGACTGGAAAGGTAGGTCAGAGTCAGATTGTGAAGGGCTGTAAATGTCAAGTAGAGCAGCAGGGAATAGGGAGCCATTGAAGTTTATTGTCTGAGAGAGTGATACCATCAGTCCTATGCTTTAGGAATAACATTTTGGCAGCTGTATAAAGGATATAATGGAGAGGGCAGAGACTGGAGGCAGGGAGACCAATTAGGAGGCTATTGCCATAATCCAGGTGAGAGATGATGAAAGGAGAATCAAGAAGGAAGGAGGCCTATAGTCTCCTGGTAACATGTAATTTACCATATTTACCAATTTACCAAATGAGAAGGGAAGGTGAGAGCTGAGAGGATGGTGCGTGACTGGGAAAGGCCTCTTGTAAAAGGTAGCATTTGAGCTGAGGTTTGAATGAAGCAAGGGAAGCTAAGTGGGGAGTTGAGGAAAGGGTATATTTCAAGCATGGGGAGAGCCAACACAAAGCATAGAGACATGAAGAGTCAAGTGTTTGTATGAAAGGTTATAAAAGTAGGTGATACCTACTAGAATATAGAATGCCAGGCCAGGAGTTAGGAAGATTCATCTATATTCCTGAGTTCAAATCTATCCTCAGACACCTACTAGCTGTGTGACCCTGGGCAAGTCACTTAACCCTCAGTTGAGTTTGCCTCAGTTTCCTCATCTATAAAATGAACTGGAGAAAGAAATGGCTAACCACTCTAGTATCTTTGTCAAGAAAACATCAAATGGCACAACAAAGAGTCAGACATAATTGAAAATGACTGAACAGCAATACAAAGGTAGGAAGGGTCAGGTAATGAAAAACTTTACATACCAGAAGACTATATATTTTATCCTGGAGGCAACAGTTAGCCACTGGAATTTAACTGAACAAAGGGGTAACAGGGTCTGGTCTGTACTTTAGAAGAATCATTTTAGCAGCCAAGTGAAAGGTGGATTTTGAGTAGGGGGAGACATGAGGTAGGAAATATGAAATTTATTGCAACAATTGAGGTAAGAAGTGGTGAAACCCTGAACTAAGGTGGTGAGTAGAGAGAAGGGGAACATGCATGGGGAAGGTTGTGAAGGTAGACATGACAAGAATTGGCAACAGATGAACTATTTGGGGCAAATTAGAGTGGGGAGTCCAGGATGATCACAAAGTTGTGAATCTGAGTAACTAAGAGGATGGTGGTTCCTTCAACAGTAATGGGGAAGTTCGTAAGAGGGAATGGTTTTGGGAAAAAGATAATGAGTTCTGCTTTAGACTGTTGTAGACAGAGTTTGAGATGTCCACTTCTGAAATGCCCAATAGGCAATTAATGATGTGGGATTAGAGCTCAGGAGGGAGTCTAGGCTGGGAATCAACTGCAAAGAAATGATAATTGAATCCATGGGAGTTGATGAGATCATCAACTGAGGGAAACAAAAGGAGGATCTAGGGACCTGACCTTGGGAAACATCCATGGTTAGTGGCCAGGACACAGTTGAAGAGCTTACAAAGGAGGTTGAGCAGGAGCAGTCAGATAGGTAGGAGGACTAAGAAGTATTAAGAAAACCCAGATTGTTGAGAATATCCAGAAGGGGGTTCTCAACCTCATCAAATACATCAGAAAACCCAAGAATGATAAGGATTGAGTAAAGGACATCAGAGTTTCCATTTAAGAGATCACTGGAAACTTCGGAGAGGGCAGGTTCAGTTGAATGTTATGGTTGGAATCCAGATTGTGGAGGATTAAAGAGAGAGGACATAAAAGGGAGGTGCCTAATATAGACAGCTTTCTCAGACTTTAAAAGGAGAGGAGAAGGATAGGATGAGAGCTAGAGGGGATAGTTGGACCACATGTGGGTTTTTTAAGGATAGGGGAGAAATGGACTTGTTTTTAGGCAGCAGGGAGGGAACCAGTACATAGAGATTATAAATTAGAGAGAAAAAGTGGGAGTGATAATGGAGACAATCTGCTGGAGAAAACAGAAGGGTAGTGGAATCAAGGGTGCCTCTAGAGAGGTTGACCTTGATAAGGAATTTCTTTTTTCTTATTCCTTTTTATCTACTACAGGAGTGAAGAATGAGTTAGAGGGGGAAGATGTCTGATTGATGAGAAATCTGAAGGAGACAAGAAGAGAAAGCTCTTGACAAAATGGCCTGAAGTATGAGGTAAGGCCATCAGTAGATAAAGTAGAGGGATAGGTGCTATGAGAAATTTCAGAAGAGATAAGAATGTTTGGAGAGTAGGATTTTTTTTGTCCTTTGAAGAGGACCAATGACATCATGGGGTGATGTCTTGAGTTGTGTGTGAACTGGGTTTAAGTGAGAGTTGGACAAAGTCACCATCCTCATTCTCTCTTTCAGAGTCATCCAAGTTTAGGGGCAAGACAAAAGTCAGGCTAACTGGCAATGGCCTGGGGTGCAGTGGACGACCTTGGTGTCTTTGATGTCTGACAAAGCTCTAAGCACTCTATAGGGTCAGCTTTAATTGTCTTCATGGCTGTTGGAACAAAATTTTCTCATCTGCCCATTTCCCCAGGAGGAAGTCTTCACATGCTTGGGATAGACATTCCCCCTAATTCACTGAGAGAGTAACTGACAGGCCAGGTTTGAGGCCTGGTTACCTTCAACCTGGTTTAGCCTGTCTACCTAGACAGTTTTACCAGAGTATGGCCATTGTGCATGCTATAGCTTCTTGGAGCCACAGGTGAGAGCTGGGTGAAGGTAGACACCAAAGGTGGATGAATAACCCTGAAAAGGACTAGAAGTGCTAGCCATTCCTAAAGATCCCATACACCTCTAGAGAACAGGATAGGTACTTGATGAGGGAGGAGTAGAATGATGTCCTGGAGGTAGTAAGGGGCCATATGAGATTAGATAATATAAATTTGCAGTAGCCCCAATCAGCATATTTTTGTGGTTTTTTTTCTCTAAGTCCATTTAGCCACACATCAATAGGATAGAATTAAAGGAAACAGACTAGGGACAGGATTTGGCAAGGCGAGATAAAAGGGCAAGGGATTTGCGAGGAGAGAAGACTATAGAGTTGAACTGGTTCACTAAGGGGTCAACAGAGGGAAGGTGAATATGTAAGGATGATGAAGGGAATGGAGAATTAAATAAGAATTTTGAAGTTTATGAACATGGAAATGGAATACTTATAGGTGATGGCAAGATCAACATATAGGTACTATTCACTAAAACAAAGTGTAAGAATAGGGGCTCATTGATTGCTCTATCCAAAACAGTTCTTGACTGAATTAATCAATCAGAACTAGGTGCCTCCTTGAATCAGTCAAAGACATTTCAGCTACATGCCAAAAGAAGTCTGTTCCCATTGGATGAAGAACTTGATAATGTCTTATAGGGCCTATATAAAAAATACGGAGCAAATTCATAATCTAAGAGATTTGAGCCAAGAGATTTCTGACTAAGCCCTTGAGAGAAAGTGGCTCACAGGGACCTAGAGCACCTTTATAAGGACTAGGTCTTGGTCTTCTTCCTCTGCTCCTTTAGCCAGATTCTAGTAAGAGTCTGAAGAATTTGGACTTTTTCAACACTATATTAGCTATGTTTTTGGTACAGCGATGACTGATGGCATTATTTACATTGGGAACCAAAGATAGACGGAACACAATGAGGAAAGGCAAATTCAAGGTCCTACCTAGAACCTAGAAGAAAAGTGACATCATCCCTAAGAGAAATATCTTGAGAATTCTACTGAATGGACTTTCAGGAGGTATGAGTTACCCCTTTGCTACATGAATTCTCTAAGCTTGAGCCCACTTTTCCTCTGAAATCTGTATGTACTTGTGGAGAAAGTATATCATATACTGGGGAAGGGGGAGGAGTCATTTTATACCAACTATTTTTATTATACTATCTAATTAAATATCCCTTTCTAAAGGCTATTTAAATCTGACTAGTAAATAATGTTAGCTAATAATCTTGGGGGAAACTTCATGAGCTGCAGCTCTAGAAAGGTTAACCCTAGAACCCTGAAGGTGAGAAGTGATGAGAGCCTGAACTTTGTTCCCAGGTCATGCTCTGGGGACCCAACTCATCATGTGAACAAGAGCTGGGACAGAATCCTTAAAAAGCTTGTTTGTAAACTCTTATGAAGAAGGTTGACATGTAACGGTAAACAATGTTGTCTCATAAAAGTGAGAGAAGCAGTAGAAAGAAAAACCAATTTAAAGAAAGGTTGGCAAGAGATCCAACTAAGCAAAGTCACATCAATAGCATTTCAGGATAAAAATAGGACAACAACAAGAAGAAAAATGGAAAAGATCTGTAAAGATTACTCTAACAAGCTGTTTTTGTTGTTGTTGTTACCATCAAAGACAATATAATGACTACATTTGGACTCCAGCATCTCAGCCATGGAAGTGCCTACATATAGAAAAGATCTGTGCTGAAGGGGATATAATTGTAAGGGTGATGCAATGTATCTGAAGGACGGAAAGATAACAAAAGCACAGGGAAAAAAATCCCAGAACTTATTAATAATTTAAAAAAAAAAAGATGACTGAGAATACAACTACCAACCTATATGTTCACCATCCCACTTAGTCAAAATTTTTATTTGAGTCATTTATACTCAAATAGATGACAACCTCAATGAGGGTATTAGTAAGGAATGATTTTATCTTTCATAATCAATATTTGACAATAGATTCTTTCTTTACCATTTCTAAATTTAAAAATGTAGAAAATGTAAGATCTCATTGTGCTTATTATTTATTAACTGTGAAAAAAAAATTGATTCAGTTGAGCAAAGCACAACTTTAAAGGCTCTTTCCCAGCAAGATGTCTCCCATTCATCCTTAAAAATAATTTGAGATTCTTTGAAATAACAAAATAATCCTGTTTAATCATAAACACTAGGTGAGGTATAAAATGGGGAGATGTATGCTTGTTGAAGGTGTTTACACTGATAGAGGAGGCAAGAATAACACTGAAGAGGGTTTCTCTGTAGATAATCAGGTCTTCCAGATGCTCCTATAGATGGGATTGTTCTGGTTACATCAAGCCCTGGAACATTGCAGAGCTTTCTGGAAAAGATTCATGATCACTCAAAGGAGTTTGGTTTGACCATTCAAACAATAAAGATCAAGTGGATGAAGAATGAATGTTTATTGCCCAGATTATAACATGCATTTGGATAGATACCCTATGGAATTTGTCCATCTGTCTGTATGTCTGGGACAGATGATATAATTGGATATTGAATTAGTCCTGGAGTTGAACAGGAGACCCAGAATGGTCTGGATTGCCTTTGGGGAATTAAAAGCTTCTTTAAGAATACCAAGCTTTCCAGGGGGAAAAAAACATCTTTTTAATGACAGTATTCTACTAGTATTGTTGCATGGCAGAGAATTTCAGTACAACAATGTTCAAAGAATTAAAAATGAATATAAGACAGGTTTTATGTGAGTAGGTCACAGCATAAAACCAGTGAAGGACTTTGAAGAACAGGAATAAAAGATATTATCAAGGGAATGGGCCAGTCATCTGGTGAGAACAAGGTAGATAAGTTGACTAGAGAGTTCTACCGTATCTTTGAGATGTCAGGAGAAATCAAGGAAAGCCTTTAGTATGCTGAGTGAACCCCCTATGATAAATTTATGGGAGGACAAAGACAAGAGTTGAATGACACAGACAAAGATGGATTGGATCTGAATCCAAGACCCAGGGGAGTGCTTGAATATTGTTTTAGCTCTAAATTTCTACAATCCAAGATTGTTATCCTATATATTATGTATATAATGGGTTTTTAATGAATAACAACAAATTTGCAAAGCATTTTATACTTTACAAAATACCTTCCAATCTATTATTCCTACTTCAGAGTCGAATAAAAAACTAGGACCTAGAGAGATTAAGTAATGTACTAAAAGTCATATCACTGATAAGTGGTAGAGCCAGGGCTGAGACTCAGGCTACCTGACTCCTTGCTCTGTGTTTTCTTGTACCACTCACCATGGTACCCCATGCCAATATTAAGGACCCTCACCACTAGATTCTTCCTTGGATCTGACTGAAATGTTTCTTGCTCTAACTGAATGTTCACTCTTATCTGATCCTTCCCACACTTGAAGAAACACATCTGGGCAGTCTCAATAGCTTCCCAGGTTTCTGGGGGCGGGGTGTGGAGTGCTGTGGGAAGTGAAGGTGGAGACGGTGATCTTCACTTTAAGCCAGCAAGAGTTCATTAGGGGCCCTTGCTTTGTGCAAGACCTTCTCAGATACTGAACACTGCTTTGTTTTATCTCACTAGAACACTTACCAAGTCATGTTGTACAATACGTAAAGCTGAAAGATATCTTAGAGGTTATCCAGTCCAACCCTTTGATTTTATAGATGAGGAAACTGAGGCTGAAAGAAGGGAAGTGATTTGCCCGACCATCAGTAACACAGGTAGTGAGTGGCAAAGAAACTTAGGGCTGAAGACCAGACCCATGGTTTCATTAACATAAGGAACTCTCAGAGGAGAAAACTCATTCTACTCTTGCAGATTGGCACCTTCTCTCCAATTTACAGTCTTGGAAAGTTTCCTAGAACAGTGAGATGTTAAGTGACCTGCCTAGGATAATACAACCAGTATATGTCAGAAGTTAGACTTAAACCCAAGAGTTCCTGGTTCCAATGCCAACTCTACTCACTATATCTAGCAGCTTCCCTCATAAATAGCAGAGCTAAGGTTTTTTTTAAAAAAAAATTTAGTTTAAAAATTTTTTTGAAAAATGCTATTCATGTGTTTTGTTTTTATATTACAGAGTTACAGATTACTTCCATTTCATGAGAGGTCTCTGGTAACAAAATGCAGCAGTTACGTTAAACTAATAACACAGTACATCTGAAAATGCATGTGATATTTCTCATCTATAGCAACCCCTACCTCTCTATTAAAAAAAAAATGAACAGAAATCTATTTTCTTTGTCTCTCACATCCCACCCAGTTGAATAAAGAAAAGAAAAACACATCTTGTAGCAAATATACATAATTAAGCAAAACAAATTCCCTTAATGACTATACATAAAATATATATGTCTTAGTCTGCACCATAAATCCATCACCTCTCCGGATAGCATGTTTCATCTTTGGTCCTCTGGACTCACGAATGGTTACTATTGGTTATAATTCTTACAGCTTTCAGAATTGTTTTATTTTGACATGGTGCTGCTCATTTGATTCTTTGTCAGCTTATGAAAGTCCTGAAAATGGTTCATTTTTTATAGTACTGATGATGAAGTATAAATTGTTCTTCCAGTTCTGCTTACTACCTTCTACATCTGTTTGTGTAAATCTTCCCATATCTTTTTGAAATTATCTATTTGCTGGTTCCAGACCAAATATTCTTAATTGTTGTCTGGTTTTGTGCATTTGTCCATTTCATTGCAAATTCCATAAAAGGGGGGAATTTTTTTATCTGAACTGTTTTTCTCCTTGGGTTTAGTACACAGTAGTAACTTAATAAATGTTTGTTGAATAAATGATTGAATGAGGCTCACACTGGGCACTGGAGACAGAAAGGCGAAAAACAACTTGGTCCTGGCCCTCAAAAAGCTTATATCAGAGATGAGGAATATGATACGTAGGCCAAAGCGTGATTAGAGGTAAAGAAGATGTTCTGTGTACTAGACCTCCTATGGACCAGAATGGTTGAAGTCTATATGTCTCTGCCTATCTGACTTTGGGGACTGGAGGGCAGTGTGAATGAGTCAGAGGAATCAGTCACTACTTATGGGGACTTCTCATGACGGGAGCTTCTAGGAAATTCCCAGAAACTCTTCTCAGGGGAAGAACCTGGCTAGAATCATAGGACCATAGGACTTATAGTTGAAAAGTCCCGAGAAATCACCAGCCCAACTCCTTCATTTGACAGAAGAGGAAACTGAGACCCAAAGAAGTTAAATGACTTGCTCTATTGACCCAGAAATAGAAAGCACAAGGCTTCTGCACCATTTGGAGTCAGAGGACCTGACTCTAACTTGGACCTGACCCAGATTGAACCTGAGTTCAACCCCAACTTTAATACATGCTTTGCTTATATAAACCCTGGGCAAGTTATTTCACTCCTCTAGGCCCTAATTTTCTCCTCTGTAAAATGGGAACATTGGACTAGGTGATTTTAAAGTCCCCTTTAGTTCTGACAGCCATGTTCCTATGAGCTCCTCGTGCACAGATGTTTGCTTTTTCCTCACAGCTTTCAGTTGGGTTGTCAGGAATTACTCAATAAAATAAAATTTTTAGGCAACTATGAAGATGAGGGGATATAGATGTAATGGGGGCCTGGACAATGAGCCCAGTCTGTACAAGCATGCACAGAGTGTCTATGATATAATCCCCCACGTGGAAAAGGCCAGGAAGACTGGTCTGGAAAGAAATGATGATGTGTAATGGAAGTGCTTTGGAGTGGCATATGTGGATATTCTCTAACTACTTTCAATCTGCTTAAACTGTGATAAAAAAGGACTTTCTGATTGGCTGCCAGGAACCAGGTGTGCCTTTAGAAGTCACTGGCCCACCAGAACCTTGGCCTTCTCTTTGGTGACTTCTCTTTGCCTGAATGTATGCAGTGAGTAGATGGAAGATAATGCTGTGAGGGGAGAGCTTCGAGCCCTCTCTATCTGAGATTGACATATGGTCTTGTGAATTCGGGTGTCCAGTCTTTAGGCTCTTTGCCTTGGTGTTTATTCTTTCATTTTCAGTGACAGAGAGCAGAAATGATTACAATGCTATGAAGGGTCAAGGTATCAGGAAAACAGAGCCATCAGGGTCAAGGAGCATGAGAGCTAAGTCCCTGACAGGTTTTGCAGACAACGCCAAGGACTGAGAATCAACTTCTCAGACCCAGTGCAATGGTAGCTGGGAAGAGGATGCATCCAGTAGATTTTGGACATGAATTAGTGGGACCAATGATATGTAGAAGTTGCATTAAGTCTGAGTCCACTCTTTCAACAATCCAAGGTGGTATAAAGCAGAGTGTCTCCAAGGTTTTAAGCATGAAGTGTTTATATTTCTGTTCTTTCTGTATCTCCAAAATAAATCTCGTTCTGTAAAATCTAACTGCTATTAACTTGTTAAATTGAACCAGGGTGCTTATTCAGTGGCAGCTAACAGTGGGTGGATGGGGGCGGGGCAAAAACACATTGTATCAGGGATTTGAGCCAATAGCATCCTAGAAAAGGTATCAACCACTTGGGACATCCCTAAAACCCTGAGGGGCACATATAGTAACCCTTGCTCTGGGAGAGTAAGACTAGAGCACTTGATATATAGACCTTGTCTGAGTAAAAATGTTTCTCTTTTGAAGTCAAGAACAAAATAAAGTTGTGCAAATGGCATATTACTGTATATAGCCCTGTAACTGACTGAAGGTAACATTTTCTTTTCCTGAAGTCCTAAATACAATTCCAAATTGGGATTTGATTTCAAATTCACTTGTTTGAATAATTTACTTGCTCTATGCCTTATCATCAATATGTAATGGCCCATAAGATCCATGAGATTCCCCCCTTTGGAGCTGAGGGAATTTATTTTAGTCAAGAAGATCAGAGTTCTTAAAGCCTTTCAAATTTGTTTTTCTTTACAAGCTCATACTGTATAAATTGTTCTACTGGTTCTGCTCATTTCCCTCTATATCAGTTCATATAAATCTTCCCAGATTTCTCTGAAGACAGATCTTTCCTTATGGCACAATAATATTCTATCGCATTTATAAAATATAATTGGTCTAGTCATTCCCCAGGTGATGGGTACCTTCTTCCTTTGTTTCCAGTTTTTTGCTACAATAAATAGAACTATTATAAATGTTTTTGTATGTGTGGGCCTTTTGTCTTTCTTTAATCTCTTTGGGGGGTATATATTGTATCACTGGGGCAAAGCATATGTATAGTTTAGCGACTTTTGGGGCAGAGGTCCAAATTGTTTTCCATAATGGCTGGTCTAATTCACAACCCCACCAATGGTGCAAACTTATGCAATTCTATTATTTCTAAGATACCTTCTACCTCTAACATTATATGCATTATTATGTGCATCCATTTGTTTGTCAAACACCCATTGTGAGCCACACATTGTAGCAGATACAATGATAAATGAGACAAATTCCCTTCTAGCTCTTAAATTCAGTGTTCTATGGTCCAAGAACATTCAATTCAATTCAGTTTAATTCGACAAATGTTTATTAAGACCTGTTATGTGCAAGGAAGTGATGGCATAGCAATAGAGAGTCAGCCTTGGAGTCAGGAAATTCTGGGTTCAAGGCTAGCCTCTGACACTTTTTGGATTTGTGAATTTCTAGAAGTCATTTAACTGTCCCAGGCAACACTTTTAAAAAAGGGATTCTTCAAGCCATGGTTTAGGATTGTGATGGAATACTATTGTGCTGTAAGAAATGATGGAGGGGATAGTTTCAGAAAAAACCTGGGAAGACTTACAAGAACTGAAATAAAGTGAAAAGAGTAGAGTGAGAACATTGTACGCAAGTAACAGAAATATTGCAACATAACCAATGGTGAAAGCCATAGATACTCTGATCAGTATAGTGATCCATGGCAATCCCAAAGGACTCAGAATGAAAAATGTTATCCACCTCCAAAGAGAGATGAATTCTGAGTGCAGATTGAAGCATATTTCACTTTCTTGATTTTTGTTGTCTTTTCTCTTTTTTTGCAATATGGCTAATATGGAAATATGTTGTGCATGACTTCACATGTATAATGGGCATCATATTGCTTGCCTTTCCAATGGGTAGGTGAGAGATTGGAGGAAGGGAGAGAATTTGGAACTGAAAGTTTGAACATGAATGTTTTAAAAAAAAGAGTTCTTAATCTGGGGTCCATGGATAGATTTCAGGGAATCAATGAACTTGAATGGGGAAAAAAAGACCTTTTAATTTTCATTAACTTTTGGTTTTCTTTTTAATTTTATATCTTTTATTTTGTACCACATTTTAAAATATTATTCTGAGAAGGGGCCCATAGACTTCACCAGACTCCCAGAGGTGTCCACGTCACAAAAAAGTCAAGAATCTCTTAATTTAGAGTGCAGGTACAATTTGTATTGGTACAGAGTTTCCTGATGCTGGTGAGTTCACAAGTTTAGTACAAAAGAAAAATGTTCTAGGGTATTAGAATACAAAAATAATAACAATAAAACCAACAGTAATAATAACAGCATTTATAGAGCCCTTCCATAAAATGTTTTACAGACATTATCTCATTTGAGTCTCACAACAATGATGAAAGTAAGTGATTTTATTATCCCCATTTTAGAGATGAGGAAAATGAGGCAAAAATCAAACAGTCCTCTGTTCTAAAAGAGCTTACATTCTACCTGCACAAAGTATGATATAAATTAAATTGAGGAGTACACACACACACACACACACACACACACACACACACACACACACACACACACACACACACTTATTCTTCATCTTTTCTTACAAAAATTTTACAAGGCTCAGCTCAAGTGTTAATTTCTTTGTGAAGTCTTTCCAGATCCTCCTGGCTGAGGGTTTTCTTTTGTTCAAAGAGAGAGTCATCTATACCTCTTCTTTTATTATAATTATTTGGATACATGAGAAGAACCATCACTATTAGACTGGAAGATCCTTGAGATTAGTGGGTGCTACTTTTTATCTTTGACTCCCTAGGCATCATAGGAGAACTTGCACACAAGTAGGTGCTTAATAGAAGTTCGTTAACTTGAATAGAATGTATATTCTCAGTACTGAGGGAAAATACAAAGATCAATTAAATATATACCCTCTTTTCATGAAATTTCTAGTTTAGGAGATAAGATATAGCATGCATATCTTATTTGTATAATTGTATTTATACTTGTAACATATACACATATAATATGTATAATGCAATATGGAATGTATATTTATATGACATATATAATAGTACTTATATATTTTGTATTTACTCATCTGTTTCCATATAAGAAGAATGGAAATTCCTTCAGGGCACTATAGTGCTTAATTAATGTTTGCTGACTTGAATGTGCACAAATAACTTTAATATCATATTGATCATGTTCTTTATGTGAGATTGGTGTTCCCTAGTCCTCAATCCCCATAAATGTAGCTATGAGATCTTCTATGTCCTTCTATACCTATACCTTTACCTATCATGTGAGATCACCCTGATGATTGCATTATAAAATCAATCAATCAAAAGTGTAAACTAAGTGTGACAAATTCTTAATCACTTTAGAGACAGTGGGATGTTTGATGCCCTGAGATGAAAGTAGCTGAAGCTATAGAAAAAATGTATTGCGAATGGTTGAAAAAACTGGGCACATCCCTGGGTCTATGTATATGCATTGTCCGATTCAAATCCCTCCTGGGATTACAGCAGAAGGAATTACAGTTTGGGGAGCACTTTGACGTGACAGAAATTTGCACCTGTACCAGAGGATAGCAAGGGGATAAAGGGAGTATCCCACTTCTCCCTCTGCCTCTCCATTACCCATGCTGTTGGAGAGACTGGACCAATCAAATAATGAATCCAGCTTGAAGCTGGAATATTGAGGAAAAGCAGCTTCCAGGTCATGACCTCTTGAGGGTGAGAGAAGTACAACTATTCACCCTGCAAAGGCACTGATTGCTAGAGTCCAGAGGAAAGTTACATCTCAGAGGAACTTTGTGAGGACCTGAAAGAGAGAAAAAAGGACTTCCTATGATCCTGAGCTGTGTGTTTATCCTATGGCCACGTGAGCTCTCAAAGTTTGAGCCCACTTTCCCCCCGGACACTGGCCTTTGAGGGTGATTAGTTTTGTACCAATTGTTCTTATTCTACCACCTTTGTCAATACCTCTTTCTAAAAGCTAATTACCTCTGGCTGGTTGAGTAATAATCACTGGGGAGCACACTGGATGGGGGTTTGTTCTTTTTTATCCCTTTAGGATTACCCCTTAGAACTCTGAAGGGGAAAATAGTCAAGCATCTCTGGAGACTCACCAAACAGTGTGAGTAAGCCCAGAGAGGGTGATACATATACTTGAGAGGCTTCATTCCAGAATGGTTAGAAAGCTGGGCTTAGAGTCAGGAAGAACTGTAATATGTATTGGCCTTGTGATTCCAGCAAGTCATTTAAATGGATTAGTGCTCTAGGTGGCTCTCAAAGTTTTTCAATGTGGGAATTTCCCTGGGTGATCTCTAAGGTCCTTCTAGCTCTAGTGATCTTAAGTTGTAAGGGAAGGCTGGGATCTGCACTGGGAGAGGGAATTTTTGACAATGGGCTCCCAACACTGATGCAATCATGTTGCTGTTCAGTCACTCAGTCATGTCTGATTCTTTGTGACCCCATTTGTGGCTTTCTTGGCAAAGGTACTAGAGTGATTTGCAGTTTCCTTCTCCAGTGCATTAAGCAAACAGAGGTTAAGTGACTTGCCCATGGCCACATAGCTAGTGAGTGTCTAAGACTGGATTTGAACTCAGGTCTTCCTGACTCCAGACCTAGTACTCTATCAACTGAGCCACCTAGCTGCCTCCAGTGAAATTAAAGGTCAAATAAAAAATTAAAAAGATTGGTATGAAAGAGATACAAACACAGGGCCATGTGAGTAAGAAGTGAAAAAGAAGTCACCACTGGAGCAAGGTAGGAAGGAAGAATCAGAGACTTCTTAGAAGCATCTAAAGGGAGGAGAACCTGCAGCCCTGAGGTCACATGTGGTCCTCTAGGTCCTCAAGTGCTACCCTTTGACTGAATCCAAACTTCAAAGAACTGTTCATCTTCCTTATTCCAAATTTGGCCTCAGACATTTACTAGCTGTGTGGCCCCTAGGCAAGTCACTTAACCTCTGTTTGTCTCAGTTTCTTCATCTGTAAAATGGCTGTGATAATAACACCTGCCTCCCAGGGCTTTTGTGAGAATCAAATGAGATAATACATGTAAAGCACTTTGCATATTGGCCAGAACATAGTAGGTGCTATTTAAATGTTAGCTGTAATATTATTAAAGTAGAGAATATTCTAGGTAGGCCGTAGGCAACGGAAAGGATTATTGAAGATGATCAGAAGATCCAAAGCTAGCTGATTTTTTAGAAATCACCTGGCTGAGCCCCTTCATTAAAGACAAGAGGAAAATCAGAGGACCAGGAGTGATCATACCTTGTCCAAGGTTACCCAAATAGTAACTGACAGTATAAATGAGGTTTTGAATTCAAGGCTTCTGATTCCAGAATTCCAGGGTATTTTTTCCGCTCTAAACCAGATCATGGGGCAATGGGAATTTGGGTGAGGGGAGAGATTCCAGGCATAGGGATCATTGTGAGTAAAGGCACAGAGTGGAGAAAAACTCAGTATGTTTCAGGGGATGTCATACAATTCAGTAGGGCTACAATGTCAAAAAAAAATATGGGGATATAGAGCATCAGGGATGAAAGGAATGGGAATTAAAACTAGAACTGGAGGGTAAAACCAGTTTGTGAATGCCCAGCTAAGGAACTTGATGTATATTAGGTAGATATTTTGAGCATTACCTCACTCTAAGTGAGAGCCTGAAAAGGCTTTAGCCTGAAAGGACCAGGGTCTCTCATTACATCCTGGGCCATCTCCAGTTGTCCTGATGAATAATATCTGACCACTAGACCCAGATGGTTCTGGAGGAGAAAGTGAGGCTGGTGACCTCTCACAGCTCTGCCTCACTCTAATCAAAGTCAACTGCAAGTCATGTCATCACCTCCCTGATGTCATGGTCCTCTTTAAAAATGAAGGAAAAACACAAGGTAGACATGGGGAACCACTCAAGGTCTGGTATACACAGAGATGAATCCTCCCTTACTCTGGTCTTTCACTGTTTTCTGCCAGTGCTTGGGATCCAACACCAATGTGGTTGAAGGGAAACCTGAAGAAGATGGAAGGCCTACATGCTCACACAGACTAACCATTAAGATTCCTGGTTTTCTTGGACGTGATTCTTAACCCATAAATAATAAGGGTACCTAATATGTGCTTGTTGACTTGACTTTCTGGAGGCAAGGTAGTCTGGTGAGGGGGATAAATTAGCCCTGGAAGTCAGGAGAACTGGGTTAGTGTTCTTACTACCACTTATTGACTGGGAGACTTTGGGTAAGTCTCTTTCCCTTTCTGAGCTTCAATCTTCTTGTCTGTAAAAATGGTACAATAATTGCCATTCTGTTGGCCTCATATGACTCTTATGAAGATAAAATGAGATAGTTGATGAGAAGTTGCTTTGGAAGCACCTTTTCAAGGAGGCAGAGTGGTATAGTAGACAGAGGACTGGAGATAGAGTCAATAGGTTCAAACTTTGGCCCTTATTAGCTATGCAACCCCAGGCAAATCATCTTACTGGTGATTTTGGTGAGCTCCTAAATGTTAGCTAACTTGTGGTAAACTGGGGATTCAAATCCAGGTCTCTGATGATACCAGCTTCAGTGTTTCTTCATTCACACTATGCTGCTATGAAATGAAATAACTAACATTTAGGAACTCAGAGGAAGGAGAGAGAAAGCTCTTCCTATGGACTGTGATGGTCAGAAAAGGCTTCCAGAGTAGGGAGAACTTGAGTGGAGCATTGAAGGATGTCTTGGAAGTTTTGGTTGGGTGGAGTTAAAGGGGAAGGTCATGGCAGGGAAGGGGTACAAAGACTCAAAGACTTGATCTATAGGATGCTAAATCTGGCCAGTCTGTGGATAGGGATAGGTTGTTGTGATTGTGATGAATCATAGTTTCTCTATTTTAAAAGAGAGAGGGAATAAAAAAACAGGGGGGGGGCGGCGAGAGCTGGCCCCTGTATATTCTATTTCCAAGCATTGAATTAATGGAAACTTCACATTAATTCATTAATATGAGATACACCACTTCCCTTCATTGGGTCTCAGTTTCCCCCATCTGTAAAATAAAGAATTTGGATTAGATGATCTCTAAAAGTTCATCCAGCCCTAAATGCTAGGAAAATAATAATATAGGAAGAAACTATTCTAGGGATAAAATTCTCCCTGTCCTTTGATTTATAATAGCAGTAAATATAATTTCCGTACCTGTGTCTTCATTTCCATCTATACATTCCTCCAAGGCAGGGACTGTTTTCATTCTTGCCTTTGTATCCTTTTGCAGTTTCAGAGTCAAGAAGACTGAATTCAAGTCCTGCCTTTGCCACATATTGGCTGTGTAACTCTGTAACCACTCAGTAAGTTTCAGAGCAGGTGCTGACCTGTACTGGTAAAGGGAGTTTTGTAGAGAGAATGTAGGAGCTCCGATCCAGACCCTATCCCTGTCCCATCACCTAATACAGGTCCTGGCATACAGTAGGTACTTAATAAATGCTTATCAAAGTGTATTGAATTAAACCTGAAAACTCACAACAGTCTGATGAGGTAGGAAGAATAAACATTATTTACAACTGTAGAAACTGAGTCTTAGAAAGATGAAATGAAATGTGATCACACACATGGTCACACACTGAGCTAGGAACAGACCTGTCCAAACTAGGTCAGGAATTAGTCTGAACAAGCCTGAATATCTACACTTTCAGAAAAACAATTCCAGAGTTGGAAGGAACCTGGTGATTAATGCAACATTGCCCTTTCTTCCCAGCCCCTGTTTCTATTTTACAGAGGTGACTTGCCCAAAGCTACACAGTGAGTTTCCCCAGAAGACCAATCCAGGATGGTTTCATTACACCTAGGGACCTCCTTCTCTTTTATTTTTCAGTTACTTGTTAGTTCTAACTTTATGTCATTTACAACTAAAAATGTTGTTCAGTTGTGTCCAACTCTTCATGACCCCATTTGGGGTTTTCTTGGCAAAGATACTACTAGAGTGGTTTGCCATTTCCTTTTCCACTTCATTTTGCATGTGAAGAAACTGAGGCAAACAGGATTAAATCACTTGGCCAGGTTCACACAACTGGTAAGTGTTTGAGGCTGGATTTGAACTCCCATCTTTCTGACTCTAGACCAGGAGCTCTATCCACTTCCCAGTTTACTGTACTACTAACTGTACAACTAACTATACTACTGTATAGTTAGTTAGCTATACTACTGTACAACTAACAATAGTTCATCCAAATGTGGCCATACTCTACAGTTAAGTAGGAAAAGAATCCCATTTGATAAGGAAACAGACTGAAGGGATTAATTTACTTGATCAGGGTCACATGATTATATAATAAATATACATTGTGTGTGTGTGTGTGTGTGTGTGTGTGTGTGTGTGGCCTATGTAGGTTATTATGTATGTCCACATGGATTGTCTAATTGCACCTCCTAGGGAAGCATGAATAGATCTCTAGCACCTTGCCCACCCCTCTTTGAAGAAGAATTTGGTTCCTGGAGAAGGGAAAGGGGCTTATCCTCAGAGAGAAAGAAGCAGACTAGAATTAAATCTATGTCCTCACCTCCAAATTTTGCAAGTCTAGGGAAATATTTTTTCGTAGGTTCAAGCTGCTTTCCTGGTGACTATCCTTTAAAGAGGATGGAGTAAGCCAAGCTTCTATTTGAAGGCTTCACCCCTTCCTAGCAAAATCTAGTTATACATGACTATCACAAAGAGCAAGTGAATATCAAGTAAACTTATTTGTCCAAGCAGAAAGCAAACAAAAATTATAGAGATTAGAAAATAACTGCAACATACACAGAGTGAATGAGTTCTCTCTCTGTTCCTCTTTCTCCCACTCTCAACCCCTGCCAGTTGAAATGTTACCCATCTGTCCTTCAAGGCCTAATTCAGATGCCATTTCTTCCAAAAAGACTTCCTTGGGCCAGCAGCATGGCACAGTGGAAATAGCAATGACATTTGGAGGCTGAAAGATCTGGGTCAGATTTTCACCTTTGGTGCAGTTATTCATGCATCCTGGGGCATACTATTTCCTTTCTGGGCCTCAGTTGCCTATTGTGTGAAGTGAGGGGATTGGGTTAGTCAGTATGTAAAGTCCCACCTGGTTCTATGATTCTATGATATAATCTCTCCTACTGTAAATCCTGTGAACATTTTACCTATGACCTTTCCATTTGGCAGTGGCTTCTCTTCATGAATTCTCATAGTGGACTTTGTTTCTTTTTCTTCTGTGTCACAGTTCTGTGTGTGTGTGTGTGTGTGTGTGTGTGTGTGTGTGTGTGTGTGTACCTTTTCCATAAGACCAAAGCTCCATTCTGGCAAAATCTGTGTCTTTGCTAAGCTTTGTATCCTCTCCAATGACCAACCAATGCTCTTCAAACAATAAGCACTTAATAAATCTTGTTGATTTTAATTTGAATCTCTCTTTTGTACTTGGATCACAGGTACCTTAAAGGTTATGCATTCTAACTTCCTTATTGCACAGAGAAGTAAACTGAGGTCCAGAGAGGGATAATGACTTGAGGTCACACAGGAAGTAAGTAGCAGAATTGGGATTGAGTGCAGTTTCCTTGGAGTCAGTTAGGTGGCTCAGTGGATAGAGCACTGGGTCTGTAATCAGAAAGACCTGAGTCCAAGTCTGGTTTCAGATACTTATTAGCTGTGTAATCCTACACAAATCACTTAACCTCTGTTTGCCTAAAAGTACTCTAATATCCTTGCCAGAAAACCCCATGGACGTAGGGTCAGATATTTTGTATCTCCTAATATGAGTATATATTGTTTCCCCAGAAAGAAATGTAAGTTCCCTGAGGGTAGAGACTCTTTCAATTCTTGTCTTACTATCTTTACTGTCCAGCATAGGGTCTGGTATATAGTTCACAACTGAACAACAACCTAGTTTCCTTTTCTGTAAAATAGGATTCTTTTCTAATTAACTACTAGGGTACCTAAGGAAGCCATCCACTTGAAAAGGACTTAACAACTTAGTTGTTAGGTAGCTAGGTGTTACAGTGGATAGAATGCTGGACTTGGAATCAGGAAGACTCATCTTCTTGAGTTCAAATCTGGCTTTAGACACTTACTACCTCTGTGACCCTGGACAAGTCACTTAAACCCTATTTGCCTCAATTTCCTCATCTGTAAAATGAAGTAACAAACCACTCCATTATCTTAGCCAAGACAACTCCAAATGGGATCACAAAAAGTTGGATACTACTAAAAGGACTGAATAACTTCTGACTCCAAATCCAGTATTCTCTCTACTTTACCATGGTCTCTGAATCATTTTAGGTATCTTGTAACAAAGAAATTACTTTGTATTTACTTCATAGATATTTTGTATCTCCTAATATGAGTATATATTGTTTCCCCTGAAAGAAATGTAAGTTCCCTGAGGGCAGAGACTCTTTCAATTCTTACTATCTCTACTGTCCAGCATAGGGTCTGGTATATAGAATCTGATTAATAAATATTTGTTGATTGATTGAATAATAGCTTACATTTCCAAAGCACTTTGAGGTTCCTGCAATACCTTTTTCCCCTAATAATAATAATCTTTCCTAGTATGTAATGAAAGTGTCATTATCCATGTTCCAAGGAGGAAGAAAATAAGTCTCCAAGAGGTTTAAATGTTTGGCCCAAGGTCACACAGGTGATAGGTAGCAGGTGGCAGGCAACATTTTACCTATGGCCTTTTCATTTGGCAGTGACTTTTCTTTTTTTAATATTCATTTTACTTATTTTTAATGCCCTACAATCACTACCATAAAACTTAGGTTTTTTCCCCCTACCTACCCCCCTTTACTCTCCCTCCCTCCCCAAGACAGCATACAATTCTATATAGGATCTACACATACGTTCCTACTGAATACATTTCCATTATAGTCATGCTGTGCAGAAGAACTAAAATAAATGGGAGAAATCACATAACAAACCAAAACATAATACACACACACACACACACACACACACACACACACACACAAATGATCTGCTACATTCTGCGACTGAATTCCATAGTTCTTTCTCTGAATGTGGAAGGTATTTTGCCTTAGAAGATCACTGAGAATTTTTTTTTTAATGTCCTTGCATTGCTATGAAGATCCAAGTCTACCAGAAAAAACTCTCACACACTGTGGTCGTTGCTGTGCACAAAATTCTGGTTCTGCTCCTTTCACTCAGCATCAGATCATATAAGTCTTTCTAGGCCTCTCTGAAGTCTTCCTGTTCATCATTTCTTATGGCGCAATAGTATTCCATTACATTCATATGCCATAATTAATTCAGCCATTCCCCAATTGATGGGCATCCCCTTGATTTCCAGTTTTTTGCAACTACAAAGAGTGCTGCTATAAATATTTTTGTACATGTGGGACCCTTTCCCATTTTTATGATCTCTTGGGGATACAGTCCTAGAAGTGATATTGCTGGGTCAAAGGGTATGCACATTTTTTGTAGCCCTTTGGGCATAGCTCCATAGTTCCAAATTGCTCTCCAGAATGGTTGCATCCAATGATCTAACCAGCTCACAGCTCCACCAACAATGAATTAGTGTTCCAACTCTCCCACATCCTCTCCAACATTTATCATTTTCCTGTTCTGTCATGTTTGAAAATCCGATAGGTATGATGTGGTACCTCAGAGTTGTTTTGATTTGCATCTCTCTAATCAAAGTGATTTAGAACATTTTTTCATATGATTATAGATAACTTTAATTTCTTCCTCTGAAAATTCATATCCTTTGACCATTTATCAACTGGGGAATGACTTGTATTGTACATTTGACTCAGTTTTCTCTATATAGTATAGAAATGAGGGCTTTATCCCCAAGATTAGCTATAAAAATTTTTTCCCAATATACTACATCCCTTCAAATTTTGGTTGCACTGGGTTTGGTTGCACAAAAACTTTTCAGTTGAATGTAATCAAAATTATCCATCTTGCACTTCATAATACTTTCTATCTTTTCTGTAGTCAAAAATTCTTCCCTTCTCCATCTATCTGATAAATACACTATCCCTTGCTCCTTCAGTTTGTCCGTGATATCAATCTTTATAGCTAGATTGTGTACCCATTTGGACTTTATTCTTATGTAGGGTGTCAGGCATGGGTCTATGCCTAGTTTCCACCATACTGTTATCCAGCAATTTTTGTCAGACAGTGAATTCTTATCCCAGAAGTTGGGGTCCTTGGATTTATCAAACAGGAGGTTGCTATATGCATTGCCTACTGTGTCTTGAGTACCTAGCCTATTCCACTTGTCTACCCCTCTGTTTCTTAGCCAGTACCAAGTGGTTTTGATAATTGTTGCTTTATAATACAATTTGAGATCTGGTAGCGCTAGGCCACCTTCCCTAGCATTTCTTTTCATTAGTCCCTTTGATATTCTGGACCTTTTGTTCTTCCAGATGAATTTTGATATTATTTTATCCAGCTCTAGAAAATAATTATCTGATAGTTTAATTAGTATGGCACTAAATAAGTAAATTAATTTAGGTAGAATTGTCATTTTTATTATATTGGCTCGGCCTACCCATGAGCAACTGACCTATTTCCACTTAATTATATCTGACTTTAGTTATGCAAAAAGTGTTTTGTAATTGTGTTCATATAGTCCCTGGGTTTGTTTTGGCAGGTAAACTCCCAAATATTTTATAGTATCTACCCTAGCATTTAATGGGATTTTTCTTTCTATCTCTTGCTGTTGGACTTTGTTATTAATATATAGGAATGCAGAAGATTTGTGCAGGTTTATTTTGTAACCTGCAACTTTGCTAAAGTTGTTTATTGTTTCAAGTAGTTTTTTACTTGAATCTCTGGGATTCTCTAAGTATATCATCATATCATCTGGCAGTGACTTTTCTTGATGAACTCTCATAATGGACTTTGTCTCTGTTCTTTTTTTGTTTATTTTCTTCTTTCTCCCTTAGACCAAAAGCTCCATGAGAGTAAGATCTATGTTGTGTTGAGTCTTGTATGTACTCAAGCCCAGATCTTCTGATCCAAGAAACAGGGCTATTATGATAATGATAGACTACCTGTCAGAATGATGACTCATTTATATTCTGCTCTCTCCATAGAGGCAATGGGCTATAAAGATATAGACTCAGGAATACTTGGTTTTGAAGCCTGTCTCTGCGTCTCAAAATTCCCCTTGGGACTTCTTTGCTAAGTTCTAGTAGCTGAGTTTTCCATCAGAAAAAAAATTATAGATTCTTCCTGTATTCCTCACATCTACTCTCATAGTACAAGTATTCCATTTTACAAATGAAGAAACTGAGTCTCTGAGAAACTGAATTACTTGCTCAGGGTCACACAAGTAAGGATTATGGGAATCATGATTCGAATCCAAGTCTCTGTCTTCAAATCTAGCAGTATTTCTAACAGACCAGTTTACCTATCATCTCTACTAACTGTAAGCTCACCTAGAGTGAGACCTTGTTTTCTTCATTTTGTATCTCTGACATATCTAAGCTCAAGGCTCAGGACACAGAAGTTTTAAAATAAATGTTTATTGGAATGAATTAAATTAAATTTTCACTTCAAATTAACTTTTTGTCTTCTCTTTGGCCTCATCAAATTTTAGTTTTCTTCAAAGTAATGTAGGTATCAATTCTTCCAGATTCTTCCCAGTTTTTAGTGTTTATCCCCTTTTGAAATAACTTTTTGTAATTTTGTATTCACTTATCTCTTTACCTACTGTGCTCCCCTATATAGTAGAAAGGTTTTTTGTGTTTTTTGAGGTCAGGGTCTGTTTTATATGTCTTAGTGTAAGGATAGGATTCTACCCCCAAGCTAATTAAGGTAATCACAGAAAGCCCAAATACTTCCCCTCCAATCAATTGAAAGTGTAAACTAGCTGTGAATAAGTCATTAATCAATTTCAAAGGATTCTAGAGTTTTGGTCACTGAATGGAAAGCAGATGATGGCACATGGAAAACATCTTGTGATTGGTTGAGATGACCAAGTTATACCTCTTGGGCTAGGTATACAAACAGCAAACTACTGATGGAGTCTAGTGATAGAAGAGTTGAAAACTGGAGCCACGCTCCAGAGAACATGAATCATTCCCTCCAGAGAGAGGGAATCATTCTTGGGAAGAAGAGGAGAATTTCTTGAGTTTTCTTTCCTCTCTCTCCCAACCCTATTGACCATGTCATTGGAGAGATTGGATCAATAGCACAGCTCCTCCTGCTGGAATCAAATAGATTGGACCAGTAGGGGACCACACATTCAGTCAGTAGAATAGACATTCAAAGAAAGGTGGCTTTAGGGAGCATGACCATTCATGTTAGAAAGAAGTTACAGCTAGGGAATCTACAAAGGTACTTACCCTGAGAGACCATCAGAGAGCTACATCCCAGGGGAACTTCACAAGGGCTTGATGAAGGGAGAAAGTGACTTCCAGTAGCTAGGAATTGTGAGTTACACCTTTGCCACATGTATTCTCTACACACATGCCTTGTTACCTTTGTACTTTAAATTTTTGTCCACTCTCCCTATGAACACTGTGTGTATTTGTAGGAGGATGTGCTCTAGACTTTTGGGAGATTGTTTTTTGTAACGATTATTCTTGTTATACCCTGGTAGCAATACTTTTTACTAATAATCTGAGTCTGGCTGATTTTAGTGGAAAGTACACTGATGGGGGCTCACAAATGTAGTACTGTAAACACAGCTCCTCAGATTATTCTTAGAACCTTGAGAATAGTAGTCAATCAGTTTTAGAAACCCAGCTCTAGGCCATGGGAGTACATGGGGAAGTAGTCCCAGAAGGGGTGCTACATATGTATCCCCAGTCCTTAGTCTGCATGAATGTTTGCTGTGTTATATCATTTTGTATTATATTGTATCATTGGGATATACATTCCTGTCTCATCTTCCTTACCAGACTGTAAGTTCTTGAGGGCAAAAGCTGTCTTTTGAACAAGTTTGTATAGCACTCGGTGCCCTGCTTACAGTGCCTTGTTGAAATGAATGCAGCTTCTACTACATTTTCCTCCTCTGTGAAATGGGAATACCAGTTTCCAAACTAAAGGAGAGTGATAGGAAAATTAAGGACCAACATTTTATATTTGCAGAGCCACTGGTATATATAAAAAACATGGAAATGTTCAACTGTTTTAAAACAATTCCCCCTATGTTCAATGCAAAGAAACATTGGAGGACATTAGTCAGTCCTAGCTGAGGCCAAGGGGGAAAACTTCTGCAGAGTGAGGGAGCAGGAAATGGGGCCTGGGGCCTACATTTCTGGTGATAGAAAATGGTTCTGTATGGGCCAGAGTCTAGGGCTGGTTATTTCCACCAAAGCTGGTGGAGAAGCTGGCCTGGGGCAATCTAACAGAGTCAGCACACAAAATGTGGGAGGAACCCCCTGAGGCAGGCTAGAAATGAAGGCCTGTGTTTCTTGATGACCTGGTTGGAAGACAGAGCCAAAATCAGGCAGAATGTAGCAGTAACCTTTATTTATGCCAGTAATTTCATTGAGCAAAGGGGACTGTCCCTGTTGGGGGTGGCAAAGTAGCCAAGGTCAGTTCTCTACAAATACTTGAACTCACAGGTTAAGGGGCATATAGCAAGGGGCTTAGTGGACAGAGCCATGGTCTTGACAGTGAGAGATGTTAACTCTCTCACCAGCTATTGTGACCTTGGGCAAGTCATTTGTTTCTTTAGGCCTCAGTTTCCTCATCTGTAAAATGGAATATTTTGACTAGATGATTTCTAAATTTCATTCCAGCCCCAAATCCTAAATCTAAAATCTCTCTTGAAGTCTTTTCTTGTTTGGGAAGACAGACCCAGCCTAGGGGCTTCTCCTCCCTCCCCCCAATAAGACCATCTGGTCAGGAGAGATTGGGGAGATGAACATTTCATCCTATTTCACCCTCCCCCCCTCCCCCAAGAATTAAGTTTTTCTTGGGAAGTAGACCATTGGGTATAATTCTCTGAGGATTTTCAAGCGTGGAGGTCTAGAGACAAGAAGTTTGGGGCTCCCACGAAGTCCACTGCTCTTGGTCCCTCTGCCCCCAAACATCTTTCTGCGTATTACTGGGAGAAGTCTCTCCGACTCAACTTAGTTCCTGCCTCAGGCCCCAAAGCTGTCCAGAGAGGTTGGAGACTGTAGGAGAGGCAGCCTGCCCAACCTGCCCCCAGGCCCTGTGGGGAGGAGGAGGGGGACTGTTAGGGGAGAAGAGGCAGGCCCCGCCCTATACGGGCCCCAGCTCGGGTAGTGGGGAGAAGAGGGGAGGGGACGTGGAGACTTGCAGTCCTGCGGCCAGGGTTGGGGTCAAGCAGAGAAACAGCGAGACGGGGGCCCAGTCTCAACCCTGCCCGGCCTGGGACAAGGCGGAGCTGGGCCTCTGGAGGGAGGCCCTAGGGGCCGGGCCGGGGCCAGGGCCAGGGGGAAAGTCGGCTTCTGAGGCCTCAGGGACTGAGACCCGGGCCGGGACAGGGGGAAACTTGGTCCCCTGCGGCCTCGGCCCGGACAGTGAAAGCTCGGCCCCCAGCGCTCCTGGCGGCCCCGGCTGGGGCGGTGGGAAGTCCGGCCCCCTGCGCCCCCTGGGGCCAGGGACGGGGGGGGGGGGGGGGCGAAGCCCAGCCTCCTTTGCCCTGGGGCCGGGAGGGGGAGGGAAGCTACGCGGCTCTAACAGGTGGGATCCCGCTGCGTGGAGGAGGCGGCGAGGACAAGGACGACGAGGAGGAGGAGGAGGAGGAGGAAGGAGAGGAGGAGGAGGAGGAGGAGGAGGACGGAGACTAGCAGCCCGCTAGCCTGACAGCAGCCGCCGCTGGCGCCGCGGGTGTCTCGCTCGGTCTCCCTCACCCGCCCCGGGCTCCCCCTCACAGGCTGCGGGGCGGCCCCTCCCGGGGAGGGGACTCGCCCGCCCCCTTTGCACCTCCCGGTCCCGACTGCTCCATCCCCTCCTGCATCCCGGCCGGGGGGGAGGAGGAGGCGGAGCAGGAGCGGGAGCAGGAGCAGGAGCAGGAGCCGCCGCCGCCGCCGCCGCGGGAGCGCAGGAGGAGCGGGAGGGACCCTGCCTGCTGCAGCCCCGCGCGTCCCGGCCGCCGAGGTCGCCGCCACCGCCGCCGCCGCCGCCGCATCTCGGGACGGGGCAGCCGCTCCCCAGACCCAGTCTCAGTCCCAGCGTTAGCCTACGCCCGTCGCTCCCTGCTTCTCGGTCCGGGCCGGCCGGCCGGCCAGCTACGCTCTCTGCCCGCCCCCAAGGGCCCCGAGGATGCCGAAGCCAACACTGCTCCTGCGGGGGGGTTGGGACCGCAGCCCCGGGGACACGGAGCTGGGGCGCCAGTTCCGGGACTGGTGTCTCCGGACCTACGGAGACTCAGCCAAGACCAAGACGGTCACTCGCAGCAAATACCAGCGGATCGCCGAGGTCCTGCAAGGCGGGGGCAGCGGGACCACGGGTGCCGGCAACGGCGGCTCCTCGTCCGGGGAGAAAGGCAAGTTCCAGTTTTGGGTCCGCTCCAAGGGCTTTCGGCTGGGGACCAGCAGGGAGCCGAAGATGGGTCAAGTGGTGTATGTGCCGGTGAAAACTGGAACGGTCAGTGCGCGCCCGCGCCTCCCCTCAGTGTCCGCGTGTGTCTTGTCTGTCTGTCTGAGTGCTGTCCGTCTGTCCTAGCCCTGCTTGTGTCTGAGTGGTCACCTCTCTCCACCCACCCCCAGCCCAGTATAATCCCGCAGTGTATCCCCATCTAAGGCAGGGACCCCTTCCCTCCCTTCGGTCCCCCTTGGTTCCCGGCGGGATGGCCCAGGCGGCGCAGACCCGCCCCGGCAGGCTCTCCATGTAGCGAGCGGGCTGTCCCGGGAGCAGGAGGGAGCGAGGAAGGCTGCGAGTCCTCCCCGCCCCCCCGCGCCTCTCTCCCCACCAGCGCGGGCTGTCCCGGGTGCTCACCCGGGCATGTTCTGTCCTCCTCCTCCTCCCTCCTCCCCCTTCCTCCTCCTCTTCTTCCTCCTCCTTTTTCTTCCCCCCTCCCCCTTCCAGCAGGCGGCTGCTCCGGGAGCCAGACCCATCCCACCCCTAGCAGGCAGGCTGTCCCGAGCGGGCTGGCGAGCGAGCACCGGGTGGGAGCTCCTAGCTCCTGCCACCGCCCCCTGCCCCCTGACTGCTACGGGGCTTGCAGTGGCTGGAGGACAGGGAGTCTTCCCAGGGGCGCCCCTTTCCTCCTAGGCTCTGGGACGAGGCCCCGCAGACTGGGGGAGGGGGATGGTGCGGCGAGCCGGGGCCCGGGAGTAGGGGCTGGGGCTGGGGCAGGGGCAAGGGCAGGAACGCCCCGACCCCACCCGGGACTGGCCCTGGGCGGACGGGCGGGGGCGGCCGGGCGCGATGCAGACTGGCGCAGGAGGCGCCCCCGGGCGGGGCGGGGCGGGCGGGGCCGGACGGTCCCGGGGTGCGGATGGGGACGGGTCCACCCCCTCATCCCTCTCAGCCGAGGTCTGAGAAAAGGGGATGAAGCTGGCAGGGAGGAGGCATCTGACCCCTCCATCCTCCCCCTCACCCCCTCGGGCTGGCTACCCATGGAGTGGGGGAGGGGTGGGGCCTCCTAGCTCCCGGTTTGGCTGGGGCGGGGGCCAGTTAGGGTGCGGGCGGGGGCGGAGGTAGGGGAGCGTTGCTTCTCCCTCCCACCCCGGGCCCCTCGGGCTGCTGCCCTGGGGAAGGAGCCGGCGGCTCCCCCACTGGGACCTCATTGTTCTAAGGAGGGTTTGGGGGTGGGGGTGATGCAGGGGCCGCCCGGAGAGCTCAAATCTTTGAACTTTGAGCCGGAGAAATTAGGGGATTCAGGTTTTATATGCAGACACCGCCCCCCCCCCCAACCTTTCCACGCCATTCCTCCCCATCCTCTTATTTTTCTCTTCTCTGGGGGGCTGGGGTTTAATGTGGGTCTTCCTAACTAGTAACTCCCTCAGTCTTTGCACCATCTGCCTGAGAGTAGAATCTTCATAGACAATTGATTTTGTCGTTACTAAAAGTGCACTTGTCCCTCCTCCCAACCCTCCCCGGGCGGAGGAGGGGGTGGGGGTAGGGGGTGTGGGATGGGGAGGGGAAAGGCAGTGGGAAGGCTGGCGAGCAGGCTGGAGAGGGAGATGCTGGAGCTGCCTGGTTGGGAGGATGGAGGGAGGATAATTCGGGGAGGGAAAGGGGATTCAGGAGGCTGCCTCCCCCACCCCCTTCTTCGCAGCTCTGAGGAAGCAGTGTTGTCCCCTCTCCCAGATACCCTGTCAGGGAGATGGTTGCAGGCTGCGGTGAGGGCAGTCCATCTGTGGTAAATGCTTATAAACGCACTATTTACCTCCCATCTGGTCTGCCTCTTACCAGGGGCTGGGCTGGGGGAGGGGAGGGGGCTTCAGGCCTGGATTCCCAGCTTGGAATGAGGGAGTCCTGGGGTAGACTACCTGCCCTCCGATTTTAGGATCCTTTCAAACCTGCCTTTATCCTGACCTCCCTTGCCCCACCCCACTCCGCTTCCCACCAGACCCTTCCGAAGGGGTTGGGCCTGGTGTCTGAGACCCCAACAGGCCCCAGGATGTCAAGCAGCCCATGCCTGGCCTTGGGAAAGAAAATTCCTTCCCTTTACCTCCCAGTACAAAACCCCAGGCCCGGGGGGATATGGGGGGGCACAGCCTTCTCAGTTAAGGATATCAAGGCCAAAATGAAAGCTACCCAACCCCACCCCCAGCCCAGCTCCTACTCTCAGGAATGAATAAACTCCCCCAAAGGGAGGATAGGAGAGGCCAATCCTCTGGAGAGCTGGTTTACTGGGAGGGAGGAGAGAGAGCGAGAGAGCGCGCGCGCTGGCTCCAGCGGACTCTACCTCCTGTCCGGGACTCACCTAAGCTCCCATAAATCTGCAAACAAAACAGACACACCCCTAAGAGACTCTGAGTTTCCGAAGGGACCGGGAGGCTGTATTCCCCGAGAGAAAAGAAATCAGGCACATTTTAAAGATAAACAGATCGGGAGTTGGAGGAAAAAGCCATCCGATCGGCTTCCTCTTTAAGTTTCCAGGTGCCTGCCTCCTCAGTCTTCCTCCTTTTCAGTTATTTTAGGTGAACACTACTGCTAGAAATTCAGTGGGGGGACTCCCTGAAAGTTAATTTGTTAGATGGCAGTTTTTGAAGATGCGGAGGGCATCCCCCCAAACCGAGAGGGAACCATGCCCTGAGGCTTCCCAGTATATAGTTCATGGTGTAGTAGAAAGAACTCTGAATTTGGAGTCAGAGGGACCTGAGTTCCAGTCCTACTTCTGCCTCTACTAGTGATCTTGGGCAGTTGGTTTCACCTCACCTGGCATTAGTTTTCCTCTGTAAAATGAGAGGGTTGGGACTTGTTAAAATCTAAGGTCCCTTCCAACTCTACAACCTATAGTTCCCCTCACCCCCGCTAGAAAATTAAAGTTAGAGATTTCCCATTGTGGTAGGGATTGCACTATAGGTCCATCTGACCTGATTTTCTTTTTTTTAACTAAGGGCCAAGCTGGGGGAGGGGAGGAGTCCCTCTTCGGATTCCCCTGATGCTCGGCCCTTCTCAGATTAAAGCCTCCCAAACTATGTTCACCTTGGCTCTCCTACTCCCCCTCCAAATCTATATCCTCTCCCCTCTCTCCCCCTCTCACTCCCCATGCATGCTACACACACAAAGAAAGGTTGATCCTATGCATTTTTAGGTGAAGTGTTTTCCTGAATGATTCTGTTCTGGTCCTTCCTCCAAATAGCAAAAATAAGTCCTTTCCATTTTCCCCCCATTTTCTCTCCTCCCCCATAACTCCCCTTTCTCAGAATTACCTCTCCCCCAAGCCATATGTATTGGGCTGGACTTGGTTTGTGGCTTTCCTTCATCCTGTCTGGTTATCTGACACCACTTGTCCCCTGTCCCATCTGGCCCTTCCTTTCCTGGGTGTATCTGACAAAGGCTTAATCTGTCCCGGACTGTCCCAAGGCTGAAAGAGGGTGAAAGAGAATTAAGTTTATGCAGATGGGGCTTGAGTTGGGGGTTGGGGCTGGGACTGAGGCTGGGATCTGTGGTGGAGGCTAGGGCTAAGGCCAGAGCCATGTCCATCTCTCCTCCCTCCACCCCCAGCTGGAGCTGGGAGAGAGTGGAGGAGGGGATCCACAAGTTGAATTTCAATGTCTGCAGGTTGTCACAGGAAATCTAAGGTACAGACAGTGAGAGAAAGCGGAGGAGGGGAGGAGCTGAGGGTGCTCAAGGGGATAAGATCTTTTTATGACAAGAGTTGGGGCCTTTCCGTTTATGAAAAACATAATTAAGATTTCTTTCTTTCTTTTTGCCTGACCATGTCCTGTCAGAGGCAACCCTTTTTGGGGTCAGGGACACAGGGAAATCAAACTGACCCTTTTTTCTTGACACGAGTTAAATTTTCTGCCTCTTTCAAGCCTTTGAGTGAGGTGGCTCTTTCAATCAGTCCATATCTATTAAGGGCCTACTATGTGCAAGGCACTGTGCTGGGCTCTGGAAATACAAAGACAAAAAACAAAATAGTCCTTGCCCTCAAGTAACATAATATTGTTACTTATTACAGATAAATAAATGCAGGAGATATATAAATTAAATACAAAGTATTAGGGGCAGGACACTAAAAACTGGAGAAATCAAGAAAGGCTTCTTGGAGGAGGTGACTCTTGAAGGAGCCTTGAAGGGCCTAGACGTTCCAATAGAGATGAGGAGGGATATTGTTCTATGCACTGAGTCAGCTGCCTGGGCAAAGGTGGGAGATGGAATATTGTACATGGGAATAGTATATAGAAGAGTTTGCCTGGAGTTTAAGAGTATAAAGGGGAGCTTAATAGTCATGGAAGGATGATCAGAAATAGATTGAAAGGGTTTTAAATACCAAACAGAAAAGCTTACACTTTATTCTAGAAGCAATTGGGAGCTACTGAAGCTTATGGAGCCGGGGGTGACATAGTTAAACTTGAATTTTTTTTGAAATATCATTTTATCAGCTGTATAGAAGGCAGATTATAAAGGAGAAGGGCTGGGTGCAAGGAATCCAATTAAGAGAGTAGAGTGCAGGCATAAAAGATCATGAAGGCCTGTGTGAATGGTGAGATCTGAGAAATGTACAATAGAAAAGACTTGGCAATTGATTGAAAATGGATAAATTAGAGTTGAGGATGCCTCCTAGGTTGTGAGTTTGAGTGACTAGAGAAAAATGGTGGTGCCAATCAGGAGAATGGGTGGGTTTAATGGAAAAGACAATAAGTTTTATTTTAGATTTGTTGAGTTTGACATGCCTGGGAACATCCTGGTGGAGTTGTCTTAAGGCAGGTGGAAATGAGGGACTTGGGCTCTCCTGGAGATGAATGACAGCCCAGAAATACAGATTTGGGAGTCTTCCACTGATTTGATAAGATCTATAAGAGAGAGTAACCATAATCAAGTGTTTTTTGAGTGACAGTTCTGTGCCAGGCTAAGTGCTGAGGACAAAAAATTGAAACAGTTCCTGCCTTCAAGGAACTTATTTTCTAACTAAGGAGGCAATATATATATATATATCTCGACAGATAAACACAAGAAGTAAATACAGAGTAAATACAAGTAACCTTAGAGGAGAAAAGCACTAGGAGGTAGGGATGGGGCAGGGAGTAAAGGAGGAGACCCCAGGAAAGACCCCTTGCCGAAGGTGCTGCTTGAGCAGGATTTTGAAGGAAACCAGGGGTTCTAAAAGGCTGAGATGAGGAGGAATAGCATGCTAGTTATGGTTGGAAAGCCCAAGTTATATTCATGTATAAAGCAGATTTCTCTTTTCCTTATCATTGTAGGGTATGAAGTCAGGGGTGGCGTTTATGTTATTAGTGCCATTTAACAGTTACTCATTTATATAGCACTTTTGAAGTTTACAGAGCACCTCCCCCTTGTCAACCCTCTGAGAGTTAACTGTAAACGTTGTTTTACCCATTTCACAGATGACCAAACAGTCTCAAAAATTCAGGAGGTGGTGTTAATGTTATTAATCATATTTAGCCATTTATATAACACTTTTAAAGTTTACAAAGCCCTTAGCAACCTTCTGAGAGTTAACTATAAGTGCTATTATACTCATTTCATAGATGAGGGAACAGTCTGAGAGAAGTGGAAAGACTTGTTTGAGGTCTCATAGTTAGCCATAGAATTTTATAACCAGAAGAAACTTCAGAGCCTAGAGTATCAGAGCCAGAATGAACCATCTAGTCAAGCTCCTATCCTTTTGTAGATGGGAGAAACTGAGGCTCATAGACAGGAAAGTGATTTGCTGAAAGTCACACCTTGAGTTACTAACTTAAGGACTAGGCTAGACTGGAACTAGACCCCTTGGGTCTCTAAATTCCCAGTCTATTATTCTTTCCGTTATGTTGTGACTGGTAGTACCAGACCCACCTTTTCTATTGGCACTTAAATTGTAAAATTCCACTATTGACCCTTTGGGCTAAGGGATTATTCCTCTTAAACATCCCAGTATGTATGTGGAGTTGGGTGAGAGCAATAGCTTAAGTTGTTATCAGTCATTTGCTCCTTAGTGTGAACTAGTTTATAAGCTCCCAAAGGTGGCATTAAAATACAGTGAGATAGGAAAGGAGGATGCTGGAAGGGTAACTAAGTAGATGAATCAATATTGGTACCAGGGACAAATCTCAGTTCATGGTATCTTATGTAGTATTTGGGAGCTTGGATTCGGGGCAGCAGCATTGGTGGTGGTGGATGAAATCTTGGCAGGTTAAATGTCTTCCTTGTTTAAAGTGACATCATGTATCAATAATACAGGCAGAGTGGTAGAACTAAGGGGTGGCTCCATTGATTAGTATCACTTTGTACCTCTCATTCACTATTGTAGTTTTGTGTTTGTGTCTTGTTCCCTTATTGGACTGTGAGTTCCATGAAGATAGGGGCTAATCTGAACTTGATTTCTCCTCCAGCTCTTGACAAAGTACCCAGCATATTTAATAAATTTTAGTTGAATTGAATTGAATGGGAGATGTCCTGAATGGGATTTGAGTGACAAATAGGTGGTAAGGGCAACCCCAGGCTAGGCACTAGGAAGACAGGGTCCTGAGAGAAGTGTGTGTTGGGGCTTCAGAAAGGGGTATAGTCTAGGTGATTTGGGAAGCACATGACTGACTTGTTTCAGCCTGGGTTGGTACCCTAGACCTGCAGTAGGAAAATGATTCCTGGCAGGAAAACCATTTGGATTGCTGTTGCCCAGATGAGGTGGGTTATTTCATTAATTAAACATCTTTGTATCCCCAGGCAGTCAGGAAGGCAGGTGCCTGACCCTCAATGTCTTCCAGTTTCCCAAAGCCACTGTAGGAACTTGGACTGGACCTGGGGTGACTCCCTTAGGTACTGAGATTGAGCCTCTTTTCCTCTCCTGCTCCCATAGTTGCCACTATTGAGATGAGGATAAGGATGTAATGGCTACCTGCTCTGGGGGGAATGTCAGCTGATAAATATTCCCTACTTCTTTTTAATACTTTTCCCTTTCTTGTGGCAGTGTGGTATATTAGGAAGAACTCTGCTTGGAGTCCAAGGATCTGAGTTCAACTATCAAGTCTTCTACTTAATTAGTCATGTTGTTCTGGGAAAGTTATTTCTCTTTGGGCTTCAGTTTTCTCATCTGTATAACGAAGGTTTAGGTGATCTCTATGGTCCCTTTGGGCTCCAAATCTTATGTTCTTATGAGATTGCATTCTTACATTAGCTTGCTTTTGTGTATTTGGGTTGGGGGAGAAGGAGGAAACTGGATAAAAAGCTTTTTTTCAAGGTAATTAGAAGTGCTATGTTTCTTTTTGAGGGTACCTGGTCTCTGAAGTGGGTGGGCAGAGGTTGGGAACCAGATGTGACCAGGTGCTTTAGTACTTTCCTTAATCTTAGGTAGGTGTGTGTGTGTGTGTGTGTGTGTGTGTGTGTGTGTGTGTGTATGTGTATGTATGTATGTATGTATGTGAAAGGCAGCAGGAGCTTGTCACAGCTCAGCAACACTGTCCAACTGGCCAGAAGAGAGCTATTCATCCAGGCAGCCTAGTATGCAGAAGCAAGGAATGAGTCAAGTGAGACAACAAGATGGGATGCTTATGGAATGGCTACATATCAGGCTGACCCCTTTGGGTTCTGAGGCCCAGATTGTGATGGAATCATAGAATCTGGGAGTGTATAAAGAATGGAGAGGTTGCCCAGCCTAATCTGCCTCGCTTGGATTATGTGGTGACTGTGCTAGTGTGGACTTACCTTGAGATTCCTCTTTTTCCTCCTCCTCTTCTGCCTTCTTTCTTATCTTCCTCCTCCTTATTATCTCTCCCCTTCCTCCTCTTTTCTCCTTTTATTCATCTTCTTCCTTTTTCTCCCCATTCCTCCCACCCTTAACTCCTCATAGGGTTATTTGATGCAGGGTCTCAGGGTCCTTTCTAAGGTAGCAATTAAAAGATTATGTCATTTGTCATGGTTGTGTGTTGTTGAGCTTCCCTTGTGATGGATAGTCAGGCAAACTCAAAAAAATCTGTGTTTGTCCCAGGCCAGGGAGAGGAAAGAAGAAGGAGATAGAACTGGTCCCAACTACACCCAGAATATGGTTTTGGTAGACCTAATACTACTGGAGATCATAGAATATTAGAGATGGAAGGAACCTTAAATCCTGACTAGTCCAGTGGCCTCCCATTTTATCAGAAGTTGGTGCCTCTCCGCCTTCCACTCTCAGACTCAGTCTGGGGGGAGAAGCAGATGCCACTCCTCCTCTCTAACATTTTTTCTCCCTCCTCCTTCCTTCTACCCCAGCATAGTTAAACATCCCAAGCCTGCTTCTGGTCAGTTTGCCTGAATAAAGAAAGAGGCATGACAAAGCCTTCAGCACTTCCTAGGGTCCAGTCTGGCAATGGTGCTTAGAGATCTCATGAGAAAAAGGACTCAACAGTAGAGTCAAAGAATGTGTGAACTGGAAGAGAGGGACCTTAGTACATAGAACACAAAATGTTTTCTCTGAAAGGTACTATAGAATGTCAGAGCTAGGAAGGATTTTACAATATAGAACAAAAAAAATTCAAGACTTAAAGGGACCGTATAAAACAGAACCACAATGTCAGAACTGGAAGGGACCTTAGAATATAAGACATAGAATGGCAGGTTTGGAAGGGAGACATGGAAATAAAACAATATCAGGGCTAGAACAGACCTTAAAACATAGAACACAAAATGTCAGAATTGGAAGGCGACCTTAGATCTCTCTCTCTCTCTCTCTCTCTCTCTCTCTCTCTCTCTCTCTCTCTCTCTCTCTCTCTCTCTCTCACACACACACACACACACACACACACACACACACACACACACACACACACACACACACACAGCTGGAAGGGATCTTTAAACAAAGAACCCAGAATACTAGACCTAGAAGGGACTTTAAAACTTTGACTGATGGAACTTAGAGCATAGAATGTTGGGAAACAGAACATAGAATGTCTGTGCTGGAACAGACCTTAAAACATAGAATAAATAATGTTAAAACTAAAAACTACCTTAGGACATAGAACGGCAAGGAGGAAAGGTAATTTACAACTAGGAAGAAGCTTAGAACATGTAGAGCAGGAAGGAGCCTGACTTAGAACATAGAACAGAAAATGTCAGGTCCTGGAGGAACTTTACAACTTAGAGCATTAGCATTAGAAAGATGCTTAGCGCATAGGATGTTAAGAACTAACAGAGACCTTCAAATAGAAAACAAAGCTAGGCAGGCTGTTACAAAATAGAATGTATGTTGTCATCACTGGAAAGAACTTGATAGACCATCTAGATTAAACTCCCTAATTTTACATATGGGGAAATTGAGTATCTGTAAAGGAAATAACTTAGAGTATTGTACAAATTTCTTTGATGCAAAGAAAGGCTTTTATTCTGTTCTTTGACTCCCATAGTTTAATAATACAGGATTCTAAGCCCCAAGGTATGGACCCAGACAGAGATAAGCCCTCAGAGGGCTTAACCATAGGGCAAATAGCAAAATAGCAATGAGGTAGACTCTAGGGGCTTTGGGCTTGTGGCCCCCCTTTTTCCTGGCACCAGTTTTTAAAATCTTAATTTTTATTGATATCCTTTTTTATGTCACTCTCATTTCCAAATATATGCCTTTCCCCTCTCCTACCCAGTGAACTCTCTATCCTATTTAAAAATAAAAAGCATAAAGGAGAGAGAAAAAAAGCCATTTGGAACATATCAATAATGTCTGACAATATATGCAATATTCCACACCCATAGTCCCCCACCTCTTTAAAAAAGGGAATGAGGGGCTCTCACCAGTTTTTATGGAAAGATTTGGTACTCATGGCAAAACCCAGGGAAGGGTTTTCTAGAAGAATAATTCACCAAACTTAAACATGATAGGGTCTCTATGATAGCATTTACTCAGTTATGAGAATTAATTCTTACATATATATCCTATAGAATTGTAGTTATGCAACAGGAGATGGTGCCAAGCAATTGAAGGCACCCTGTTTTATGCAGCTAATTGTTGAGGGTAGAAGTAGCCAGGCTGTAGTGGGATATACTTACTTCATAGACTGCTAGTAATGGACACTCTAAACTGGGCTTCTCCCTCCCCATGGTAGGCTATGCCCACATTCTGACATTTATTTCAATCAAAGGAGTCCAGTCGTAGAGGATTCTCAACCATTACATCCCTAGTGTGTCCTAGCTGGGACTCCAGCCATGGCTAGAGCCCACCTCAATTCTCAGGGTATTATCAGAGTTGCCCAAGTGTGTGCTGGGAAGCAGTTGGAGGTGTCTGAGCAGGTGGGCCGATAAATATCTGGCAATGAGGTGGAGTTACCAGCCGTGCTATTTGAAAGCTTCAGACAGTAACATGGCACAATTGTCAGAGACTAAGAGAATTTTAATGCTGAAAGGGCCCTTAGAACATAGATTGTCAGAGCTAGAAGGGCCCTTAGAATATAGATTTGACAGGACTGGGCAGAGCCTTTAGAACATAGTGTTAGTTCTGGGAGGGCCTTTAGAACAATGATTGACAAGGCTGGGCAGGGCCCTTAGAACATAGAATGTCAGGGCTGGGAGGACCTTTAGAACATAGAATGTTGGATCTGGGAGGGCCCTTAGAACATAGAATGTTGGAGCTGGGAGGGCCCTTGCCCTAAGAACAGAATATTAGAATGTAGATTGTTGAAATAGATCTGGACCTTAGAGTTCATCTGGTCACATTTGTGTTCATGTAGATCCATTAGATGGATCTGCACCTGAGCTTTCCAGAAGCCTTTCAAATCATTTAGCTTCATTTTCCAACATTTTGCTTCCAGAAGTCAGGCAGTTATAGACTCAAAAGAGGAAACCCCTGACAAGTTCCTTGGTAGGCAGGGGTGAGAGAGAAGGAGAGTGACACTCTGCACAGTCACTCCTATCCTTCCTTCTCTAAGCTCAGTAGAAGCATCCTGGATCTCATTAACTAGCACCTGCAGGGCCAAGATGGTGTAGTGGAAAGAGAACCCAGTTTTGGAGTGAAGAAACCTGGGCTTTAGTTCCAACTCTGTCTGTCACTCACTTGCCTTGCCTGCAATGCTCTGTCCTCCTCTCAGCTTCCTTCAATACCCAGCTCAACTCCTACCCTCTTCAGATCTTTCCCTAGCTGCTAGTGCCTCCTATTCTCAGATTACTTTCCATCTACTCTGAATGTATCTTGCATGTAGCTGGTTATTTATAGGTTGTCTGCCCCATTAGAATCTAAGTTTCTTGAGGGCAGGCACCATTTTTGCCTTTCTTTGTATTTTTTGCTGAGCACAATTCCTGGCACATAGGAAGCACTTAATAAATTGACTTACTGTGTGACTTTGGAAAAGTTACTCAGGTCTTCTTATCTGTAAAATGGGAGAATAACTTCTTTAACCTTCTTCAGAAAGCTGCTGTGGAAATAAAATGAAGTCATGTATCTGAAAACATTTTGTAGAGTGCTGAAAAAAGATGGGGTCCAGAATGGGGAGAGGGCACCTTAACCAGTAGTTAAGGTGACCAGGGAAAGATTGAAGGTGAAGGAGGTTTTGAGCCAAGTTGTATTCAGTCAGATGGAGAGGAGAGCAATTCCAGACAGGACTACTGAGTGAATAAAGGTTCAGAGGAGAATTTTTGAATCTACTTTCTACTCTTTGTAATCTTATAAGTCTTGATATTCTAGACATATTCTCTGGAAGTGACAATCTCCAGTATCCTCTTGACAAGTTGTCATCCATCCTCTGACCAAAAACCTTTAGTGATGAGGAGCTCACTACTTCCTGAAGCATCCCCTTCTGATGTTAATTTTGGTTGTTAAGGGTCCGACTTTAGTTCATTGTATACAGATGAGGAAATGCAACCCCGAGAGAGGAAGGGAATTACCTAATGTCACACAGCAAGTTTGTGGTAGATCTGGGATGAGAAGTCAGCTCTCCTGACTCTCAGTCTGCTTTGGTTTTCCTTGAATACTGAATCTGGTTCCCAGCTAACTCTTAACAGTCCATCCCACTATCCCTCTAAAAAAATGGTCCTTCACCAGTGACTGGCTACAGCATTTTATCCCTCAGCAAAGGATGTTAGAGTATCACTGTCCCCGGGGCCGTAGGGCTAGTTGTCTAGCCCAACTAGTTGAACTTTTGGGAAGTTCAGCCCTCACCAAATCTGTTTCTATCATACATATCATGGAAAGAGCCCTGGGCATGGAGTCCAGTTTTGGTTCTACTGCTGACTCACTGTGTGACCTTGAGTAAGTTACTTCCTTTCTCTGGGCCCCGATTTCTTCATCTGTAAAATAAGGAGGCTGACCTTGATGATTTCTAAGACCCCTTTCAATTATGATCACAAGAGCCCCTCCTTACAGGAAAGCTGGCACTTCTGGGCTCCAAGGCTAGCGGACTCTCCTTTCCCCCACCAGTAGGTGGGAGAGACAGAGCATTAATAGCACATTTGCTCCTTGGTGATGATTTCAAGAATGACTTTCATATGAACTGCTTGCCTTATGGGAAGACTGTCCATCATCACCACCCCCACCCCCCCATATTTATACTATGCTTTTTATATTTTTCATTCCCTGGCTCATTTGTTCCTCTTTTTATAGATGATGAAACAAGCCCAGGGAGGTTGGATGACCTAGCCATGGTCATTCAGTGAGGTGGCAGCAGAACTGGGCCTTGGACCCTGTTTTTGTCTCTTGTTTGCACTGTATTAGGATGTCTCCCCTGAAACACTGGAGGAACTGACCTCATTCAGAGGAGTCGCAGCAGCAAAAAAATTTGAGGCATAGAAATCAAGAGACAGTAGAAACATCCCTGGTCTTAGAGTCAGGAAGTCTGAGAGAATCTCCCCTTTACCACTCAATGCCAGATGTGTGACAGTGGGAAAGTCATTTACCTTCCCTGGGTCTCAGTTTTCTTTTCTGTAAAAAGACAGTAGTAATGGTTGCACTATTTAACGTCACAGGATTGTCCTGAGGGAGGTGCTTGTAGTTCCCTAAAGTTGTCTAGAAATGGGTACTAATCTTATTAATAATTATAATAAATTCTATCCTTTTGAGGTGTAACTGTGCTGTGACCCCAACACACACACACACACACATACACAGAGAGAGAGAGAGAGAGAGAGAGAGAGAGAGAGAGAGAGAGAGAGAGAGAGAGAGAGAGAGAGCTCTGTCTTCAGATTTGTGGTTCTTGATCAGGTTTTGTAAAAAAATGTTTCTTGGTCAGAAGGTCTGTTGTAAGAATGTTGAAATGCAGAGGGAAAGGCTAAAACTCTAGTCCCAGCAGCCTGTAGAAGAAGGCTACCCACTGAGCTAAGCAAGGGAAGGGTCCCAGGCTCTGGAAACAGGATTCTCCTGACCTGCCTGGAAAGGTTTGAAGTATAATCCCTGTAGGGTGAACCTTTCCTCAAGGGCTGGCCCAGTTTGGTAAGGAGTAAATGCTCTTCTGAGGTCATGTTTTCATCTAATTAGTCGACAACCTCTTTGTGAGGTAAGGTTTTTAGACACTTGACACTGTCATCATCATCATTAATAATGACAACTATTCACATTTCTATGGCATTTTGTGGTGTATCAAGTACTTTCTCTGTACAGTAAATTGTATATCATCCCCATTTTACGGATGAGGAAGCTGAGATTCAGAGAAATGAAATGAGGCACCTCAGATCCACAGTAGCACTTTCCTGTGACCTTGGCTGTACAATTAATTAACCTCCTTTTCCCCCATCTCCCATTCCCACGCTGTGATCATTTTTGCTCTCGTTTGCTATACCATCGTACTTGTCTGGGTGTCAACTGGCCCCAGTAGCTCTGATTCTCCTCCTGAGCTGGAATGAGTAGGATCTCTAAGCAGCTTATACCCATATCTCTCTTGCTCCATGGGAGCATTCTTCAATGAGACCCTCTCCCATTACTGACAGGAGATTTCCCCTCTTTCTTTCCTCTGGTTTCAGTCCCTCCCTGTGCCACCTGAGACATTCTCCTGTGAGGCACCTAAACTTTATGCTAGAGATCACCCCAAATTTTGAATGGGATCCTTTCCTTCACAGGTAGCAGCAACCAGAAGGGTGGAAGCTCACCCTCCCATATCTATAGGAACCATAAGACCCAGAGTTAGGAGTGGCCCTCAAAGTCCTAGGCCAATGTATCCACTAAGAAGTAAGGCTGAGTAAGCCAGGTGGGACTCCAGGCTGGTGTCATGTCACAGCACTGCCTCCTCTCCTGGTGACAAGAGAAAGTTTGTGTAGAAGGAGACCTATAGTCCAGTATTTCTTCTCTTTGACTTCCAGCTTTTTGCTCAAATTGACCTCCCCAGGTCCTGACTTTCAATAGATTTCCTTTGAAGTCAGAAGGTCCAGTAGTAACATCTCTCCTGAAGAAGGGCTGTTGGCTAAACCTTCTAGTTGAAGTTAGGATTTAGGATTGTAGCATGTTAGAAATGCAAGTCCAAAAAAACTAGTCTAACTAAAAAAGACCAAAAAGCTAGCCCAATCCCTTTATTTTACAGATGAGGAAACTGAGACCCAGAGATGGATACTTAGCATAAAAAACCAAACCAAATCAAACTTTGAGGGGGAGGAACCCAGTCTTTGACTCAGGAGAATTAAAGGGCATATGGGCTTGTGTCTATGCCTGAAAGCAGTGTGAGGCAGTCAGGCAGGCAGCAAGCATTTCTTAAGCAGTTGCTATGTGCCAGGCCCTGTGCTAAGTGATGGGAAGACAAAGGAAGGCAATAGTAAGGGTTTTGGCTCTAGAGTCAGGGACTTGGGTGGAAATTCTGGCTCTGGAAATTGTCCTCTGTGTGATCTTGGACAAATCACTTTCCCTCTGTGGGTCTCAGTTTCACCACTGTAAAAAGAGGGGGTTGGAGTAGATTTTCTCAAAGGTCTCCAAGGAAGGGATCAGATCATAAAGCTGGAAGGAAGCCAGAACCCTCCTCCCTCTCCCCACCCAAGCCAGGTACGGTTTGGGGGCTGGGTGGCTGGTGGCAGTGGAGAGACAGAGAGAGAGAGAGAGAGAGAGAGAGGGAGGCCATTCCTTAACTGGACTCAAAGGTGGGAAGAGAGAAGAGTCTTGGGGAGGGTAGTCTGAGGGTCAGCTGTGAGGGCTGTCTCTCCTTTGCTTGCAGGAGTGGGAGAAGAAGGAGAGGGTATAAACCCCAACTTTTTCCAACTGAGGTGATTCTATGAGAACCAGATTTGTCTACACACTGCCTTCCCCCTCCCCCCCAACCTGGAAATAAGGTTCAGAAGAAGGAGCCCTAAACTAGAAGACCAGGGTTTAAATCCCAGTTCTCCTACTTGCAAGTTATAGAAATATGTCATTTCCCTTCTCTGGGCTTCAATTACCCCATCTGTAGAATGGGGATGTTGGATTAGATGGTTGATATTTAAGGTCCCTTTTACCTGATATTCTGTTTTTTGTCTTTAGGGAAGACATTATGATTGTCTTGAAGCATTTGAAGGCCTGCTTATAGTTAAGAAGGATCAGCTTTGTGCTTGACCACAAAGCGTAGAAAGAAGAGCAATAGGGGACAGTTGTGGAGGAAAATTTTGGCTCAGAATAAGGAAAAACATCCTACCAATGAGATCTGTCCAAAGAGGTAATGAGTTCCCTGGCTCTGGAGGTCTTTGAGTGAAAGTTGAATGGCCACTTGCCTGGGATGTTGTTGAGGGGTTTCCTGGTCAGCTTGGGGTTGTACTAGGTGACCTCAGAGGTCCTTTTCATTTCTGTGATGCTGAGATTCTGTGAAGCTCTGGCCGGGAAGTTCGTATTTACGTCTCTTTGTCTTCAGCTCCTTCTCTCTCGTGCAAATTAGCAATTACCTTCCCTGATCTCGTGTTCTCAGTGCCCTTCCTGGGAGGATTGCGCTGAGATGGGCCAAAGCAAGCTCCGGGCGGAGGCTGTCTGTCTCATTAGCTGATGGCAGCAGGGGGAGAAAGGGAGGGGACCTGTTGTCCAGAATAGGGAGCTCAGCCCAACTGGGGCTTGCAGGGCCGGTGCCAGCCAAGGGCAGTGTATTCTGTTAGATAGTCATGCCGGGATGCTGAGGGATCCCCCAGGGGCAGTCAGTAAATCTCCAAATATTTACAAAGTACCTGCTATGGGCCTACTTCAGTTTTGGACTGGGCTGTGCTGCGCTGGAGGCAAAGTAAGCCCCAGATCTGGTCTTTGCTCTTTAGGACCTCACAGTCTAGTAGGAGAGACAGGTTTCCTACATGTGAAGAGATAACTAACGAGGGAAAGGCCCAACTGGCCGACTTAATATTCTCTGAAATGGACTTGCCATCTCATCTTCTGCCTTGGTACATTTGTGCAAGCCATTTTTGATGTCGGAAATGAGCTCCTTCTTCATCTCTGTCTTTCTGAATCTTTCTTTCCCTTCAAAGATCATCACAAATACTGCCTCTTCCATGAAACATCTCAGAATCCCACCAATTACTAGAAAATATTCCTAGAGTATCCTATCTGATTGTCTCCTTCTCTCCCTACCCTGTATTATAATTACTTCTTTGTACATGGTACATTTTCATGAGCTCTTTCCAGACCCCCCTCAGTCACTAATGCCTCCTCCCCTAAAATAGTTTTTTGGGGTACATTTTTGATATAACATACACATATACATACATACATGCATACACACACACACATATATATATACATATATATCATATGTATGTCTCTACAGAATGTAAAATTCCTCGAAAGCAGGAACTATTTAATTTTTATCTTTGTGTACCTTAGTGCCAAGCACAGAGTAGGTACTTAATAAATGCTTGTTGACTGACTAATAGTAAACTCTAATTTCCTTAGGGTCAAGGGATCTTTCCACCTTTTTGCTGCTTCCTTTAGCATCTTGGATATGTACTTTATAAATGTTTGCTCAATCAAATTGAATGCCAGGTAGGCTGTTTTATGCTTTTTGAACCTCAGTTTCTTCATTTGTAAAATATGGACAATGATCTTACATCAAAGGACTGATAGGTGGAAAGTGCCTTGTAAATTCTTCAAACCTATAGAGATGTGAACATTTCTTACTATCAAATGTAGTTGTGGTGTTGTCAAAAGCTCACTGGACTGAGAGGATCAAGATAAAGAGGTTTTAGATTCAGATTTTCTGCTAACTTGCGTTAACTTTAGATTAGCCCCTTTAAGCACCTTCAGCCTCAGTTTTCCCATCTGTGAAATGGAGAACTAGTTGATATTTAAGGTCCCATTTAGCTCCGACATTCCGTGTTCCATAAGACATTCCGTTTAAATGACAGGAAGGGAGTACAGACATAAGTGCCAGAGGAACTCAGAGAGACTTCTACTCCCTGTGGGATAGAGGAATGGCTTCTTGGAGGTGGGAATTAAGCTGGCCTTGAAAACCACATAGGATTTGGATAAATGGAGATGAGAAGGAAAGGGCCTTTCAGGTATGGCAGTAGCTGCAGCAGAGATATGGAGGAAGTGAGAGCCAAAGACTGTTCTAGGGACATTTTGGGGTTTTGGCTGGAGAATAAGGTTTGAGTGGGGGATCAAGGGAAGGAAAGGCTGAAAAGGCAATTTGGGGACAGACTGTGTGTGTGTGTGGGGGCCTTGAATGCCAACTTAAGTAACATTACTTCTCTATATTCCCCCACCCCCCATGACATCAACCTTCCTTGAATATCAGAGCCTTCAGAAAAAGAAAGGGTGAGAGGTAGGGGACATTGTTTTGGGCTGGACTGCATGAACCTGAGCCTGCATTTTGCTCATGAACCAACCCTGGACAGGGACTGGGTGCACAAGAGCCCCTTCCCCCATGCCTAAAGAAGGCAGTGCAGAATAGATAACTGTATTGGAAAGTGCTCTTGGGTCTGTGTTTAGATCATGCCTTCCACACTTACCCAGATAGGTGACTCTGGCCAAGTCATTTGATCTCTCTAAACCCAGTTTCCTCATTGATAAGATGGGGATGATACGGACTTTCTTCTGGGGGGTGTTGTGAGGAAAGGTGCTTTGTAAATCTTAGAGGTTTATTATTAGTGTCATTGGTAGGATTTCTGGCTTATGACTCACGCCCCACAACAGGGCCCCCTCCCAGGAGATTTCCTGCCAGGCCTAGAAGGAGAGAAACAAAATGGTCTAGTAGAAAAGGGTCAGGCTTTGGAGTCAGATAAGCTGGGTTTAGATCTTGCCTCTGTCACATATTACCTGTGTGGTCATGGGTGTGTCACTCCATTCATTTCCTCATCTGTGAAATGGGAACTAGGACTAAAATGCCACTTGATCTATGTTACCCAACTAGGAGAGTTAAGCTTTGGCCACCCCCAGTTTCCCTCTGCTAGTTGGTAGCGCTTAGACTGGACCCAGTAAACCTAGTGTTGAGACCACCTCCGGAATGGGAGTGACATTCCCAGCTTCACAGGTGGCGGCAATAGAGGAGGAGGGTTTGAATCTCCCTCACCACCACCCCCCCCAAATCTACAGAAACCATAGAATCTAGAGTTGGAAGCTGCGTTAGAAATCCAGCCAAAACTCCAGGGGTTTGGATGTCTTGTCTAAGATCCCTCAGAGTCAGTAGAAGAGACGAGATTTGAACCCAGGTCAGTGGACTCCAAATCCATTTTTTTTTCTCCACTACACCAAGCTGTCTCTCCTCCCCAGAGACCTTCCATCTTTCTCTGCCCATGACCTTTCTAGAACACTCTGGGGCTATGGCCCTGCAGCCTCTTGTGTGGTTGGCCCCTACCGGATGCGGCCTCAGCTGGGTGAGAAATCTTGTGTCCAGCTGTACTGTAGGGCTGGTGGTTATTTTTTGCTGGGGGGAAGGAGGAGGGTGGTAAACACACACACACACATACAACCTCCCAGGATTTCTCCAATGATCAGTTTGCCTGCCTCTGGAGCAAGCAGTCCCTCTCCTCCCCCCAACGCACAGTCACTCTCTCACACACACCCCTCCCCACCTGACTCCCTTCCCCCGTCTCCCCAGCTGAGCCAGAGGCACGTGACGGGCTGTCTGTAGGCCCCAGTGGCTGGGGAGGCCGACCGCTCCTTCTTCTCACCTACATGGTGTGTTTTGATCCAGAGGAGAGGGGGGAAAAACCCTTGAGCTAGTGACAAAGGTCTGAGTGTGGGCTGGAGAGTACAGTTCCGTCTCTTAGCAACTGGCTCCTACCTCGGCGCTCCCTGAGTCTGTGTGGGACACGGTGCATCAGTCAGGCTTCTGTGGTACTGGGAAGGCAGGCAAACGCCCGCCTGCCTGCCAGCCGAGGGGGTGGAGAGAGTAGCCCCAGCTTAGACTGTGGGTTAAGGAAATGCAGGAATCTCAGAGGGAGAGAGAGAGAGCATCTACCTGGGGTCTGATCCAAGCTGCATTTGAGCCGATTTTCCCACCCTTCAAGCTAAACCTGGAGCCCAAAGGCTGATTCATAGGATCGTATGATTTTAGAGCAGGAAGGCAGACCTTAGGGGATTATCTGTTTTGAATCCTTTTGATTTACAGATGGGGAAACTGAGGCCCACATAACTGAACTGACCTGCCCAGTGTCCACATAGATTGTAAGCGACAGACCCAAGGGTCCTGACTCCCTAAGGCCAGCACTTTCCATTCTGCCATGATGCCCAGGAGAAGCCTCATGCCAGCTCCCTGGAGGGAAGCTGTCTTGCATTATTGATGTCTTTCAGGACAGCCTCCGAGAGGGACAGTCGGCGCCTGCAGCTTCGGGCTGCCAGTTCTGCATGGAACTTTCCTGGCAGAGGGGTGAATACTCTCCTGGGACTGGATTCAGCTCCTAAGAGAGCTCAGAGAATTTGGCCGAGAGAGAGAGAGAGAGAGAGAGAGAGAGAGAGAGAGAGAGAGAGAGAGAGAGAAAGAGAGAGAGAGAGAGAGAGAGAGAGAGAGAGAGAGAGAGAGAGAGAGAGAGAGAGAGAAAGGAGAGAGAGGAGAGAGAGGAGAGAGGAGAGAGGAGAGGAGACAGAAGACAAGTTTGCCACCCAGGTCCATCCTTCTCCCTCCACCTAGTCTTTGGGGAAAGCCTTCTTTCCACTAGGGTTTCCTTCTCTTTTCCTCTCCTGTTCCCCTCCTCCACCCTCTTTGCTCTACTTGTTAGCTTCTCTTGAACTTGGGTAAATAATTTTCCTTCTCCGTTCACTCATCTGTAATATAAAAGAGTTGGACCAGGTGATCTCTAAGGGCCTTTCCAGGTTGAAGTCCTATGATTCTGAATCTTGGACCCAACCCCATCATCTGATAATGGAGCTCATCTCTGTAATATTTTAGGATTAAGAACTGGAAGGGATATTTGGTCCAACTCCATTTTATAGATGGGGAAACTGAGGTCCCAAAAGAAGTAAGGTGAACTGATTTTTGTAAGGTCACATAAAGTCAGGACTCCAACTTAGGTGTCCTGACCCTGAATTCACTGTTTGTTTTTTCCCTGCGTGGTGCTTACTTCTCCGTTTAATGCAGAGCATAACCTGTCAGCTCTCAACCTGGCTCCCCATACAGAGGGGCTGATCATTGTCAGTTCTTCAGCCTTCTGCCCTTGCCCCCTCATGTCTCACCATCTCTCCTTCCCCCTTCCTGGCCTGCTTCCCACCACCTTTCACTACTCTACACCACGCCCGCCCCTCACCCCCACCTCCCTTTTTATAAAAAGAAAAAAAAAGTAAGTTTTAACACAAAGATGGCTGAGAAGGGAGGCTTCTAGCCCAGAGGGTCCTGCAGCCCTGGGAGGCTGTGTGATGCCCAGAGGGGGAGGGGAGGAGCAGCCAGACAGTCCCTGTGCCAGGGCTGCACAACACGCTGCCGTCCTTTGTCTCCTCGAGCTCCAGGCCACATGGGTGAGGGGAAGGCTTCCCCCTCCTCCCAACCCCCCAGCCGCACGCCACATTGCCCAGTGTTCTGGAAGCAGCCATCTGGGCTGGCCGCCTGTGCGAGACTGGGTGTGCTGGATGAGGGAGTGTAGGAACAGCGGCAGCACCCTACCCTGCCATACCTCCCCACCTTGGCGTGGGGGCAGGAGTTGGGGGGGTGTCTTTTTAGTCACTTGGAAGCAGAAAGAAGACAGAAAGGGAGATAGAGCCTGGTGGGGGTTGGGGGAGGACCCTAATTTGGTTTGAGAGAGAGGCTGGGCGATGCCGTTTGTCTGGCAGCTGGCCCTCTTGGGGAAGAGAGCTGACAGTTTCCCCCCAAGATGCTGAACCACACAGCTCCGGCATGGCCACCTTCTCGGGGCCCCCAGTCCTGCTCACACTGCTCCACAGGCACAGGGAATACGGGGTCAGAACACTGATATTTTGTAGAGAATAGTGGCAAGGTGATGGGAGGCACCCCTACAGGCTGCCTAATGACAATTACTCCCTTTGTAGAGCATTTTATATCCCTTCTTTTTTTGTGATCCCCACAAAGGAAAGACTGGTCCTGAAAAGGGAAGAGACATATTTAAGGTCACAGGGCTTGGAACAGACAAAGTGGATGGACTTCAGGCAGGCTTTCTGACTCCTAGTCCTGTGCTCTTTCCATTATACCATGCTGCCTCCCAGAGGACACCTTTCCCCCCTTTCCCCTCCCAACTCTCACATTTAAAAGGGGTCTATACAGCAACTATATAGCGCTCTAAGATTTTCAAAGCTCTTTACAATTATATGTTAACTCATTTGATCCTCAGTGATGATTAAGGAATCATTTGTATTTACCTTTGGAACCTTCTCATAGCATCTCAGATCCCTAAGCTGGAAGGGACCTTAAAAACTATCTGAGTCAACTCCTTGCCTTCAGGCAACTAATAATAATAGCTAGCATTTATGTAACACTTTATGGGCAGCTAGGTGGCACAGTAGATAGAGTGCTAGATTTGGAGTCAGGAAGACTCGTCTTCCTGGGTTCAAATCCAGTCTCAGACACTTTCTAGCTGTGTGACCCTGGGCAAGCCACTTAACCCCATTTGCCTCAGTTTTCTCATCTGTAAAATGACCTGAAGAGAGAAATAGAAAAGCACTCCAGTATCTTTGCCAAGAAAACCCCAAATGGGGTCGTGAAGAGTCGGACACTACTGAAAAATGAGTAAACACATAACTCTGTTACTTTACATATATGAATTCATTTGATCCTCACAACTCTTTTAGGTCAGTATGGTTATTATCCCCATTTTACAGATGAGGAAACTGAGGCTGAGAGAGGTAAAGCAAATTGCCCAAGGATCATATAGCTAGTGACAGTAGGGGGCAGGATCCAAACTTAGGTCTTCTTGACTCCAGCTGCAGCACTCGATCCATTCTGACGCCTTAAGGACATTGCAGTCTCCCTTCTTCCAAAGACAGGTTAAGTGAGACCAAATCACTTGTCCACGGTCACCCAGCCAGTTAGTGGCAGAGCTAGAACTAGGACTGGGTCTTCCTGATTCCCAGTTAAATACATTTGCCACAACACCATGCTTCCTCTCTGTTGTTGAGTCCATGCTGAACAAACTCTTTTCCTCACCTTCAGATAGCCTGAAAGAGCTTAATTAGCTGAAATAAAAGAAAAGGGGAGAGATGGGAAAATGAGCCTTTGGGCCCTCCTCGCTCCAATCTCACTTCCTTGTGCTCACCTGTCCTGCCCTGCCCTGGCCTGTACTCACCACCTCCCCCCAGCTTTTCACAAGGACAGAGGACATGCCTTCTTGGCACTCATTGAAGAGCATTCATTGTACCATGCACTATCCAGCTGGCCTGAACTCGAAGAGGATGTGGTTAAGTGTTTAGAATGCGGCTCCTCATCTGATAATGATTACGGCAGGCCCTCATGCCTGGCTATGCAGGTGAAACATCTGCCCAACACTTCCATCCCATCTTTGTTTGACACCTATCCTACCCTGCTGTGCTCCACCAATCTATCGGGTGCTCCCTTACCATAAACTGTTTATCTCCACATCAGCAGCAACAGCAGCAGCTGTTCTGCTGCTTGCTGCCTCAGTTTGCCATCTGTAAAATGAGGAATTGATGAATCAGTGAGCTTTTATTGAGCACCTACTATGTACCTTTATTGAGTATCTACTATGTGCTCAATAACAACTACATGTCCATCAGTGTGCTGAGCACTGAGCATTTATATGCAAATATAAATATGAAGTAGGGGGCTTACATTCTGGCAAGAGATGGGGATGGAGTTCTAGCATTAATTAATTAATTATGTTCTAATATCTAATATTACTCCCCTTTATATAAAGGGTGTCTCAGCTACACTATCACACTACTAATCTCCTTTACATATTCTTATCTTGTCCTGTCCCATCTCCATGCCTTTGTTCACATGGTCTCCCACTCTTGTAATAGACTTGGATTCTTGTGTGTTGATGTCTCTTCCTTCCTTCAAAGCTCAATTCACAGATCACCTCTTCCATGAAGAAATCCCTACTTAAGTGATCTCTGTCTCTCTTTAGATTTCTCACAGCTGGTTGCTTGGATCTCTCCTTTCCAATTGCTACCACATTTTACCTTGTACCATATTTATTTGTGAATATCTCCCATGCCCTTTCCTACCCTCCACCCTCACTCTATCCCCTTAGGGAGTCAGCCTCTTGACAGCAGGGAGGGACTTTTATCATATTTCATCTTTAAACCTTTAGTGCAGGGCAGGGTGCTTCTCGTAAATAAACAGTGCTTAACAAATAAGTATTTGTTTATTTGGACTCAATTGAAGGGTTGGACTGAGTGGTCTCCAAAGTCCCTTAAAGCTCTGGCATTCTGTGTTGTATGTTTTAACATTTTGCATTCTAAAGGCCCTTCCAGCTGTAACACTGAGTATGATTTTTTTGCTCCTGCCCCAAAGCCCCAGAACCTTCAAAAACAAAGCAATTTAAACCACCTTCTAACATCTTTAAAACAAGGATTGGTTAATTGTTTCCCATGTACTCGCTCATATGAATGAAGCATTCCAGAAAGGCTCCCGTAACAGGAAAAGCCAGTGTGACTTCCAGAGGAGAGATGCTGGCTGAGCCTTTCGGTGATGCTCTCCAGCCTCATTCCTTCAGTGAGGAAGGAAGCAGCAGGCCTTTGGCAGGGAGCCGTTGCCATCCCAAACTCCTGGTGTTTGGGGAGCTCTCTCTTCCCCATAATTCTGTCACCATGGAACCTGCTCTCTGTAATCCTTTTACCTGTTCTCAGGCTTTGAGGAAGGAAAAAAATGCCAAAATCCTGGCCTCACCTGGCCTGGCCAATTCAGTGCTGTCTTCCTAGAAACACAAAGCTCACTTGTGGCAAGAGGTAGTCCATCTATGTGTCTCCGAGCTGGATTTCATTTAAATCTTTGCATCGTCAACTAAGGTTAAAAGATCTCCTGAGAAGGAGATAGTACAAACTTCTGGTGTGATCTATGTTGGTCCTGAATTACTAGTTAGGAGATCCTCATTTATATCTAATTTATATTTCACCTGCTATATAATAGAAGTCCATTTCTCCTTACTCTGTTGTCATGTATTCCATTTAATTTAATGCAAAAAAAATGCCTACTATGTGCAAAATTGTTGAGACATTCATTACCAAGAATTAGTGTAACTTGGGAGGGCTTGGGGGTTGGGGGTGGGGAAACCAGGGCAGAACTGACTTCTGGATTGGTTTGTTGATTTTTATTTGTTCAGTGAACATTTCTTAAACACCCTTAAACACCCACCATGTGCAGTGCACAGTACTCAACATAGTTGGAAATACAAAAATAAATAAGATATGGCCTTGCCCTAAGGATTTCCAGTCTAGTCCAAAGATAAAAACAATACAAATTACAGCAGGGGAACCACCAAAGAAAAGTATACCATGCTAAGAGAGTAAGTGCAATAAAGTTCACTTCTAGCTGGGGGGAAATCAGAGAAGGCTTCTTGGAGGAGTTTACACTTGAGCTGGCTTTTGAAGGATTTCGACAGATGGAGAGTTAGGTCGTGGGGGGAGTAGATGTTCTAAGGTATAGTATGGAAGCAAGAAAGGAAAGTGTTCAGGGGAAGTGATCTGTCTTGATCTGAGGGCAGAAGAGGCTTTCTTTTGACATAAAGTATTGAATGTCATAAAATGTCTTTCTCCATGATCATCTCAACTTGCCAGAGTTGGGGATGATAAGGGAGAGTGGAAAAGTAAGATTGGGAGAATATTCCAGTCCATGGAAGACGTTGAGATCATAATTCTTCCACTTTGCTTTGGACATAAATACGATGAGTCACATATCTTAGAGAGAAAGTTTAATTTAAACAAGTGGACTTTGGTGACTTAGAAGAGCAGGATCATAGCCCAATGAAAAGAAAAATGGGATGTGAGTCACAAGAATGTCTTTTAGCCCCAACTCTGCTACTTACTAGCTCTGTGATTGGACAAATCATTTTCTTTTCATGACACTCATTTTCATCCTTTGTAAAGTAGATGTGATTAATCCTATGCTACCTAGATCACACTGTTGTTTTGAGGGTCAAATGAGATTAATGGATCTAAAAGTGTTTTGTAAACTATAAAGTGATATGTGATTTAGGTTATTAAGTTTCTTTCATAGAATCGTAGCTGGAAGAGGGAGATCATCCAGTCCAATCATTTCATTTTACAGGTGGGGAAAATGAGGCTCAGAGAATGAGGGTGTCAGAACTCAGAGGAGAATCTGGTCCCCTGGTCCTCATTCAGTACTCTCTCCACTATACCATGATAATATGCCCTCACTTAGGATAATAGAATTTTAGAGATGGAGGAAATCATAAAATACAGTATAGTAGAACTGAACTGGAAAGCATCTTTAGAATGTAGAGTGTTAGTGCCCAAGAAGAACCTTAGAATATAGAAATGTCCAGGTTGGAAGGGATCTTAGGAATCATCAAATCCAGCCCCCTCATATTCTGGAGAAAACTGGGGCCCCAAAAGAGAAAGTTTCCTGTCCAAGTTGATACACTGAATTGTCAACCTAGCCTTACCTTTCTAATAGATGTGGTCTTGGGCAAGGCCTTTCATTTCTCAGTACCTTGCTTTTCCCCAGTGTCACACGAGAAGTAAAAACCAGAAATTTGTTTTTAGATGGCATTTTGAGGGCCTCGATCAGAGGCAAAGAGCACCTCCTAAACTGTCTCATGCTAAGTACTACTTGGTGCAATTTGTTGCCCCCCCCCCCCAATTGCTTTCTTTTGAAGCCAAGGATGACAAGATCTCCCCAGGAGAGAATTTTTAATGGAATCTGGAAGACCAGACAAACTCTGTGGGAGCCTGGGGAAATTACATACACAGACACCTTGCTTCCTTTAAAAAAAAAAGATTAAATTTTTTTTGTGCTCTTCTGGTTAATGTATATTTCTTCTATGTTGAGTGGAAACTTCTAGGGCCTTACCTACAGTGCTGCAGTATAAAAGATGCTGGAAATTGTTAAGTCCTGAGTTCAAATCTTAGCTCTGACATTTACCTGCTTACCTGTATGTTTGTGTGCCAATCATATGACCTCTCTGAGCCTCAGTTTCCCTCTTTGTAAACGATTTTCACCACTCACCTCACAGGTTTACTGTGAAGGAGTAAACTTAAAGTGAGATAGAAATGGGGACTGTTAATACCCCCAATGGGCCCTCAGTGACCAAAACTGACTCTTCCAAGAGTAAGTGGTAGGTCTTATTTTCCATGATGCCAATGCCCAGTTCCTCCTTTCTCTAACCTTGCTTTACAACTTACTAACCCTTATGTTAATGAGAGAATCCACAGTGAAAAGATCACTAGACTTGGAATCAGAGGACCTAGGTTCAATCCTGGCCCTGCCACTTTGGATATTGGACTAGATGGTACTTATTGTACCTTTCAGCTCTAAAACTGTGGTCTGTGATCCTGTGATTCTGGACTTGGAGTAAGGAAGACCTGGGTTCGAGTCTCATTTCTTACACTTACTAGCTATGTGACCCAGGGCAAGACTCTTTTCTTTGAACCTCACTTTCTACATCTGTAAAATGGGGGATAATATCACCTACTCCATAGGGTTGTTTTGAAAATTATACGAGCATAACATGTAAACTTATTTGTAAAACATGGAGTCCATCTGACTTAGAGGCAGAAAGCTGTGGTCAGTGATCAGGTTTTGCTTTTTGCGGGGTGAGACAGAGGACATACATAGCATCACAAAGTATATTCTGGACCCCAAGCAAAAAAATTGCAGGAAAATCTATTCCTCACTCTTCACCACATCAGTTATTGCAGAATAAATAGGTCTTTACCTCTTGTGGGATACTCTGTCATTCACGGACTGCTTGGTTAAGATTTAAAACAATTTTCAAATTTATCTTATTTACCTCTGAATTGGTCTCAAAGTCATATAGGCTTTCTTCATTTCCTCCTTTGATCTTATCCCTTTATCAGTCACCAAGGGTTTTGTTTCCATAGAATATCCATCCTCTTTTTCCCACTCACACTTCCATAATTGTGAAGGGATGCCCTTACTCATTGTTCAGGCTCTCTTTCCTTCTTCCCTGAACTATTGTAACTGCCTCCTAATAAGTCTCCCCATCTAGATAGTCTTTCTCTTCTGTATTCATCTTGCATATGCTGACATAGTAACCTTTCTGAAAGAGGATTTTGATACAGTCACAGCTCTGCTCAAACACCTTCAGTGACTCCCTACCTCATGCTGAATAAAGTGTAACCTGTCATTCGAGGTCCTTCCATTCAGGTTCCAATCTACCATCACCTTCTGTTCTCCTTGATGTAGTTGGCACTTCAACTGGACTAGACTGACTTCACTGTCCTTAGGACACTTTTTAGGTTTTTTCATTTTAATACCTTCACTCCTACCATTCCTTCTTTTCTTTTTTTAAAATTATTTATTTATTTTTAGTTTACAACATTCAGTCCCACAAGCTTTGGAGTTTTAAGTCTTCTCCATTTCTTTCTTTTTAAACATTTTTTAAAAAATTATTTTTATTTTACAATTACTAAACCTCTATGTTTTCTCCTTCCTAAACTTTCCCCCATTTTTTTTAAAGCTCAGAACCCTTGTAACAAATATGCAGAGGCAAGCAAAACAAGTCCCCACATTGTGTCCAAAAATGTGTGTCTTTTTCTGCTTCCTGAGTTCATCACCCCTCTATCAGGAGGTGGGCAGCATAGACCATCATCAGTTCTCTGGACAGATTTGTTCCTTTAGTCTTCCCTGCCCTATCTCAGCCTGGAGAGTCCTACCTATCTTTCAAGGAGCAGTTCAAATGCTACCTCTTCCATGAAGCCTTCTCTGACTCACCATCTGATTTCAAGAAAATTTGCATTTCTCCCATTCATTTATGATATTCTAATTTGTATCCATGGTTTGTGTACTTATGCTATCTTTTTCACTAACTCACATTTCCTTAGAATTTTAAGGTTTATAATAACTTTTTTAAAATAGATTTTTATTGATCTTTTGGATTTTTTTCCAACACCAAGTTTCCCCCAATATCCTGTTCCCTCCCCCCTCCCAGTGAGCCATCTCATATAATAGATAATATTTTTGAAGACAGAAAAAGAAGAGAAAAATAAAAAAGTCATCAAAAAATCATCAAAACATCAATTCATTGAAAAAGCCTGAAAATATATTCAACGTACCATACTTGTGGACCTTTCATCTCCACAAAGTAAGTGAAGTGGGATCACGGGGGAGTGTCTTCTCTTCTATCTTCTTTGGAGCCTTGGTTGTTCTTTATAATTTACAAAGTACTTTCTATTCTATCAGTCCTGTGAAGTACATAAGGCCAATCCCATTAATATTTTATAGGTGGAATAAACTGAGGATTAGAAGAAAGTGACTTCCCCCAAAATCCTTGCTAGGAAGTGTCAGAGCCAGGGTGTGATCATAGACTTTTCTGACTCCAGAACCAGTGCATTCCCCTTATAATGTACTATTACTAGACTATAAGCTGTCTTATTTTTGTATCCGTTCCTGCCCTCAGAACACTGTGTCACACATAGTAAACACTGGGATCATAGATTTAGACTATAGTAGGTATCTCAGAGACCATCTTGCTTCATCTCCTCATTTAGCAGAGGACAAAACAGGCCCAGATGGGTTAATTTGCTCGAAGTCACATAGGTATTTAATAGCAGAGATTAGAATTTGAACTCTAGTCCTCTGATTCTAGGTCTCTGGCCCTTTTCATGAGTACAGAGTTGCCCTCCTAGGCAAAGAAGGCCATCTCCTTCTTTTTCACTGCCCAGGGCTTAGCACAGTGCTGGCAGGTAGTAAGTATTTAATGTTAGTTCACTGACTCACTCTCTTTCTCAGAGGAACCTCATGTAAGCCCAGATATCTGAGGCTGGGTTTCTTAACATGGGGTCTATGAGTGTAAAAAAAAAATGAGAACTATATTTCAGTGTTATTGGTTTCCTTTATAATCCTATGCATTTTATGTACTTTAAAAAACATTCTGAGAATGGACTCAGAAGTTTTACCTGACCCCCCCAAAAGTTGAAAAAGTCCTACTATAAGGGTTTCATCAAAGCCTTTACACGCTGTGCCCCAGCCTTGCCAGACCTTTCACAAAAGAAAAGATTGAGGGTTTCCCTCAAAAGGTGGGCTCTTCTGACTTTATGGAAACAGTGCCTCCATCTTAGAAATCATCTAGTCTAATTCTTTTATCTCACAGTTAAGGAAAGAGGCCTGGAGTACTTACTTGCCCAAGGTCACCCAGAGCTGGGATTCAAACACTAACTACAAATTCACTACTCTTTGCCTGACACCATGTTAGAGAAATGTATATTGAGGTTAAGGAAGTCCTTATGTTACCTGGGAGGGCTAAACTTGGGCAGCTAGCACATTGAACTACTATGTGTTTGTTTGAGTAACCCAGGACTACCAACACTTGATGTCCCGTTGTCCCATTGAGTCAGTCTATATGGACTCTTAAGAGCTAGAAATGACCTAAGGATGCAGAACATGGAACAGTAGCACTGTAAGATCCAATGTCTGAACTGGGAAGATAGTTAGGACATAGGGTCATAGATTTAGAAGGCATCTAGTCCAGTCACCTCATTTTACAGATAAGGAACCTGAGGCCTGAAAACATTATGCAACCTGCTATATAGGTCTGCAAGGGACTCAGATACAGGTCCTCTGACTCCAAATCCAGGATTCTTTTTGTTCTGTCATGCTGCCTCCTAGGACTGTGGATCTAGGAGGGACCTTAGAGATTGTATAGGTCAACTATCTTGTCTTACAGATATGAAAACTGAGACCCAGAGAAGGGTAATGATTCACCCAAAGTCAGTCTGTACACAGGATAGGCCTTTTGTCTCTGAGGGTGTTGGGAACAACCCATCATTAGCTTGAGGTGCAAGGAACTGATTTTCATGTAAATCAAGGTTACTTGCTTCCCTATATAACCACCAGGAATGAAATATACAAGTTAAGTTTTGTAATTGGGGAGTTATCTCCAACTTTCACAATAATGGACAGGTCAACTCAGTTATTTAATCCTGGAGGTCTTTATTAATAGGTCAGATTTATGTAATGCTTTAAGGTTTATAAATATCTCATTTGATCCTCACAATAACCCAAGAGGTAGGTGATATTATTATCCCTAATTTTACAGTTGAGGAAACTGAGGCTTAATTTAGTTAACTCAGGTTAAGTGACGTGCTCAGGTTCATACAGCTACTTATTTATTGAGCACTGTTACATTTAGGATCTCGTGCTGCTAAGTCTAAGATAAGTAAGTCTTTTAGGGGTTCCTACCCTCAAGGAGTTTATAATTCAATAGGGTAGATAAAATATTAAGATAACTCCAGTAGATTTGGAATTTCAAGGGGATGTCAGGATTTTAGGGTCAGAACATCTGAATTTCAATACTGCCACTGCTACTACTACCTATGAGACTTTGGGAAAAATCTTTCAATCCCTTTAAGTGGGCTTAAGTGGGGACTTGGGTTCCAGTTCCCCCATCTATAAAATGGAAGAGATTGACTGAGATGATTCCTAAGATCTCTTGCAGCTCCAGATCCTGTGATTTCCATAATACAAAACCATATAAGAAGAAATCAAAAAGGCAGGATCACTTGGTTGGAGGAGAAAAGGAGGACAGAGGCCTCCAGAAGGCTTCCTGGAGGAGCTAGCATTTTGGTCAGGCCCTGAAGGATGGGAAAATTTGCAGAGGTGGAGTTATAAGGAGGTTGTCATTGTGAGCAAAGACACAGAGTTGGGAAAGGAAGTCAAAACAAGGGAAACAGAGCTGTTTGGCAGGACCTTATTGAGCTGAAGTAAAGGAGAAATAAGAGGTGAGGCTGGGAAAGTAGCCTGGAACCAGCTTGTGGAAGAATTTACATTCCAGACTGAGGTGTTTAGGCTTGATTTGATGGCCAGCTCTTGTGGGGATTTTTTTGGGGTTTTTTTTTTTTGAGCAGAGAAGCAGCAGGATCCCACCCAGAGCATTCTAGTAAACTGGATGAGCCCAGTGGTGAAGACCTGTTTCTGGATGCCTCCCAATAGTTTCCAAGAGGGATTTCACAGAATTCCAAGCCTTCTTCAGTGATAGGGAGTGAATGAAGTAATATTGGTGTTATCATTCTATTTCACAGATGAAGAAATTGAAGATTTCTGAAACTAGGAATTCTCTGTGATCCAAATATGGTCAGCAGTAACATGGGGCAGGTTAACAGCTAGGTCTTCAAACTAGTTCAGATACCAAATGAAAACATGGAGTCATATATTGTTACAACTGAAAGGACCTTGTTGTTCAGTCATTTTTTTTCCACTTGTGTCTTGACTCTTTGTGACCCTATTTTGGGTTCTCTTGGCAAAGATACTGGAGTAGTTTGCCATTTTCTTCTCCAGCTCATTTTATAGATGAGGATACTAAGGCAAAGAGGGTTAAGTGACTTGTCCGGGGTCATACATCTAGTAAGTGTCAGAGGTCAGATTTGAACTCAAGAAGATGACTCTCCTGACTCCAGGTTGGGTGCTCTATCCATGGTGCCATCTAGCTGCCCTTTAAAAGAGACTTTACAGATCAACAATATATCTAGCTTATAGGTGAGGAAATAGTGCCCAGAGAAGGGAACTCCCCTCCTTGCCCAAGGTGTGTCAATGGCAGAACTGGCACAAGAGAACTGCCTCCCAAGCTGAGTTTCTTCTACTACATCAATGCCTCTTCCAGCGTTGTCTTGTACAGCCATGCACCTCTGAGTTCAGGGGCAGACTCTGTCTATGCCTGACCAGCCGGTGTTCGGAAGAAGTTCTAGAGGATCTGGGTGGTGTAAGGTACCCTGTAAAAACAATTCCTCTTATAGTCTGACATATGTACGAGAGGAAAATGAAACTTCACAGTGCCTTCATAAGATCTATTCAAGTTACCTTAGGGAAGTTCCTTTTCCTCTGGGCCTCAGTTTCCTTTTCTGTAAAATGAGGTATTTGGACAAGAGGCTTTGTGAGATGACTTGGGGTAGAGTCCTGTAGCAGCCCTCAGAAAGTTTGTCACCCAAGCCAAGGCATACAACCTCCTTGGGCCTTCTTTAGTTTTTTTCATCTGTAAAATGAGGGGGTTGGACTTCCTTCAAGCGCTGAATCTATGATCCTATGACCAGATGAGCCAATGTTCTATGCTCTAAGGCCCCTTCCAGCTCTGACATCCTATGATTTTCCTGCTGAATTATTGACTTAGTCCAAGATTGGTAATTTTTATGTAGTTTCATTTTCAGGTGCAAAAAGTTGTTTCCTAATAATGATAATAACAGCTACAACTCACATTTCTATTAATGCTTTAGGATTTACAAAGGGCTTTCCTCACAACATCCCTGTGAGGTGAAAAGTATAAATAATATTATACCCATTTTATAGATGAGGAATCTGAGGCCCTTAGGGACTAAGTAATGTGCCTATAGTCACACAGCTAGTGAGAGTCAGAGCACAGATTTGAACCTGATCTCCTAACTCCAGGCCCCACAGGCATTCTGTCCCATAATATTATTTATTGGCTGGAAAAACTTAGTCGGGGAACAGAGAAGCAAGAGATGGGCTCAATCAATCAATAAGCATTCATTAAGGGGTTATTGTGTGCCAAACTCTGTGCTAAACTGGGGATATAAACACAAACAGTCCTTCCCTCAGAGGGCTTACATTGTAGTTGGGAAGACGACATGGAGATGATTAGGTAGATATAATAGACATACAGAGTAGATAGAAGGAAACCCTACAGGAGAAGAGGATCCTAACAACTGGGGAGATTGGGAAAGCCTCCTACAGAAACTGGCATTTGGGTCGAGTCTTGAATTGTGAGAGGTAGAGATGGAGGAGTGCATTCCAGCCAGTGCAAAGGTAAGAAGACATGAGATTTGAGATGTAGTGTTGTATGCAAGAAAGTAGGCCAGTGAGGCTGGATTGTAGTGTAAATGGAGGGGAGTTAAGTGTAGAGAAGACTGGAAAGGAAGAAGGGACCAGATTCTGATGATCTTTGAATGCCAAAGGACTTCATATTTGATCTGGAGGTATTAGGAATCTGCTGGAGTTTATTGAGGACTGGGGTGACACAATCACCTTTAGGAAAATAATTTTGTCAGCTGAATGGAGGATGAATTAGAGTAGAAAGGGATTTGTGGTAGGACGACCAACCAGAAGGCTATTTCAATTTCAATGATTCTTCATCATTTTTTACCTGGACAATTGAAATAACCTTCTGGTACTGAATGAGAGTGTTGATTGTATGGGTAGAGAGAAGGGAATATATAGCAGAAGAAGTATTATTAAGGTAGAAATGACAAGATTTGGCAACTAATTGGCTACGGGGGATAGGAGGCTGAGGGATGCCATTCTATGAACTCCTCCAGCTCAAGAAACTGTTATCCTCTGAATGTATTTAGGCATCCAACACCTACTTGTTGTGCAACCTCAGGCAACTCCTCTGGGCCTACATGACCATTTGTAAAAGGAGTGTAGTAATACTTCTCCACCCAGAAGGAGAATTTGGATTAATATACATGAGGTCCTCTGAGCTCCCTAGAAGATAGGGTTTATATACATCCACAATATTATTGTTTCATTGTTATTTAAATGGAACCCGATTTAAACAGGCCACCCAGTAGAGCCACCAGCTAAGGACAAAACACCATACAAAAACCAATCAGAATTACTTGATCTAAAATGTCGTGGATTTGTATAGAAATCACATCTCCATTTAATTCTGAAGCCACATCCCTGCTGCAGACAGAGAAAGCTTGGCCCAATTGCTCTGCCAGCCTTGAGCTGTCTGCAAATGCTCAGAGTGATAGGTGCTGGAAATATCAACGCACGTGGTCTTAGATCTGGGCTCAGAAACAAAGGAGAGTTTGTGGGGGACCCTGTCAGGGCAGCTCCTGTTCCAGGCCTAGGGCATTGAACTCGGCACTACCAGCTGGTCTCCATTGACTGAATTTAGTAGCCTTGAAGAGTTATTGACAGGGCCCGTTCCAGGACTGTCTGTCACAGTAGCCACCTTCCCTGGGAATCCGGCTGGTGCCCAGCTAATCAGCATGTCACAGGAAAAAGTGGATGACTCCCATCTCTGTTGAGCTTTACGCTTTGCAAAGTGCTTTCTTCACAACAGCTGTGGGAGGCGGGTAGTACAAAGATCAGCATCTCCATTTTATAGGTTCATGGATTTCAAGGACTGGAAGGGACCTTAAAGGGTCTTCTAGTCAGGTGAAATGAGCTGCCCAAGGTCACATAGCTAGTCATTGTCATTGTCTCAGTTGTAATTTGAACTCCTCATGCTATGTCGAACATGCTTCCTAACCCTCCAATTTATGGGGTAATGGAAAGAACCCCAGACTGGGGAATCAGGAAAGCTGGGTTCTAGTCTCCACTCTGCCACTAACTCACCTACTTGGGGGCAGCTGGGTGGTGCTGTAAATAGAGCACCAGTGCAAGAGTCAGGAGGACCTGAGTTCAAATCTCACCTCAGACACTTGACACTCACTAGCTGTATAACCTTGGACAAGTCACTTAACCCCAACTGCCTCATCCTGGGTCATCTCCAGTCATCCTGAAGAATATCTGGTCACCGCATTCAGATGACTCTGGAGGAGAAAGGAGGCTGGTGACCTGCACAACCCTCCCTCACTCAAAACAAAGTTAAGTGCAAGTGATGTCATTATTTCTCTGATGGCATAGTCTTTTTCAGCAATGAAGCACACACACACACACACAACTCACCTACTTATTCTCTCTGTGCCACAAGTTCCTTATCTATTAGCTAAAGGAGGGGGAAATGGGATTGTATAATTCAATGAAACATTTTTCAAACACATAACTGGTTCAGGGCCCTGTGGGGAGATTTAAGAGTAAGTAAGATCCATTTCCTCCCTTCAAGGAGTTTAAAATTTGGCAGGTGAATAAGACTAATGCATGCAACTAGATGCAAATGTGTGGAGGTAGGAAAGCTAATTGTAAGGAAAACAGTTGAAGATAAGTTTGGAAAGGCAGGTTGGGACCAGATTATGTTATTATGGCTATACTTCTAGCTAGACTTCAAGGGCAGGGACCATGTCCCATATAAACTATGGGTCTCTTCTAACCCAGAAAAGCATAGTCCTGGGCACACAATTATCTGCTTAATTACTTCCTATCTAATCTGTGCTTTGTATGTATTTGTTGGCTTGTTGTCTCCCTCCTTAGATTGTGAGCTCCTTGAAGACAGGGATGGCCTTTTGCCTTATATATTTATATACGCCATATATTACTTGTTTTATATTATTATATACATAGCACAGTACCTGGCAGCTAGTAGATGCTTAATAAATGCTTATTAATCGACATAATAGTCCCTTAGTAAATAGTAGTTGATTTGATCTATAAGACCGTGAATTCTGTACTAAATTTTGAGTTCATATTGTCTACTCAGACCTTTAGGGATGTGGTAGTGGTACAATCATAGGATTTGAGTTAGAAGGGATCATTTGACCTTTGGGATCACTATCATTGTGACCTTTGAAACCATTCTCCTTTTATGAAAGAAATTAGTGTCCAAAGAATGGAATTGACTTGTCCAAGGTCACATCATTAATGTGGTTGGAAAGAGTCTGAGCCCAGGTCTTTTGACTCCAGACACAGGGCTTTCTTCACTCTACCATACTCCCTGAGCTGAGGAGTCATTAAGCTCCTTTCTAGTTTAAAAGGATAGAGAATTCTCCCAACGTGATGTGATAATCAGTAACAGCAACAGCAACGTATCCACCTCTTCATGACTCCATTTAGAGTTTTCTTGGCAAAGATACTGGAGGAGTTTGCCATTTCCTTCTCCAGCTCATTTTACATATGAGGAAATTGAGGCCAACAGGGCTAAGTGACTTGCCCAGGATCACACAGCTGGTAAGTGTCTAGGGTCAGATTTGAACTCAGCAAGATGAGTCTCCAAGTCCAGTGCTCTGTCCACTCACTGTGCCACCTAGCTGCTCAGCAACAGCATAATGTGGTAGAAACAAAAAAGAGTCCGAGCCCTGAATTTGAATCCTGGCTTTGCTACTAAATATCTGTGTGACTTTGGGCAAGTTACTTTTGCTCTCTGGGACTCCATTTCTTCATCTGTAAAATGTCCTCTAATGTCCTTTCCTGTTCTTAATACCTTGAACCCTGTCATCCTGAGACTTTGGCTGCCATTTCTGTAGCATTTCAATAATGAAGATAGGTGGGAAAGAATCTGGGACTGAGAGAGGAGGAACTTTCTGGCTAAGACTAACGGTGCAGGTAGCCAACATCATGCACCTGGAGAGCTGGAGTGGGACAAGAGGGGTCGGAGTAGTGGTAGCGGTTAGGTCATTGAAGATTCAGAGAGAAGGGATAATGGAATAACTCATATTTCTTTAATGCTTCCAAGTTGTACAAAGTGCTTTTCCTCCTACATGATGAAAGTAGTGCAAGGATTTTTATCTCTGTTTTGCAGACAAGGAAACTGAGGCTAATCAGTGGCGGGATCAAGGTTCGAAACCAGGTCTTCTGATTCCCAAGAGCAAGGCTCAACTCTCTCTGTGTGGGGAGGCTGTTCTAGCTTCCCTGCCCCACCCCCTTTGCCCTCCTACCCCATTCCTGCCCTCCCACTGAAGTGTATGGTGCAGGAGGAGGGAAGGTCCCAAGGGTGAATGAGAGGTACAGAATGAACCTCTTTTGGTGTGGGACAGAAGGCCACCAGGCTGGCTGGAAGCACACAGCCCTGCCTTGGGGCTAGGACAAGGGCTCAGGGCTGTGGGTGAGGTGGACAGACAGAGCTCCTCCCCCACCCCATGCCTGACCCCCCAGGGCAGATGCAAAGGAAAGAATGTGTGTAGGGGCTCCACTGTGGGACTGCTTGCTCTGTGGACAGAAAACAAGGCTTGTATCTACTTGAGTTTGGCAGGAAGTGGCTTTTTATTGACAGGAAGTTGAATTCAGCTGGTATCAACCCTCAGACTGAAGGGCAAGGAGAGAAGTCAGTTATCTCTAATTAAACAGAGCTTACTGAGAAACAGCAACCCCGAACACAGCCCCCCATCCCCAACCCCTCTAGGGAAAGATAAAACTGAAGGCCACCTTCTCCTCCTCCTGCCTAGTCTCTTCTTCAGGACTGCTGGTAGGTGGGAGATCAGGAGGACCTTTCGTCTCGTTTTTCAGGGACACTGAGTCACAGTAATCCTGAATGCCTGTTTTTGCACTTTTCTGGTTTGCTTTGCAAAGCTTTGTTAAGTCACCAGTTTGATCCCAGGACCAGGCCTAAACCTTCTGGGGTGGAGCATTTGTAAGGTAGAGTATCCAAGATGAATAAAATATTAGAATAGATGGATGTGAAAGGGACCTTACAATACTCTGGTAAAAGCATTAGACCAAGGGTTCTAGGTGACTTGGATTCAAATCTCTAGGAGACTTTTACTTGCTAGCCATGTTATCAATAGGTGGGTCCCTTCACATTTTGGAAACTACTTATTCATCTGGAAAATGGGGATAATAACATTTGCTCTACCTACCTAACGGAGTTGCTCTGAGGAAATGACTTAGCAAACTTTAAAGGGCTATAGAAAAGTGATGTCTGAGCTGGAGGAGATCATAGGACTTGACCCCAGTAATGACCTTTCTTTCAGGATCTCAGGGAGCATTTCTAACACTACACTTTCTAACGTACTGTCTTAGCGTTTATATTATAACCACCTATGTTGGTTTTTATCCCATTATACTACGAGCTCTGTGAGAACAAGAATTGTATCTTATCTACTCTCTATCTCTCTCAGGCTAGTACAGAAGGACTTTACACACAGTAGAGCAGACGCTTAAGCACAATGAGCAAATGAACACAGAATATGTGTCAGAGCTAGGACCTTGGAGAGAATTTTGTAAATGAGAAAACCAGGACCCAGACAGCCCAAGCAACTTTTCCAAGGCCACTCAGCCAGCATTGACATAGCATGGAATAGAAACTGGGTCTCCTGACTCCCAATGCTGTGGTCTTCCCATTATACCTCAGTGCCTCTAGGTGTTAAATAAAAGCTTCTAGTAGATGAATTGGAAATATGTGTGTAGTTATAGGACTTGGGTTCATATTCTGCCTTTTGCTAGATGTGTGACCTTGGATAAATCATTTCTCTCTAGGCCTTGATTAGTCCTCTATAAAAGGAGGAGATTGGATTAGATGATCTCTGAAGTCCCTTCCAGCTCTAAATCTATCATCCTCTGACTTGGAGTTAGGAAAAACTTGAACTTCAACTTTCCCTCAAATACTAATTATCTGTGTGATCATGGTCATGTCATTTAACTTCTCTTATTTTCACTTTCTTCATCTGGTAAATAAGGATCATAATATCTGTACTGACAAGACAACTCATTGGGTTGTCTTGAAGATCAAATGAGATGTGTGTAAAGTGTTTGGCAAAGCTAAGCACTATAGACATGTCAGCTTTTATGATTACTTAAAAAAAAAACAAACTGGACTTAGTGAGGAACTCCAATCAGTGTCGATTCTCTGCAATTTACTCTTTTTTTGCCCCCACCAGTGCTATCGAGATTAAGTGACTTGCCAAGGGTCACACAGCTAGTAAGTGTCAAGTGTCTTCGGCTGATTTTGAACTCAGATCCTCCTGACTCTGGGGCCAGTGCTCCATCTACTATACCATCTACCTGCCCCTGCAATTTACTCTTGCAGGCATAATTCTGGGCATTGTGAGATTAAGTAATTTGCTCAAGTTTACTCAGGATTTGAATCCAGGTTTTTCCTGATCTCAGGCCAGATCTCCTTCTACTACACCAAGTTAACATCCTGACAAAAGAAGATAAAAACAAGAAAAAAGAGACCTCAAGGTGTTGCATTATGATCCTTCTAGAAAAAGGCTTTTCATCCAAATGTAGTAATAAATGCTAATTTGTGTATTGGTTTGCATGAGATTTACATTATATTTTCTAGGTGTCAATATGCACTAAGCTGTCCCTACCCCTTTTCCTGGGAGTGAGCTCCCTGTTTAAATAACAAACTTTCAAGCTGGAAGGAACCTTAGAAGTTATATAGCCCAACATTCCCATTCTACAGATGTGAAAAGGGAGGCCCAGAGTTTGGAACGGACCTTCCCATGGTCATACAAGAGAGTATATTGCTTAACTGGTATTCCTTACTCTCAAAGGTCTCTAGCACTTGTCTAGAAAATTGACAAGTTAACTCCACTTAGACTGGACCTAAACACAGTAAATCCAATTGTAGCACCCACAAAAATAAGAATTTACATTTACATAGCACTTTAAAGGCTATAAAGCACTTCCATATGCATTCTCTCATTTGACCCAAATTAAATCCCTATCTGAGGGTATAGCAAGGATACAGATGAGGAAATTGAGGCACAAAGTGGGTCCAGGGTCACAGCGCTAGGTAAGGGAAGAAATAGGAAAAAGGCCAGCTTTTAGAAAAGAAAACTATCTTTGTTCTGCCCCCTCCCAAAATCAAATTTAGGCAACCGCCTAAGGAAAAAAACATCTGGGGGAGGGGTCTGAGGCAGGAAATAGGCTAACTATGAAAAAGTCCCCTGGCCCCAGCCTTCAGCTACTACTGCCTTTCTGGAAAGGCCGAGGGCTAAGCAATCCTTAGAAAAGTTTCTGACCCTGCACCTTTTCCCTAAAGCTACAGAATTTTTCAAGTTTGAGGGCCAGAGTTTCCCCAGAAGACAACCTAACCATCTCTTGGTAATTGAGCATTTCCCTGGAGGCTGCCTGGATTTTCTCAGCCTGGAAGAGGGAGTGTCCTGTTACTTCTGAGGGTGGTAGCTAACCCTGGGCCCAGGAGGGGAGGGACGGGAGGTCACGGACAGGGCAGTGTGGAAGGGATCAGATAGCCACAGCCTGCCTGCCCCAGACACACCACAATGAGGAAAAATAACGAGGCTTGCTGTTCAGCACTTCCTGTCCCTCTAAAGGCTGCTCTCTTCTACTCTTCTAACTCCCCCCCCCCCACATCCCCATTGAGAGTGGAGGGGGTTAATCTCCTGGACCGAAACACTGGGTGGGGCTGCTATGCTAATCATTCCCAAAGAGAATCCATAGAGGAAAGACTGGCTAGGAACCCCAAAGGACCAAGAGCAGCTGGGTATTGTTGAAAGAGCTAGTGTCAGGGTCAGAGGAGCAGAGTTCAAGTCCTAAGGACTTGACTCTGACTCCCACACTTATTACCTGTGTGATCCTGTGCTAGTCACTGTAGCTCTCCTCTGTACCCATTTCCTCATCTGTAAAATAGGGAAAATTATGCTACTTTGAAAGGATCTCGTGAGCTAATGCTTTGGATCCTTCATTTTACAGAGCAAACTGAGGTCTATGCAGGTTAAGTGACTTGTCCAAGGTCACACAGATAACTGTGAGCTATTATTCCTTGGAGACATTTCTCAGGGCATTTTTGGAACAATCCACTCGCTGGCGCTGAAGGGGGAGTCAACGTAGTTGCATTGGAAAAGGGCATTTTATTGACAATTAGGAGAGCTGAGTTCCCGACCTTACTGTGTCATTAGTTCACTTTGTAACCCTGGGACTTAACCTCTTGGAGACTCAGTTCCCTTCTCTGTAAAATGAGAAGGTTGGATTAGATGATTTCTAAAGTCCTTTGTAGCTCTAACATTGTGTGCTAAGATTCCTTCCAGCTTTTACATTCTGTGTTTCCAATCCTCTTTCAGATTTGACATTGTATGAGGAGAAATTAAAAAAAAAACAAAAAACCAGGGTGTGTCCTCTTGGGATATAGCAGGGATTCGCCCCACTTATCGGGGAGAAGGGTGTAAGGAGACCCGATTTCCTTCAGATTCCAACCGGGTAGACAGATGAGGGGCAAGAACCGTAGGATGGTGAGGGGAGCAGGGGTGAGGCAGTAGGTGGCAAACGGCAGGTGTGTCCGGAAGAGGAGGCTTTAATGCTATAGGAGCAGCAGCCTCTGCAGCCAAGGGGACAGGTGAGGCAGAATCCTAGAGACGTTGGTAGAACAGCAGGTGTGCGTGGGATGGGATGGGAGGGATTTTGAATATGTAATAAGAGACAGGTGAGAGGGGTGTGCGAAAGTGAGAAGAGAAGAGTCCCAGTGCTGGCTCTATGCCTGGACCATCACCCTCTCTCTACCAAGTTCCAGGAAACCCCTTCCCTGCCGAAAAGGGTCCCTGAACCTTTCATACATCTCCCCCACCCTTTGTGTACCCCCAGCCCCAAGCCAGTCCACAGTCACCGAGCCTTCGCCCTTACACTGACAGCTGGTATCTAATTACTGTGTGAGAATGAAAAGTCAGGCTGTCCCAGCTCCGGGGAGAGGGGATTAACGTCTCCTGCAGAATACACTTCCTCTGGTGGGTTGCCATGGTTACCCTCATTACCTGCCTGCCAGAGAGGAGCCCGCGGTTCCAGCCAGGCTTTTTAGGCCTGGGAGGGGCTGGTCCTGCAGTCCCACCGCCCCCGCCCCCTTCCCCTCCACCACCCAACCCCCCTTCCTCTCCCCACTTCGGGCACCCTAAGCAGCTCGGGGAGCGGTAATCTGCTGCCCCTGCCCCCACCCTGTCCGCCCCACCCTCCTCCCCTTTTCCCAAGATGTCCGGCATGTCCCAAGTCCGCTGCTCCCCGTACCGAGTGCGCCCGCCCGCTCTCCCCAGGAAGGCGTTAGAGTCCCCTCCCCGTGCTGTCCGGTATCTTTCTTCCCCTCTTTCCCAGATGGTCCAGGGCCCTCTCTCCTCCCCGCAACTATCCCGAGGCCCCTTCCCTTTCCTCCTCCCCCACCTGCCAGCTCTGGGCGCCCTCTGAGGCTCGTGTGGTTGGCTCTGTCCAGCGGCGCAGTCCCCACCCCCCACTGCCGGGCCGCCTCTTTCCTCGCCATCCGGGACACCCTCTGCTGCGCCTGGGGAGCTGTCCCGCGGACGTCTCCCTATTCCCACGCAGGGCTGTTCACCCCCCGCGCGCCCTCGTCACCCAGAGCACCCCTACTAGGGGGAGCAGCGCGATCTGGGGCACCCCTCTTCCCCATCTCGGGCAGTGCCTCCCCCTGCCCGCTGCCGCTCTGGGCCAAGCGCTGATCAGCCGCCCCCGCCAGGCCCTGAGGAGGCGGCGACAGCTGCCGCAGCCGGCCCGGGCTTCGGCCAAGCCGGGGTCCCGGGGGGGCGGGGCTGGGGTCCGGGGTCGGCGAGGCTGGGAAGGCAGGGAGCTGACACCTGGGGCTGCTCTTTAAATCTTCTGCGGTCGGCTCTTCCCTCCGGCCCCTGCCCCCAGCCCCCAAGGGGTCTCGGGACGAGCTGGGAGCTGGAGGGAGGGACACCGCCAAGTCGCCTGGGGGTTGACCCCTGTACCACTGGCTCCCTCCACTTTCCTCCCTCTTTCCCTTCGCTTCTGCCTCCTTTTCCGGGAAAACCGGGGGAAGGTGTATGCAAAGGACAGCCCTCCCTCAAAAGAGATCTTAAATCCACTCTTCCCCACTCCCCAGCCTCCCACCCCCGTTCCAGTGCTGGGCTGGGACCTAATGTCTTCTGAACCCCTGCTCCCCCAGAGTACTCCATGTATCTCCATAGAAAAACCTAGATATTCCTTCTGGTCTCTCCGCGGGTCCCCCTCCCCCTCTCCCCCATCCCACGTCTCACATCTTTTCCCAGAGCAGGGTGTATGTGTGTGGGGGGGTATTTTCTCACGAACCTTCCCAGGCTAGTTCCTAAAAAGTACTGGCTCTCTGGCCACAGAAAATTCTGGATATACTTTCCTCCTCCGCCCACTCTCTCTCATTTCTCCCCCCCAAAAAATAAAATTACATTCCTTCTCCCCAGTGCCAGTGAGGGAAGGTCCTTTACGCTATTCCTCCAAAGTCACTGGATATACATATTGCCATTGAGACTCCTACACAAGCCTCGCCCCACACCCCTCCCTCGCTCCAAAAAGCTTCCCGGAGCTGGGTTCCGGGAAGCCGAACCGCCCGGCCCCCACCTCCCATTGACTTGAAGCTCCTCCCTCCGCGCGGCTGAGGAAGAGTTTGTGCGTTTGTCTCCCACCCTCACAACCCCCGCGGGCAACGGGACGGGGCTGAATTCTGGTCTCTGCTCCGGCCTCTGCTAGACGAGGGCCTAGCCTGAGAAACGTCATTTTTCCTTAAATTGGGGGGTGGGGGCGAGGGTGTAAGTTAATAATAGTATTTGCATATATCCTACCCCATTCCTCTAAGGAATTGGATACCTGGATACCTGCTTTCCCCTTTTCCGCTCCCCTCTTCTCCCCCCCACTCTGCCGAGATCCAGAGAATCCTATGAGGATTGATGAAAACAAGCTACCAGGAACATGTGGAGCTCCTTGAGAGACTCCCAAATCCTTGTAAGGTGTTGCCTGTTCTTAGGGGGCTGCTCCTGCCACCTTCCTTTGTTGCTGGTGGAGTGCAGTTTGGTCCAGGCGTGATTTGAAAGAAGATGGAGGTTCAGCGAGGCATAAAGGAGGACTTGGAATATGGGAAGGCTGTTCCAGATGGCGGGCACTGCAGAGAAGAAGGCTCTCACACTAACAGTTGGAGATTGTATGAAGGGATGGAGAAGAGGCAGGTGCTAAATTGAGCCAGCAGATAGTGCTTTAATTTTAAAAAAAATTTTTTTTTGAGAGAAGGGAGAGGAATGGATCCTTTCATCCTTCCCTAAGAGTTAAAGAGTTCATAAAAATTATGGAGATCTAAAGTTCTGGTCTGATCATTTATTTTTGGAGTTCTCTTTGGCCTTAAATCTATATTCCTTTAAATACACAGGCAAAAGAATAATAATCTTTCATTTCTAGAGTGGTTTAAGTTTTATAAAGGTTTTTTTTTCAATCAGGACAGCTCCTATGAATGAGATGAGCATACAAATATCCTTATTCCTAGTAGACAGATGAGGGAAGTGAGGCTCAAAAAACTGAGATGACTAGTTCAAGGTCATACAACATGGGTATGTAGACTGAAGTTTCTTTCTTGAAAAGGTCTGGCATTTCTGAACCCAAAGCTGATAAGAGTTTGAAATTTGAAAAGAATCTTAGCAATTATCTAATCAAGCCCCTTCTTTTATAAAGGCGGGAAAACTGAAGTCCAGAAAAGGTAAATGATTTGCCAAAGGGAACATGGAAGGACTTGAACCCCCAAAGTTTCTGGCTTCCTGTTCAGGACTCTTTCTGCTAACTAAGCAAACACTCCTTTCAATAATAATAAAATATTTCATTTCTCATTTTGGGGAAGAGAATTTCTGGGAATGCTGATGATCACACTGATTCTGGTTAGGGGTGAGTGTTTCTGGTCTCTTCTCATTACTCCACTCCTCTACAGATCAGATCCTGATGATTTGGGCTTCCTCCCTACCCCTTGTTTTCCTTCTGAGGCCAACCCTGCAAGAAGCTGACCATGTGCTCTGTAGCTTCACATTCTCTGTACCTGCTGTTAGTCTTGTAGTAATGAGAAGGCAGCTCTGTACACCTCCCTCCTGAAATAGCAGCTGCTAGAACCCCCACCCTGCTGACCCAAGATGATTTTAGTAAAATGTGGTTTGGGGGAAGGGAGACACAAGCCCCCCTCCCTCCCCTTCCCCAGGGTTGAAGGTAGCCCACTGATAATATGCATAGTAGCCTTTGCCTCTTAATCTCTATAAATTTGCTTCCTGGTCTCAGTGATGAAGTGATGTGGTTACATTTGCTTGTGCAATCAGCCCCCTGAAGGCTGGGACTCTGACACTAGCACTAGCCAAAGGCTCTAGCTCTAGAGCCTTCCCCACTAGCTGGCTTTTCTCCCCGAGTACAATCCCTTTGAATAATTTCCCTGACAGTGAGCTGAATTTGAAATGTGCCAAAATCACATTTCCTAAGGAAATTCTCTTTGGTGTTTTCCTACATCAGAGGTACTACCCCAGTAGAGAAGTCTCTCTTTTTAGGCTAGGGCCAATCAACCAAACTTTTGTCCTTCCTAGAAGAAATAAACTTCACATCTCTATGACTGTTCTGCACCGAATGATACCCTAGTGGCATGGAACAGTTAACCTGCCTCTCTAAGAGCGTAACTTATTACCAGGGAGAGACTTCTAGAGCCCAATGAGAAGGACAGAATTGTAGCCTGTTAGGAGTTGAGCTTCTCCCTGCTGCCAAGGTCAGAGAGCCATTTAATTGGCTTACATAAAGAGATTGACGAAATTCAGATTGTAGACACTTCTAAGGGATGAATGCATGTAGCCAATAAATGCTTTGGTTAATATTGGAAGGAAGTATAGGGTAGAGTAAAGAATACTGACCTGCTGTTTAGAAGTTCTGAATTCAAATCCTAGCTCCATTTATTAGCTGTGTGACTACTGGACAAACCACTAACCCTCTCTGTGCCTCAGCTTCCTCATCTATAACACAGAACTAATAACAGTTCAGTTGACAGAACTGGGGATGTTCAGCTTAGAGAAATGGAAATTTAGTGGTGACATGATAATTATCTTTAAATATCTGAAGGGCTGTCACGTATAAGAGAGATTTGTTCTTTGTGGCCACAGAGGGCAGAACCAGAAGGAGGTTTTGGTTCATTTGTTTCTTGGAGGGGAAAAGGAGGGGAGCAGAGGAGTTGCAAAGAGGAAAAATTAGGATTTAGATAAGCAAAAACTTCCTAAAAATTAGATCTATCCAAGACAGAATAGATTGTCTCAGAAGTTAGTGGGTTACCATTCACTTGAGATATTAAAGGAAATAAACTCTTGCCAGGTAGAAGAAATTCATATTCCAGTAAAGAGTGACTTTTCATTCCCTTCCAACTCTGCGAATGGGTGATAATTCTACTCTGTAACTCATAGGACTATTTCAGGGAAATCCCATTGTAAACCTCTTTGGATTTTTTAAAAAATTTTTTGACCAGACCTACGATTGTATCAGTTTAGGATCTCCTCCTGAGGAACTCCTTTTTCCAATACAGATTGGCACCTGCCTTGAGAGATGACTGGGAGCATTCAGGTTAAATGAATCTATACACTTTCCAAATGCTGTATGTGTGGGAGCTACTTCTTAGTCACGGGCCAATAAAGCTCCTCTAATTCTTTCACTACATAGACAATGTGAAGTAGTGAAAAAGAACACTGGATTTGGAGTTGAGGGACATATGTTTGAATTCTGCTGCTTACTATGCTATGTGACCTTAAACAAATCACTTAACCTCTCAGCCTCAGTTTCCTTAAACTGAAGAGATTGAACTATTTGCTCTCTAAAGTCCTTTTCATCTCCAACATTCTTTGATTCTGCAGTATACAGAATTCCACAATAAGCCTTTATTTAGAAATCTTTGACTGAATTTGTGCCAGTTTTAGTCAATGAGGTTCTGTTAGCTTTACAGTTTTAGAGAGATGGAACATTGACCTGCATGGCTGATGGAAAGATAATTCTTAGTATTTCAAAAAGTCTGTGAGTTTACCAGTATTGGATCCTTCTTCTAAGTGTACATTACAATTCTTTTGCACCTAAGTAGATAATCCCCAGGAGTTAATGACCAAAATATCATCCCTTGGTGGTCACTATTCTGGTGATGAGCCTATTGAAACTTGGCTGGTCCTTGGAGAGCAGATACACAGCCCCTTATTATGTGCATACCTGCTAAAGCTGGGACTGCACTGGCATAGCCTTTGAGAATCTAAGCTCATTTCCACATTGCAATGAGACAGCAGAGGAGGGCTTGAGTGGAAGACGGAATGATTTGAGAACATTATTCATTAAAAAAAGCTTTCTTAAAGGATGGTATTATCTTTTAAAAATATTTTATTTTTTCCACTGGCATGTAAAAACAATTTTTAATATTAATTTAAAAAATTTTTTGAATCCCAAATTTTCTTCCTCCTTCCCTTACCTCCCCCTTCCATGAGATGGTAAGCAATTTGATATAGGTTATGCATGTGCACTTATTCCAAACATATTTACTTATTGTGTGTGTTCATCCTTCGCTGCCAAAGACCATGCCATCAAAGAAATGATGACATGACTTGCACTTGACTTTGTTTTGAGTGAAGGAGGGCTGTGCAGGTCACCAGCCTCACTTCTCCTCCACAGCCATCTGAATCCAGATATTCATCAGGATGGCTGGAGATGACCCAGGATGAGGCAATTGGGATTAAGTTACTTGCCCAAGGTCATACAGCTAGTGAGTGTCAAGTATCTGAGGTGAGATTTGAATTCAGGTCCTCCTGACTCCTGCACTGGTTCTCTATCTGCTGCACCACTTAGCCACCCCTATTTACTTATTAGTCATTTTATGAAAGAAGACACAGAACAAAAGAAAAAAAACATTAAGAATAAAGAAAATTAAAAATAATATGTTTTGATTTGCATTCCAATTCCATAAGTTTTTTCTCTGGATTTGGATAGCATTCTTCGTCATGAGTCCTTTGGAACTGTCTTGAATCACTGTATTGCTGAGAATAGCTAAGTTATTAACAGATGATCTTTGTACAATATTGCTGTTACTGTGTACAATGTTCTCCTGGTTATACTCACTTCACTTTGCATCAGCTCATGTAAGTCTTTCTCTGTTTTTCTGAAGTCATCCTGCTCATCAGTATTCCATTGCAATCGTATACCACAACTTGTTCAGTCATTCCCTAATTGATGGAAATCCCCTCAATTTCTAATTCTTTGCTACCACAAAAACAGCTGCTATAAATATTTTTGTACAAATAGGTCCTCCTATCCTAAAGGACGGTGTTATCTTTTTGGAGCTCTGAATGGGTTCATATTTCATGATCAGTCAGTCAACAAACATTTATTAGGCTCCTACTATGTGCCAGGTATTGTATTAAGTGATGGGGATACAAAGAAAGGTAAAACACAGTCCCTACTCTTAAGGAGCCTATAGACTAATGTCTCACAGAGCTCTGATTTGATTATGGAAAAGATTTTTTTTTGGATAGAACCCATGATTTAATTGTCTTAGGGATCACCTGTTGAGGAAAGTTCTACTAGGTCCTATCTAAAACTTTTCTGAGATTTTTTGTTTCATTTGCCTGGAGTACTGAGAGGCAGTGTGATGTGCCCAAGACCACATAGTATTTGCCAGAGGTGAGACTTGAACTCAGACCTTCCTTGGCTTTATGCTCTATCCACTTTTCTGTGCTCTCCCAAAAGGGGGCTTTGGGAACAGAATTGTCAGCATTGGAGGGGCCTTGGAATACCAAACATCAGAGTTGGAAGGAAACTTAGAAGTCATTTAGTCTACAGCCCTCATTTTAGACATGGGGAAATTGATGCCCAGAGACAGAGACTGACTTGCTAATGGCAATGGCAGGGTGCTATTACTGGCAGAGCCCCAGGAATCCAGGTCTTCTGATTTCCAAGTCTGCATTTATCCTTGGTGTTAATATCCTCACTAGTTGTGACCTTGCCTTAAGATTATTGAGATATTGAGAATATTTAAAATGTTACTTTCAGCTGTCATTCACAACCTTCCTTTATTACTTTAAACTAATGTTTGGAATAGAAATTGGCTAGTCTCTGTGGCTCATGATCTTAAAAATCAAGTTAGAAACAAACAAATAAATAAAAAGATGAATCAGAAGCATGGAGACTAAAAAAGAAAGAGCACCTATCTCCCGGGGTCATTGTGAGGATCAAAAGAAACAGTATTTGTAAAGTGCTTTGCAAACATTAAAGTACTGTATAAATGTTAGCTATTGTTATTATTACGTACTTATATATTTTCATGTTGTCTCCTCCCAATTGAATGTAAGTTCTTTGAGAGGAGAGATTTTTTCATTCTTTTTGTATCCTCATTTTATAGCACAGTGCCTGGCATATAGTAGGTGCTCAATTAATGTTGTTGATGGCTAGAATGGAAGAGGTATGAGGGAGATAACTTCTTGATTTTATTTTTAAATTTAATTTTTAAAAAATTAATTTTTTTCTCTTTCTCCTACCTCTCCTCCTCCCTAGTGGGAAAATAAAAATAATAAGAAAGCCCCCATAACAATTATACAGTCAAAAAACCAAATACCCACCAAAAAACAAATTGGGAGCTACATTGACTCCTGAAAAACCAAACCAAAACAAAATCTGGCTGAACATTAGTTTAATATAATGTAAAATGAGGGGATTGGATTTAGATGGTCTTTAATACTGGAAGGACCAGGTGTAACAATTGTGTCATTTGACACAAGAATTTTAAAATGATTTTTAATAATTTTACTATGATTTCTACCCAATGCACATACACATATAAATACAAATAATTATAAGTAAATACTGTAATTTTATTCTGAAAAATGTTCATCCTGTTATCTCTAATACGTGCAAATTAATGCTTGTTCCTATGAAGTATTCTTAAATTCCAGTCCTTATAGTGTGTTACCCTCCATCCTAACTTTAATATTTTATGTTCTAAAGTAGAGATGTCAAACAGGTCCCATGAGACCCCGAGTATGACCTGAACCAGATTAAAATGTAATTGGGAAATATTTAACAAAAGAAATAAAAATACACTAAAACATAGGTGATGTTAACATGGTTTTCCAAGGCAACATGCCTACCCCAGGGATCTTTATGCATTAGTGGTCCCTGTTTCTATATGGATTTGATGCTACCATTCCAAGGGACCTTCTAACTCTGATATTTTATGATCTGTGGGTCCTTCCAGTTCTATAGTTCTGTGCTATGCTATGATTCTGTTGATTCAAGTTTGTCAGATATTACTGGGGGAGGGGGTAGATGAAATAGTCTCCACATTAAGATTTTTCTTTAACCCAGAGGAATAACCTAATAACTCAATCCAAGAAGCACTGAGTAACTACTAGGTGCATAGCAAAGTATTAAATTGAGAACAGAGAAATTAATGAGAATCTCTGTTCTCAAATCATATTTAAAAGGGGAAATATAAAGCTTTTAAACAGGTATGATATAAATTAGGATGTGATAAGAGTCGATAGAGGACTAATTTAAAAGTTAAGAAAAGCTTAAGTGGGGGAGAACTCACATCACAGAGATCAGGAATGGCTTCATGAAGGAGTTGGCCCCTGGACTGGTCCTTGAAGGAACGGGGGAATTTCAACAGGCAGAGGTGGAAGGAAGAAAACGTATGTGCATTCTAGATATGTGGGATTCAGTGAACTAAAACTCAAAGATTAGAACAAGAATGGGGTGTGAGAAACCATCCAGTTTGTCTGGAACATGAAACACATGAACTGAAGTCATGGGAAACAAGACAGGAAAGGTGGAGTTGTTGGAATGTTAGAATGAGCAGTTTTGCTTTTTTTGGGAGGGGATATAGCGTCACATATATGAAACTTTGTCCCATCTTTTCATCTAACCTGCTAATGCAGTAGAGTTGGCATTTCAGCTGTAGTCAGTCAGTCAACAAACTTCTATTAAGCACCTACTATGTGCCAAGTGCTGGTTTCAAGCAGTTCAGGCAAACTAATTTTGGCACAAGATAGAAATGAATTGGTTAAGAAAAGCACCCCAGGACTAGAGTGAAGGTGCTTTTTGTTTCCTAAACTACTGTCCTTGGGTGTCCAGGGGTTGTGACTGTTTGCATCTGGTATTAGCCCCTTTAGCATGAAGAGGGTGATCTCTTTAGGTGCAGCTTTTGTCAAAGGTATTGCTGTCTTGTGACTCATTCCTTGAATTGCCATAGAGTTGACTGTGTTGCCATGGGACATTAGAAGTGTTATAGTGGTCCTGAATTTGGAGTCATAAGGACCTGGGTTTGAATCTTGAGTCTGCTACTTTTTACTCCAGTGTCTTGGGCAGTTTGTCCCTCTGGGTCACAGGTTGGATTAGATGACCTCTAAGGTATCTCCCTGCTCTAAATCCCATCATTCTGTGCTTTGCTGTACAAATGCAGATCAGCTGGTCAAATCCTTTCAGAAGGAAACAGAAGCACAGAGAGAGGAGTGGACTTGCCCTAGTCCTCCACCACCACCACCAAAGGCACGGATAGCTGGGACTGGAAAACCAGTCCTGACCCTGTCTGATTATCTTTCTGTAACATCTCTTGCTTCTTCTCTTCCTTGGAGACCATCCAAAATCTCACCCAACATAGTACTCTGTCTTTCAACTTTGACTTCGTGGAACATGTTTATGGAGGCTATCTATCCATCCTAGATTTCTTGGGACTCTCTTGATTCCAAGAAATGAAAGTATGGTTTCTATAAAAAGAGAATATTCTCTTTCCAAACAGAGGTCCCAATTTAGGGTTCAAAAATTGTGGTTCCCAAATGCATTGTAACAACTGTACAACCTTCACTGGTGCTCTGTTTGAAGACAATTTAAGGTGTTGGTCTTGTAGCCCCTGTATAGTTTGGTTACCACAGGTGGTCATCTCCTTTCCTGTGCAGCATCTTGACAGTTGAGATTGGCTGATTATAGATAGGACCCTAAGTATGAACTTCGAGGAGATAAGAGATCATATTGTTAATGAGGGCCCCACAGGAAATCATTCCACTGAATGTTTTTCCAGCATCAAATTTGCTAGCCTTTTAGACTGGCTGCAGAGCTTTGGGTTTCTCATAAACTAACAGAATGGTAGAGCTGAAAGGAACATTCAAGACCTTCTAATGTCCAACTCCTTCCTTTTAGAGGGATCCCTCACAGAAGGGAAGTCACTTGTTCTAAGCCATATAGCAGGTTAGTAGTACAGTGAGGACTCTAAGGGTCCTTCTCTCTCAGCCCAGGCTTCCACTTACCATACCCCGTAGCCTCTCACCATCAGACTACCTTGCTCATGCCTAGAAATGATAATAGGTTTAGATTTGAAGGGGGCCTTAGAGACCATCCCATTCCAACCTCCTCATTTACTAGAGGAAGAAATTCAGGCTTAGAAAATGAAAGTTAGTAGTGTTTTGGGGGGTAGTGTAAACTGTTAGACAAAGATAGAGTTTGAACGTTTTCACTGTGATGGTAGGTTACAGATCACGTTTGTGAAAATTCATGCAAAGATGTGTGATGTTCATGGTATGCAATTGAAATAAGAAGAGTTTGTTATTAATAATAATTCACATCTGTGCTTGTGGTTACAAATGCTTTTCCACATTATCAGACATTATCTTGTCTGATCCTCATAACATTCCTTTGAGGCAGGCAGTGTAAAACTCATTGCCATTGTGCAAATGAGGAAACTGAAGGCCAGAGAAGTCAAGTGATTGCTCCATATCGCATAGCTAGTAAGTGATTGTAAGTCTAGTAAGTCAGAACTAGAATTCAGGCCTCCAGTGATTTCCCCATAATAGCACTATTGATTCTATGGGGCAGCTAGGTGATTCATAGAGAGCCAGGCCTGGAGTCAGGAAGAATCATCTTCCTGAGTTCAAATCTGGCCTCAGGCACTCTAGCTGGGCAGGTCACATAACCTTGTTTGCCTCAGTGTCCTCATATGTACAATGAACTGGAGAAGGAAATGGCAAACCACTCTAATATCTTTGTCAAAAAAACCCCAAATGGGGTCATGATGATGGGTCAGACATCTGAAAAATGACTGAACCACCACAAAAGTGGTTGCTTCTCTAAAGACAGAATCTATGATTTCATAGCATAGTGCACAAGCTAACTGCTATTCAGCGACTAGTCTTTGAAGTGGGGCCAGATTCTAATGGGAGGCACTTACAGTGCTGGAGAGACTGTGGGATGGTGGTCGCTATCTGAATCCATCCTGTGTTGTGAGCACCATGCAGTTCAGAGAGCCCTGCTTTAGATCCAAGGTGTTCAGCTCCTCTCACCCCACATTGGTCACATCTTTTCTCTCCTAGGTGCTAGCAAATACTGTGTTGGAGTTGGAGTCTGGAGGATTATAGAATCAGAGATTCAGACCTGCAAGGGACTTCAGAGACTGTCAAGTCAAACCCTAGGAAAGAAAGCACAGTACATTGGAAAGAGTATTGACTGTGGAGTCAGGGGATGTGAATTCAAATCCTACCTTTGACATTAGCTATGTGACCTTGGGGAAGATGCTCCTCTTCTCTGTGGGCTTCAGGTTTCTTGTCTGTAAAATGATAGTGGGGTTGGACTACATTAGACTATTGCTGAGATCCTTTCTAACTTTAGATGTAGAGTCCTTTTTTTTTTTTTCAAAGAACCTTCATTTTTAGATGAGGAACAGAAGCCTTGAATTGTCCAACATTACAAAGGGAGTGTCGCATGGATAATTTGAACTCAAGTCCTGTGACTCCATAGCTGATATTCTTTCTACTGTCTTGGTGACCTCTATCATCCAGTTTGAATTCTGGCCCTTTCATTTACTAGTTTTGTACTAAATGTGAAGTGGGGCAAGTATTCCCCTTCTCTGGGTCTCAGTTTCTTCATCTGTTAAATGAGGGTTTTAGATTAAATGATCTCTAAGTTCCCTTCCAGTCCCAGTCTATGCTTTCAAGGGCAGTGTGGTATGGGAGGAGGGGGGAAGTCTTAGGTGTGGAACCAGAGACACCTGGGTTCAAATTCATACTGTCACATTAACTATGACCTTCAGAGAGCCTCTGTATCTGATAATAATCCTTACATGCTTTTTGCAAAGAATAAACATTGTAAACATAAGCTAGGAAGGGAGGGCTAAAATAAAATCTAAGTTTTGTTTTAACTAAGTGCCCTGTCACAGCATGATGGGGTTGTGGAAAGAGCACTAGCCTGAGAATCAGAAAACCCCTTGACCTTTTTCTCTTCGTGTCTTAGATTTCATCTGTACAATGGGTATAATTACACCTGAATGACCTTACTCCCTCATAGACCTGTTGTGATAAGCAAATGAGAGAATGAACATAAAAGTGACCTGTGCCCATGGAAGATAATGTTATTATTAGCACCATCATCATCATTTATAGTTACTCAGAACAAAAATCATCTAAGAGATTTTCACATTTTGATATGATCAGAAAACCTACTTTTTTTCTCTCTTCATTCCCAAGTCTTCTCCAGTATGAACCCCTTCCACTTCTCTCCCAGGCCCACTTACCCATGGTAGATCCACTCTGAAGGTTTCCTGGGGAGAAAAGACAGGGATGATGTGTGCCTGTGCATGTGTTACAAATACCTACATGTCTGTACCTGTGTGTGTGTGTATGTACCTGTGTGACCTATATCTGTTTACTGTATCATTTATGAATATAGTGTAAGTAACTGTTTTTATCTCCTCCAAAGGAACTATTCCTTCGTGGACTTTGCCCCCATCTGCCACAAATCAATATCTTTTGCATCTCTCAGTTCCTAACCATCCCCAAAGTTCCGATTTTATGTGAGGGAGGGAGCCTTGGTATTGAAGGATGCCTTCTCTGTCTTGGCACACCTTGCCAGTAACAGCTAACACCACAAGAATGTTCCTGATAAGTGCTGTAGTGGCCATGCTTTCCCATCCTTCCTCCCCTCCATGTGGCCTATATGTTATTACCTATATCTTCACACACAAAGAGTCCTGGTGAGGCTGCTGGCATTCAGCTGCTTTGCGGGGCACGGGATGAGGTTTGCGGGAGTGAAGTTGTGGAGGTAGCTTTTCAGAAAGGCCAGTGTGGAGAGAGATGAGGAGGCACCTAGGTGATTTGAGCTCCTTTCCCTAGGGCCACCATTCTGGGACTGCTGTAAAAGGTTCCTGCTAATTGGCATGAGCCTGGTGGGGTTGCATCCTTCCAACCACCTCTCCCTCCTTTTCCCTACCTCACTTCCCAAGGGACTTCTGGGATGGTCTTGGCACAGTATGCAACTCCAGACCCATCTTTCTTCCTCCCCCTTCCTTCTCTCCTCCCCAACCCCCTCCACTAAGTCTGGCACATTATGTCTTAAATCATGGAAAATGTCATTTCTTAAATTTGGGGCCCAGAATCTGTCCCTGTCCTGTTTTTCCAGGCCCATTGTTACTGGTAGACTTTACTATCAGCAGCTGCAGCCACCCTAGCTCTGATTATCAGTCTTCCTGGAGCAGGGTTTAATTTATACCCCTCACTGCGCCCCCTCCTCCCCTTTTCTGCCCCCTAGACCCCACTCTTCAAGGCATTTCAGGGCTGGAGAACTATGCCTGTCCCTCCCTCCAACCATAATAGCCTCAGGCCCATCTCATCACCCTTGTCGCCCATCCCTGATACTAACTCAGCTTGCCCACACTGTTGTAGGGGGCAGATGGACTGTCGGAGCCTGAGGGCATCTCTCTGAAACGGGTAGCTGTGGTGGAAGATTTCTTTGACATCATCTACTCCATGCATGTGGAGAGCTCTGCAGAGCCAGGCAAAACCCCCAAGCACGCTGGGCAGAAGAAGACCTACCGAGCGGTGAGATTTTGCTTCCTTGCCTTCTCTCAAAACTTCAGGCCACAGACTCGGCCCCAGGCGGGAGGGATCTGATACAGAATGAGATGGTCCCTCAGCAGAACAGGGCGTATGTGGGCATCAGGAGGTTTGAAAAATGGGAGGAAGATGGGAATAGGAACTGGGATCATTGGACTGGGTTGGTGTGTGACCCAGGGCATGTCACTCCTTTTGGGAGAGAAACCTCAATTTATTCTTTGAAAAAATAAAGGTCAGAATAATCCAAGCTGAGCCACTTATGACCTATGTGACCTTGGGCAATTTACTTTCCCTTTCTGAGCCTCAGTTTCCCCCTCTATAAAATAAGAATTGAAAAAATTCCATCTGTTCTGGGCAATTGAAGTTCATAGGTTTAGAATTAGAAGTGGCTGTGGACACCCTTCATTTTGTAAATGAAGGAACTGAGAGTCAGAGAGATTTAGTGACTCATCCAGGATCATGGAGGTACGGTAAATGACAGTGGTAGAATCTGAACCCGATCCTCAGTATCCTTGCCATTGAACCACACTGCCCTCTCAGCTACTCAGTATCAGTGTGATGTTGGGCTATTTAGATCCCCTCTCTTGGCCTCAGTGTTGTCTCTAGAGGAAGACTAATTGACCTCCAAGGCTATAAGCTGTCATTACTTTTCCCCTCATTAAGATCATGGTCTTCTCTCTTCTGGGTTAGACACCAAGCTCCATAATTCATAGTGATTGATACAGTGGAGGAAAAATACCTAAACTCAACCAAGGCCTCACATATATATCTTGCTATATCTCTTACTAGGTCGACATACTCTGCAGATGCAGTGCCTAGCACTCCTCCAGGCACCATAGGAGTAAGAGAAGGCCACGAAGAATTCATAGTTTATTTGGAGAGAGAAATATACACCAAACAATAGCAAACAATATAAAACATTATGTTAAATTGATTGATATAAATTATTAGAGGAGGATTTCAGAGAGGGAGGGGAGTGAGGGCTAGGGTAGTCAGGGAAGACATCATGGAGGAAATGGGACTTTAGTTGGACCCAAAAAGGCAGATAGGATTGCATTATGAAGGTGGTCACTGATTTTTGGTGAGGGATCATGGGAAGTCAAATAGGTTCAGGGTCAGAAAATCTGGGTCTAAATCTTGGCTCTGCCCCTTAATTGCTATACAAGTTTGACTAAGGCTTTTCTGAGCTTCAGTCACAGCATTTATTAAGCAAGGTTAATCAAACCTGCAGTGCAAACTTCATTAGACTTTGAGAATCACTCAGTAGATATAAAGCACATTGAAATTGCAATGTGCTACACAAATGTGTTATTTATATGATGAAGAACAACCTGAATGAAAGTCTAGCACTGAGAATGAGATTGCCAGGAACCAGCCTGGTCAGAATGGGACATCTGATATGAGCCTTCTGAAGGTTCCATGTCATTGGATTTCTTTTCATCTCCTGTCAAAAAAATTCAGGGGTTACTAATTTTGTCAGGTTACTCTAAAGCCAGAATCTATGTCATTTGTGGATTTTGCACAGTATAAGGCACATGGTTGTCCTCCTGCTCTTACCCTAGAAGAAAGAGTCTTCCCTTAGATGGGACAGATTTCTGAAAAAGCAGGTATACTGTGTGTTCCTTGGTTGAGTCCTGCCAAATTGTGAATTCAATTCTTCCACTTTCAGCATTTCAGGACTTCCTAGAATTACTTCTGTGATCAGCACCAGAACAGTATTGGACAGGTTGAATTCGCTCTTCAAGGTGACCATTTCCCTTTGTGACCTGATTCCTTTCATTCACATACTTGTTAGCGTATTTCTCTTCTTAGGAGATGAACTTTGGCCTAAATCTTCATGAAAATAGACCCCAGTCTGTATGCAAGGTCCTGAGAAACCCAGGGAAGGCCTGAAAAGAATCATGGGGCCAGAAACTATTAGAACATAGACTGTCTGAACTAGAAAAGATTTTAGCATATGGACCTTAGAACATGAGAGCCAGAAGGAACCTTGGCAGATAGAATGCCAGAAGAGCTTAGAGATCATCTGAATCAAAACGTAAACCCCTCGCTTCACAGATGAGGACACTGACAGCCTTGGAGGGTTAAGAGACTTGCCAGTGGTTACGTAGCAAGTTAATGATGAATGTGGGACTTGGACCCAGAATTTTTGATTGCCAGACCAGGCAGAAAGCTGTGGGGAAACGGTTATATTTGTCCCTTCCCTTTTTGGCTAGTATTGGTAGAGAGAATTCAAATGGTCATTATTGTAGAAGTCAGACAGATATGCTTAGCCCGTAGGTTGTAGTAAAAGGAGGTCAGGAGGTTGACATTGGTAAGTGTGGGTGGAGCTAACATGCATTTTATAGGCTAAATAGAATTTTTGTGGTCAAGTGGTTTTTGGAAGGTCATCCTAAATTTTCCCCTACTCAACCTGCTGACAAGTCTGATGGTCTTTTGAGTTCAGAGGTACCTTGGCAGCTGGAATAAAGATGATCTAAATTTAAATCTTGCTTCAGACTTTTATTAGTTGTATGGCCCTGGAGAAGTTACTTAAATTCTCAGGCTTCATTCACCTACCTGTAAAAATGAGGATAATAATGAATTGGGCTAATAATGAGTTGTGATGTGTGTATGTGTATGTGTGTATACACACATACACACATACACATATATATACACACATACACATGTATACATACACACATATGTGTGTGTTATATCTATAATATATGTGTGTATATCATATATATGCATGTGTATGTGTGTGTGTATATATATGTATATATATTTATACATGTATTATTAACAGGACCACGTCTCATAAAGAGTTCTGAGCTTGGAGTTGGAAGCTCTTGAGTTCAAATCCTGGCTCTGCTATTTTCTCACTTTGTGACTTATGCAAGTGATGTTACCTCTCCAAACCTCAGTTTTGCCATCTGTAATATGGAGATGAAACATTACCTATAATTGTGGGAAATGTACTGTAAAAATGTGAACTGCTTTTACAATTATTGGGAATTATCTGTGTCACAGAATTACGGATTTTGGAGTTTGTCAGTAGTCACCTAATCTAAACCATACAAAAAAAAAAAAAAGATACCTCTTACATTTGGTGTCTGCCTGAAGACCTCCAATGAAGGGAGAACTGTTTGCTAGCCCCTTAAGGAAGCTCATTCCACTCTTAGCTCTGTTAGGACATTTTCCCTTACAGTAGTGTGCTGTCACTATATTTTGTAAGCCCTTCTGTGCCTAACACTCAGAAGGAGCTGTATTCCTCCTCCTGAAGGTTTCGGTCTTCTTTGTTCATGGTGCTTATGGGCTGAAACTTGTCCCCTGGTTCAGCCTGGCCCATCCAGGATAGTTTGGATTCAGGTACAAACTGATTGATATCAAGAGGTCATCTCTAATCTAACTCTTATTCCTTTGTTGCTGCTGTTGCTAACGTGTTTAAGTAAATTAAATGCTTTCGTCACAACCACCTTGTGAGCTATAGGTAGTGCAAACACTATGAATGTTGTTTTACAGATGAAAGGATTGATCTACAGTCCCACAACTTGTATCACCCTGTTAGTAAGCAGCAGAACCATGATCTCAACCTAGGCTTCCTCATTTGGTCCAGCATTCTTTCCATTATTCCATGGAATATAATAGCTAGAATAATATAGGATTTGGGAATTGGAAGGGACCTTGGTGGTCATCTAGTCTAACCCCCTTATTTTACAGAAGAGGAAACTGAAATGTAGAGAGGTTATATGGTAGCCCCAACAGAGCTGGGATTTCAACCTAGGTCTTCTCATTCTAAATTAAAGTGTTTTTCCCCCAATACACTAAGCTGTCCTAGGTCTAGTCACTATCTTAACCTTGATTCCACATTTTTGGGGACCTGTCCTCCATATGTCTTCCCACATGCTCTACTTCCTATTGTCCTACCTAGATCTGGCACATGACTGGCAAGGATCCAACTGGGTTGCACACAGAGTTGGAATTTCAGCAACAATGCCAAGGCTGAGCTCTACGTGGGGCCCAGGCCTTCAATATCACGTCAGCCTGAAGGATGCTAGATGGAGCCCATTTTCGTAACTACTTTGCTCTCTTTTTTCTCCTCTCCACCTGTCACACTTCACTCACTCAAGCCATCTTATAGGCCTGTGAGTGTTTTTTTTCTTTTCTGCCCCTGTATGTTCACAATTTCTCCTACATCAGTAAATTCAACCAAATCCCAACTCCCTAGGCATACCGATCAAAATATGTAACGATGTCTCAACTAATCTCTTCCTGGTATAATGGAAGGATCTCTGATCTAGGATTCAGAAGACCTGGATTCAAATGTGAGTCCTACAACTTAATTAGCTGTGGAATTTGGGGCAAGCAACTCCCTTTCTCTTGGCTTCTGTTTTCTCTTCTGTAAAATTCAGAGTTTGGAACTGCATTCTTTCTAAGGTCTCTTTCAGCCCTGAGCTCTAAATTCAATCTCCTCCGATCCCTTCTAGCTCTAACTACTATGATCTCTTTAAAAAGATTACAAATTAAATCTAGCATCATGTATTGTTATTTGTGAAAGGGTCCTTAGAACATAGAATGTGAAGATTGGAAAGGATCTTAGAGCTTTTATTTTGCAGCAAGGTTGGGCGTAAACCTGTTTTTGTCTGTTCTACTCCTGGGTATTGCCGGGTGGTGACATTGCCCAGCCCCAAAGCTAAGCCTCTGAGGTAGCTTCAGAGCTTCCAGGACTCCTGGGGCATCATCATCCACTGTTCAGGTCAGGCTGGGGGTTCTTACAGGCAGCCTGTAGACACTTGTAGGAAGTCTATGCAGTGTCCTTGTAACTTCTTCAGGGGCAGAAGCTGGACAAAAGAGAGGAATCTATTGGGCTTTAGCTTCATGATCTATAAGATGAAAGGGTTGGATTAGGTGATATGTAAAGTCTCCTCCAGCTCCAAATCTTAACATCCCACAGTCTTGCAAATAAGGTCTTGGCCAATGCAGGAAAAATGAATAATTAATTTCAGATTCTAATAAAACAAAAAGAGACAAATTCAGAGGAGGGGATGCTTCGGAGGGGAAAGTGGTAGGGAGGGTGGTGATGGTGGTGGTAGTGAGGAAGCCAGGAGATGAGAGGCAGCAGTATGTAGTGGAAAAGAACAGTGAGGTTAGAGTTTGGAGACAGGGGTTTAATTTTCTATATGACCCAGAGGGTTGGTTTACCTCTCTGGGCCTTCTGTAATAGTAATAACTCAGATTTACTTAGCATTTTGTTGACAGAGCCCTTGCCTTACAATAATTCTGAGAGATGTAGGTAACATTGGCATTATTGTCCCCATTTTGCAGATTAGGAAACTGAGGCTCAGAAAAGAGGTTAGATGATTTGCCTACAGTTTCACATAAAGTTTTGTAACTATGAGAATCAAGATCTGAACCCAGTTCTCCTGACTCCAAATTCAGCATTCTTTCTACTCCCTTAAGTCCTTTCTTACACTAATGTTTTAAGATCTGTTCAACTTAACCGAATAACCATGTATATTTAGGGAGTACTAGGTGCCATTTTGTATGTAACCTCTTACTGAGAATCAGAAGATTTGGATTTCTTCTCTTTCCTTTGCCACAAACTCCGTCTAATCTTTAAAAAAAATTTTTTTCCTTACTCCCCATATAGTGAACCTACTTCGTGTCTTACAGAGATGTGGTGGGGCAGCCAGGTGGCACAGTGAATGGAGCACTGGCCCTGGGCTCAGAAGGACCTGAGTTCAAATGTGGCCTCTGACACTTGTTAGCTGTATGATCCTGGGCAAGTCACTTAATCCTGATTGCCTCAAAGGAAAAAAAAAAGAAATGTGAGGAAGAACGACATTTTTTCAGGAAAGCATACATAGGATTCGAGAACTGAGAGCTGGGAGAGAAATCCTAGGTGTCCATCCCCTTGTTTCATATACATATCCATTCCTCACATATATTTTAGGAACAGAAGGACCCCCAGAGAGTCTAAGTGATTTGCCTGAAGTCATACAAGTAGTAGGTAGCTGAGGGAGGGCCCAAATCTAGATCTTCTGACTCTAAAATCCAGTGGTCTTTCCCCTACTTTCTACTGCCCTTTTTTGGAGAAAGATTCTGGATAAACGGATAAATGAAGGGAGTTGTGGGGCAGGGTTCTGCCTGTTACAGTCTTGGAGACTCCCCTGATTCCTGGGTGGGGTTTGAATTTTAGCTCTGTTTCCCACAGAGCTGTCTTTGCTCTGTAGGGCTAGGGCCCTTTTCCTCATGTCCCTCCAGAGGGTTAGGGGGCCTTGCCAGCCTTTTGTACATGACTGTGTCCCCACAGTGGGGCAGGCAGCCAGAAGGTCTGCTTCTCCCTACAGCATGCTGTCACTGCTTTGTCCTCTGGCACACGTCCTCCCAGTGGTCTAGAAAGGCTATTGACACCACTCCTGGTGGGGAGACCTGTCTGGGTCTGGAAAGTGTTGGTGACCTCCCCTCCCCTTACTCCACCCCCTATATCCCCTACTCCTGTCCCAGCAAAACAAAGGTGGTGGAGTGGAAAGATCATTAGATTTGAAGTAGGAGGGAGGACCTGAGTTGCAATTCCATCTGAACTACTTAACTAGCTCTGTGGTGTTGAACAGATCATTTAACTTCTTTGGGACCTGATTTCCTCATCTATAAAATGAAAGGGTTGTAATTGGATGGTCTTTAAAGGTCTTTCTAGCTATAACAGGTAGTGTGGGTTCCAAACTAATCTGGAATCAGAGGTTTTGAGTTTCGATCGATATTATATTTACTAGATGTTTGACCTTGGGCAAGTCACCTCACCTTTTTAGTCCTCTTTTCAGTGAAGCCATTGGACTAGATAGATGACCTCTGAGGTCTTTTCCAGCTCTGAATCCTAGAGACATTTATGAGATCTTGTGTCCCTTACCTAGAGGCAGCCTGGCTAAGGAGGCCATGCATGATTTTTTTTTTCTTGCAGGGATGGGAAAGCAACCTCTCTGTGAGTAAGAAGAACAGCTTCATCAGGGTGACCATGATTTAGAAACTTTCCACTCATTTCCTAGGCAGACAGCTGTCCTGCCCCTCCCCTAATTCCTTCAATGCCCCTCTTCTGAGGACTAATCTGTGGGCTTCATTGCCTCAGGGGAACAGGCTGGATCCTTCTCTTTTCCCAGGCCTGCTAACTGCACTGGCTTTCCCCGTGCCCCACCCCTCCGAGCTCCTCCTGAGCTGAGATCATCACATTAGCCGAGTGTATTCCCTTCTGACCCCGCAGGGCTGTGCCCAACCGACTGTCTGCCCCTGGCACACTGGCCTGGAATTTATTTTCAGTCAAACATAAGGGTAGAGATGAAATGTGTCCATCAGACATGGTCTTGGTTCCCCTCGCTTAGTATTAATAAGGGAGGAAAGCCTGCGTAGGGGTTTCCAGAAATTCCCATATGTCTTTCCCATCCCCAACTCTCTGGCTTTCTCCATCCACTCACTCTAATCACAGTCACTGGAGAGTTTGCCCTTGTCCATGACCTCCACAGAGACCTAATCAGACAGACAGTTTGGAAGGGAGATAACTCATCGAGACTGGCCGCTCTGCAGAGCATCAAATCAGCTGAGAAATAACAGTGGTACCACCCAAATTAACTGTATGGTCTGAGCAGACCTGGCGTAGGGGGTAGCACTATCACAAGAGAAAGAGGAAAGGGTGGGTGGGATGCCAAGGGTAGCTTTGGGACCATCCCAGGGTCTCATCATGGGCCCTTCTGCAGGGGGTTCCTTCTGCAGGGGGTTCCTGATGGTGAGATGATGACAAATGTCTTATAGACACCTTGAGTGCAGGGAATCAAGGAGGGAGAGTTTGCTAAGGGAGCTAAGAAAGAGAGGAGAGAGACAATTTGAGCTGATGGGTCTCATCTGCAAAGGACAGTCCCTAGAGGGAAAGGCTCTACAGAGAGCCCCATTTCCCTTTTTGAGGCTTTGGGACAAGCCTTTGAACTTTCCCTGGCTGTGATTAAAAGACCTATAAAGTGGGGTTATGCTGCCACTTAGTGGAGATAAATGTAAGCATCTACCCATGCTTTGAGAAATTTCACTAATAGAATATCAGAGTGGGAACGAACCTGAGAACAGAGAATGTCAGAGCAGGAAGAAATCTTAGAATAGGGGTGCTTAAACTGGGGTGCACAATCTCATTTCCCACTCTTCACCCACAGTCCATGGATAAATTTTAGGGGGTCCATGACCTGGAGGAGGAAAAATTACAAAATTACATTTTTTTAAATTAACCTCTAAGTGAAATTGAGAGTTTTCTTCAATTACTTAAAAGCATTTTTCTAAGAATGAGTCCACAGACTTCACGATACTGCCAAAGGAGTCCGTGATACACCCAAAAGAGGTTAAGAACCCCAGTTTTAGAACATAGAATATTAGAGTTGTCAGGGACCTTAGACTGTAGATCATTGAATGGGAACATTAAAGCACAGACTGTCAGAGTCGGAAGGGATCTTAGAATATGTAACATAGATGGTCTGACCTGGAAGGGGACCTTAGAACACACAATGGCAGAGCTGGAAAGGACCTTTAGAAGTTATCTGCTCCAAATTCCTCATTTTACAGTGGTGAAAACTGGGGCTCAGAGGAGAAGTAACTCATTCAAAGTCACACGGAGTTAAGGAAAGAGACTAGAGTGTCCAGGTCTCTGAGATCTGGATGCTCTCTCTATGACTGTTTCTCCTAAACTGTGATGTACCTTTTGGAAAAGAATTCTGGTTTAATCCAAGGTGTCCTCAAAAATGTTAGTGTTGTTTTTTAAACCCAAGACTTGTTTAGGCCTTTTAGCTGCTTTAGACATGAAAAGGAAGAGGATTACATTTATTTTTACTTTTCTTTAATTTTTATGTGAATTCAAAATAGAAAATACTTGATTGTTAGGTCAGAATGGGCAAATGATTGGGAGAAGGTATCTGCAGGGATTTGGGGAGAACAGAGATACCCTCCTATTCCCCATTGTGTCCCATTTTCTTCTTTTCTCTTTTACTTCTTTTCCCATATTTTTTTCCCCTTCTCTACCCAATGACAAACTTGGTAAAGATGGATCAGTATAAAGAATTATCATGGATGGACTTAAATGAATAAAACAAAAGAAAACAAAGAAAAGTAATTCTGTTGAAATACAGTTATCTAAATATCCAAGCAAGTTCACAGATCCCAGGTCTCTTTCCAGTCCAAACATTCCACATTCTAAATTCTAAAGCCCACATAAGCTCTGACCACCAGTGTGCTAAAAGTCTCTTGTCAGCTCCAGCATTTGGTATTTTGAGGGTCATGCCAGGTCCAACATGCTATGTTCTAAGGTCCTTGCTGGTTCTAACATTCCATGGTTCTGTTCTCTCTTTGACTCATTCCAAGGTGGGAACAGAAACTAGAAACAGTTAGACCCTTGAATTCTATTTATGGAAGGGACCTACTGGTTGTGATGAGAAATCCACCAGGCTGTCTCTGAGCACCTATGAGCTGCCTTTAGTAGCCAGTAGCAAGCTATTTTCAAAATTAAAAGAAGATGCTAGAACTAGCTTAGCTCACTGTGTAATCCTGAGAGTCAGTTCTCCTTACAGCTTACTCTATCTCTAAAACAGAACCTTCAACAGAAGACTATAAATGATTACCAGAATAAGAAATAGCCTTATCTAACAGGCCTGCTTTTTGCTTATATACCTCCTCTGACAAAAAGAACTAATCCTCAGAAAACATCTTGAATGATTTCAGTCCCAGGGAATTAAGGAATCCCTGACTTTGGCTGTTGGTCCTAGATAGCTCCTTGCTCATACTTATCCCTGCTTTTCTCATGAGAAATGGAGTAAAATGTTACTCACATTCATGTCATGTGAATCTCACAGTTGAGGTTTATATGGAGTACTTTCCCCACGCTGGATTCTGTGAGGTGCCTGCTGGAAATGTTGTTATTGTCATATTCAGATGAACTGAGGCTCAGAGTGGGGGTAAATGACTTGCCCAAGATAATAAAGCTAGTAATTATCAGAAATCTCATGATCTATTGGAAATGACAATAATAATGAGGATGGTAGCATTTAAATAGTCTTAAGGTTTACAAAGCACTTTACAAATATTATCTTATTTTATCCTTACAACAATTCAGGGAGGTAGGGACTGTTTTTATCCCCATTTTACAGATGAGGAAATTGAGGCACAGAGAGGTTAAAAGACTTCCCCAGGATCACACAGCTAGTAAGTGCATGAGGCTAAATCTGAACCAGGTCTAGCTGTCTCCAGGTCTAGAACTCTATCCATTATGCCACCTAGCTGGAAAGTGCACTGAGTTAAAAGAGCTGGGTTCAAATCTTGTCTCTCCTATTATCTACCTCAGGCAAGTGCCTTCCCCTCTGAGAGCTTCAGTTTCTTTATTTGTAACATGAGGAGAATGATCTCTAAGCTCCTTTCTGGCTCTACAATCCTGTGAGCTCAAATAAAACCCAGATCTCCTGACCTATCCCAGTGTTCCTTTCACTGCCTGATGGTATGAGTGTTCAGGGAAATAGAGTCACAATACCTGTCAGTGAGGCAGGGTGTTCCTTGATCACCTTAACAAGCAGCCAGAGACCAGGAGCCCACAGATAATTAGACTTCTCTCTCTTTCCCTAGATTGCAGAAACCTACGCTTTTCTCCCAAGGGAGGCTGTGACCCGGTTCCTGATGAGCTGCACAGAATGTCAAAAGAGGATGCACTTTAACTCCAATGGGTTAGAGCCCAAAGGTAAACAAAGACAGATATTTGGGGTCAGGAGTGGGGCAGAGGGGTGGGCTGGAGCAATGACCCCCAGACAATATATTTCCACAGCTGCTGCTGCATCATCTGCGTAGGAGAACTGTGAATGCTGGCAAAGCCTTGAAGAGAAATGCCGATTAAGCACTTGTCCCAATTCCCAGAGGCCAGTGGGAATCCACGGTGCTGCCGGGGAGAATTACACTTTTTATCTCAGGGATCACTTGAAAACTCACCAAATGTTCATCCCAAATGCCACCTCTGAAGCCTTTCTTGAGCACCTTGACTGAAAGTGATCTTTCTATTCTTTGAAACTCTTCTAGCACATAGCATTGTAGAATTTGGAGCTGCTGGCAGAGATCTCAGACATCATCTTGAGTCTAGACCAATGCTCCTGTTTGGAGAGATATTAGAGGAGGTGACCTTGGAAGAGACTTCCAGCTCTAGGATTTCATGATTCTAAAGGATTCCAAATTCATTCATTTAGCAAACATTCGGCACCCACTTCATGTTGTCTGCTGGGCAATAAGGGAAATATAAAGAGACTGAGACAGGACTTTTACAGAGTTTATAAAATTAGTAAAAATAACTAGACAGGCACAGATAAAGAAAGCATAAATTTGAATGTCAAAAGTGAAAGATGCTATTAAATAAAATGAGAAAGATTGCTTTCATCTGGGGGAATCATGGAAGGCTTCCTGGAAGAGGTGCCTTTTGATTTGACTTTGACAGGCAGAGAAGGGGAAGAGGTTTGGATGAGATAGAGGACATTCTGGGCATATTGTGAACAATATTGTGAGCAAAGGCACTACTAACAAAGGAAAGCAGAGGGCATGTTGGAGGTGGAGAGCAGATGAGGGTAAGGGAAAATAGATCTATTTTAGATGGTACATATATGAAGGGGAAGATAAGGCTGACAAGGTAGGCTGTGACTGTATTTCAGGAGGGCCTTGAATAACATGCTGAGAAATTTGGATTATCTTGAATGAGCAATGCTCTGTGACTTCATTTCCTTACCATTCATTCATTGTATTGCCCCAGCACAATGCTTTGAATATAGTAGGTGCTTAATTCAACTCAACTAACATTTATTAATTGCCTTCTGGGAACAGAGAAGTATGGGGGAGACATTCAGATTAAATTAGGTACAGTCTTCTCCCTCATGGAACTTATTATTTCCAGTGGAAAATAAATCACATACAGAGATAATTCTAATATGAAAATAAGGTATAATGGGTATATGACATAAGACTAGTATGATGTCTTATACAGGGACTGTTTTTTTTGCCCTTCTTTGTTATCTCCAGCACTGGTATATAGTAGGTGCTTAATAGATGCTTGATAACTTGATAAGTACTATAAGCAAAGGTCTTGAAGAGAGACTCAAGGAGAAGAGATCACAGGTGGCAAGATGTAGCTTCGGGAAAACCCACTGGAATTATACTTACAAGACCTGTTTCAAATCCCAGCCATGCCATCTATTATTCTGTGTGACCTTGGGCAAGAGGGAGGAAATAAAGATTTCTCTGGCTCCTCCTGTGTGCCAGGCACCATGCTAAGCACTTTGCAGATACTATCACAAGTCACTTAACCTCTCTGTGGCTCCATTTCCTCCCTTCTAAAATGAGGGGGTTAAACTAGATGGTCTCTGAGGTCTCTTCTAACTCTAATTCTGTGATTTTATAATCCTATAATCTCTGTGGTTTTCATGTCCCTCGCCTGTAAAATGATTCCCTTTCAGTTATGAGACTGTAAATTGGCCAGTTATTTTATGAACTATCAGGGAAAGCTTCCTGGAGGAGGTAGCATTTGAATTAGGCTTTAAACTAAGCATAGGATATCAATAGGTAGAGATGAGCTGGGGGTATGCCTTCTTAAACTGTTAATAATAATTAAATAACTCATTTATAATTAATTAATAATTAATACTTGTTATTGTCAAAAAGCAAATGGAATGACTTAAGGCCACCTCCAGTGATAGGAAGGTAAGTGGAGTTGCTCTTAGCATTCAGGTTCACAGATTCTAGCTTGTATCTGCCAAGTAAGCTGCAGGCTGTCCCTGAGCCCCATTTTCCCCCAAGCCTCCCCAGAGACTCCCACTAAATCTTGGGGGCACATCTGCTTGCAGGTGGCTTTGGCACAGTAAAATGGGCCAATAAATTTAGCTGGTGCATGTAGGAAGTCTCCCTGAGAATGGAGCCCAGGTGGGCCATTCATCTAGGATTTAGCTTCCCCCCAAGTGCTCTGTGCCAAATCTGTTCGCTGGCACACAGCCCAGGGAAGGTTGCTAGAGTCAGGGGCAATTCTGCCCCTCTTTGTAGCCTAGGCTCTGACTCTGAATGAAGGATGGCCCATTTTTTTAGGTGTTAAGTGGATTCTGCTGTAAGTCATACAAAGAATATTGTTACCATCGTAGATAAAAATCTTATACCTAAATGAATGGCAAAGGAAACGGTACATGAAGGAGACCTGTGGGGTTTTCATTTCATTTTGGTTGGTCTGGGGAAACAGCACATTAGGAACTTCTGACACCAGCCCAGTCACTATCGTCCAATGACTCTCCTTCCCCTGAGAGCAGTTAGGCCATTACCTACCATCACGCACATCCACTGGCTCTTGCCATGTGTTGTGATGAAATAAATTTCTTGTAAAAGGAGCTGAAATCCCCTGGGAAATTCAGAAACTCCCACACTTGGATCCAGGACAAATTGGCACGTGCTAAGTGGGACCCTCTAGTTGCGATGAGAAATATACCTGGACATCTCCAAGCACTGGCATTGATTGGCACAATGCTATCTATGTGGGTGACTTTCTGCCTAACACCCCCCTAAATTTGTCTGAACTAAAGCAGCCCTTTGTATACAGGGCTTTTGGTTGCTTGTGTAATGCATTTCTTTGGTAGTTGGGGCATAGTGGCATAGAATATTGGCCCTGGAAGATGAGACCTTAGAATGCCAGAGCTAGAAAACAGACCTTAGAATATGTGTAATAGTAACAATAATATCACTCATATTCCCATAATGCTTTAAGATTTTCAAAGTGCTTTTCTCACAATAGCCATTGGAGGCAAAATTCATGTCCAATTATACCGATTTGACAGATAGAGGAATTGAGACTAAAAAGAGGTTAAGTAAGTGACTTGCTCAATGTCATGTACTAAATGACTCAAAGCCAGGTCTCCTAAGTTAAAGTCCAGAGCTCTTTCTACTACACTGTACTGCTTGCAATAAAAGGAAATCAGGTGGTCATAACTGGAAGGGGCTCTAAAGACCCTCTCCATTTCTTTGATTGGGTATGATTTTAGACAAAACAATCTCTGCCAGCCTCAGTTTCTTCATCTGTAATATGTGGGACCTCACAGAGTTGTTACGATCAAGTGAGTTAAGGTATGTAAAGCACTTTGAAAAACCTTCAAGTGCTCTATATACAGGTGAGCTGTTAGTATTGTGATGGTTATTATCATCATCTAATCCAACTCTTCACTTGGTGGATGGAGAAACTGAGACCCAGGAAAAGGAAATGATTTACCCATGGTCAAACAGCCAGCCAGTGAGTGAGTGAGTGTGTGTGTGTGTGTGTTTGAGGGTGGTAATAATCAGTAGAATTGGGACCCATATTGGTCCAGTGTGCTTTGGACCACACCCCACTTATCTTCCTTCCTTTAGAAACTTCTAGATCAGGCAGTCTTTTATTCTTCCATGTTGTCTTTTCAAAAACAGGGTCTTATTCCTGAGGGGTATCTTCTCCCACTGCTTAATTCCTTCCTGGAGTCGTCACCCTCCATTTCACATCCTAATCATTTCCACAGCAACTGACTGTGTCAGACACAGAGCCTGTTCTGGGGGAGGAAAGGGGCTACAAGAGGTTGGCGTCAGCTAGGAAGGAGGCTTTGCTCTGGTAGCAATCTAAGGGTAACTACTCTCTGTCTACCTCCCACTTCAGCAGCAGGGATCCTTGAGGCAGGGTCTACAGCAGCTCCTCTCTCCTGCCTTTTGCCAGCTTCTTTCCATTTCCATTTTCCCTCTGGCAGCGAGGCTTCCTAGCAGGAGGTGGCACAGGGAGGATGCTCCTGTTCCCCTCCCCTCAACCTCCTATCCCCTACCTCTCCAGTGCTCTGGAGATCATCAGCGTGATGATGTCCTCATCCTCCCACTCCCCAATTAAGGTTCCAGAGGTCTCCTGGGGCTGCTGACTCCCTCTCCAAATGATCTTTATGGAGAGGAGGGAGGAGGTATCATGCAGTGAGTGGCTCATTTCCCCCACCTTCTGCAAGGAGGGAGGGAGAAGAAGAAAGAGGAGAGAGGAGGAAGCTGGAGCTGAGAAATCCCTGGAATATAAATAAACCTTGTGGGTTCAGCAGAGAAACCTCAGTCCAGTGTGCTCCTGTCAGGAGAAATGGTAAATTAATTCCCCTTTGTGCCCCTCATGTTCTCACCCTTTGAATAAACTTCATTTCTTTATCTCAGGTAACAGAGCTTTCCCTGTCAAAGCCAACACCCTAATAGATGAGGGAGAACCAAAGAAGGGAACCCAACTCTAAGGTTTCTTACACAAGAAAGGGTTTTTTGCCTGTATATTCGCTTTGTAGCTGTGATCTGAGCAGATAACATTGTAAACCCTTGCAGTCATACTAATGCAGGCTTATAAAGCCTTTCTGAGGTGGTTCAGGAATTATTATTTCTATTAGCCAAATTAGTAGTAGCACAGCATATAGTCCTTCTTCATAAAACACTTGACCGTGAGCCAGGGGATCAGGGTTCAGGTTGTGGCATTTCTACATGATAGGTATGTGATCTTAGGTAATACGCTTTGCTGACCTGAGACTAAGTTTATTAATTTAGTAGATGTTGTAGTAGATATCAGGCTAGCTCAAGTCCCACCTGACACATTTTGTCTCTATGACCCTGGGTAAGCCACCTAACCTCTGAGTACTTCTAAGACAACTTCTAAGATTCAGTTTCAGAACAGGTTCTGATCTGTACTTAAAATCATTTTAAGGATTTCTTCACTGAAAGTTCTCTATACCAAGGAAATCACAGGCCTGGTTTAAAAAAAAAAATCAGTTCAAACAGTACTAGGCGCAAAGTAAGGCTTAAGACATGATGTGTTACAAGTACTTTCAGTTCAATTGCTAATGACCAAATTCTCCCCATACCACAAAACACATTTTAAGAAGGACATTAACAAGTGAAAGCTGAAACTGAAGAAATTCAGAAGGATCATGTAGGTGAAGAGACTGGAGACAATGCCACAGGAACACTATTTTGAAAAAACTAGGGTATTTATCCTAGAGAGAAAGCAAGATCTCTGTCTTCAAATGCCTTTGGATCTGGCTATCCTGTGCAAGAGGGATCTGATTTAGGCTCATAAAATGTAGAACTGGAAGGGACCTCAGAAGCCATCTAATTTACCTCCCATTCCCACTCCCCATTTTACAGATGAAAAAACTGATGCCTACTTGTTCTTCCTGGCCCCAGAAGGCAGTTCAAGGGGTGGAAGTTGCAGAGAGGCAGGTTTCCACTTAATATAAGGAAAATCTTTCTAATCATGAGAGCTGTTCCAAAATGAAATAAGATGGCTCTGAATTCAAATCTTCTGACTCCAAGGCAAATGTCCTTTCTCCTGTATCATACTATTTCTCACCTTCTTCTTGTTCCTTGGAGAAAAAGGGATTTGAGGAAACTGTCAGGACAGAAAATATCCCTTCCCTTCCTCCTTCCTTTCTCTCTCTCTCTCTCTCTCTCTCTCTCTCTCTCTCTCTCTCTCTCTCTCTCTCTCTCTCTCCCCCTCTCCTTTCTATCCCCCATCTCACTTTCTCTCTCATCTCTTTTGCTTTCTCTTCCTCTCTTTCCTCCTCCCTTTCCTTCTCTCTTCTCTCTCCCCACCCTTTCCCTCTCTCTCTCTCCCTTTCCCTCTCTCCCTTCTCTCCTGCTAACAAGAGAATTATCTCTAAATATAACACCCCCTCAAAATGCCTAGGAGGCATCAACTGGCTCTGGATGCCTGGCAGAACACAGGTGGGCTCTTCTGCAGACGCTGGCTACGCTGACCAAACAGCAACACCCTGACCTTTGCACTTTTCATGGTCCCTCTGGACGTTAGAGATTGGTGTTCTCTGTCATTGCTGCTTCACTGCCAGTGTTCTCTCCCTTGACCCTCATCCACTGTCCTAGGAAAGGTAAGGGATGCTTCCCATCAGGGCTAGACTGGGCTTGTTTGACTTGATCCAGCACTGGGCAAGAAAGGTGAAAGTTTAGTTGTAAAGTGAGGGCCTGCAGCAAGGGGTTATCGAGGAAGGGGAGGTTCTCCTGGGCTGTTTCTAACTAAAACTAGGTCAGGGACATCACTCCCTCTTACCTTGGAAGAAGCCCCTGAATACTGCTTTCCTAGGTTTGTGAAAAGTATCCTTTCTTTGCCTGTTTCTAACCATGGGCAGTCCAGGCTCCTGCATCCTGATTCTCCCTTCTCTGTGAGCAGTATAAACAAGGGCTTCAGGAAACAGGAAACCAGGGTGAGAGAAGCCAGACTCTATAGTCATTATTTCTGTGAGGTACCTGAGGACCACTGAGGCATTTAGGCCAATGAGAGAACATAGACTTACAACCAGGAGGTAAAGTGGAGACTTGGGCCTTTGCTGAGGCTCTGGCCCTCTCTACTTAAGGTACTATTTATTCTTCCCTGATCACTTTGGTATAGAGCTAACCCCTGAGCTCTCAAGGGCTATGCCAATGGGACACAAGCTTTGTGTCTGTGGTCCTTGGACCAGTCTAGGTAACTACTACCTGTGTGCCATTGGGCAAGTCACTTAATCTCTCTGTGACTCAGTTTCCTTATCTGAAAGAGTGAGAATAGTATCTGCAGTACCCACTTAACAGAGTCATTGTGAGAAGACAATGAGATAATGTAGGTGTTTGTAAAAACTTAAAAGTACTATATAAATGCCATTTAATGAGTTAGTTTCTGCACCAGATCTGTGATATCACTTAAAAGGAGGGAATAAACATTTACAGCCAGGCATGGTGTTAAGTGCTTTAAATATATTATGTCTTTTGTTCCTCATAATAACTGTGGGAGGTAGGTGCTATTTTTATCCTTATTTGAGGCAGCCAGAAGTTAAGTGATTTGCCCAGGGTCACACAGCTAGTGAGTATATGAGGCTGGATTTGAACTCAGGTCTTCCTGACTAGACCCAGTGCTCTATCCACTGTTTGACTTAGCTACCACATTAGTATAGGAAACTGTCCATGAGGAAATACCCCCTGTCACTGTGAAACCTGCTCTGCAGCTCATACACTTAGCATTGTCTGGGGCAGTGTCAAGTGACTTAACATGGAGTCAGAACCATCAAGTGTTGGGGGCAGTATCTGAACTCAAATTTTCCTGGCACTGAGACTGGTTTTCTATCTCTCTCTTTGTTTCTCTCTCTGTCTGTCTGTCTCTCTGTCTCTCTGTTTCTGTCTCTGTGTCTCTGTCTCTCTCTGTCTCTCTCTCTCTCTCCACACCCTTGTGCTGCCTTTCTCAGCCACTGTACAGTATTATCTTGTTCTTCTTCTATTTTCAAAGAAATTTAGATAGAAATGGTCCTGACACAAATCAGTGTACTGTGAATGTATTCTTTTATTTATAATGTTTTGCGAACTATTGTATAGGTGGATGAAATGACTACTCTTTGTCAATTGTTGGGGCAGCCAGCTGCTACATTGGATAAAGGACTGGGCCTTTTAGGTCCTTCCTGTTAGGAAGACATGAGTTCAAATCCAGTCTCAGACACTTACTGTGATCCTGGGCAAGTCCCTTAACCTCTGTTTGCCTCAGTTTCCTCATCCATGGAGATAACAATAGCACCTACTTCTCAGGCTTGTTGTAAGATGATAATTGTGAAGTGCTTGGCATAGTGTCTGACACACAGTCAGTTCTGCATTGCTCTAGTTATTCTTGATGATGATGATGATGATGATGATGATGATGATGATGATGATGTTACATACTTGTCACCAGAAGGTTGGCCACTTTTTGGCTCTAGCAACTCATGAAAGTTATCTTCAAATACCTGGAAGAGTTATGCTGTTTATCAGTGAAAGAAGGTCTCCCCATAGATGAGATCACAGATCTTTAAAGCCTTAAAATAAACATAAATATGAGAGCTGAAAGGATGGCTTAGAGGACATCTCCAAGCTTTCCCTACCTCTCGCAAAACTGCTTCAAAAGTTGCCACCTTGTGACTGGCCTTGGGAAAATGCAGGAAGTATCATGGCCAGAGATTTTGTTGATTCATTAATACTTTCTGATTTCAGGTGATGGAGTAGGTTTAGCTTGACTGGGTTTGAGGGAAACTTCTGTTCTGAACTATCTGTTCTATAAACACATCCAGCCTTTGAATTGGTTTCCATCTCTTTTCACAAAGAGATACTGAAATATGTCTCCAGAAGCTCTCTTCTTTCTCACTAAGGATCTGTTGGATCATTCATGGTCACACCCCTTGGTATTTAATACGGCAACTTTTTCTACTGGGTAACATCTAAAAGTATAGTCATCTTTTGCTTGTGAATGACACCCTTGCTGAGAACATTTAAAATCTTGGTACAATATACCTATTTTGGTCCTTAAGACATTTCTCTCTAATTCTTTAGCTTCCAGAGTGAATTCTGGACTATTTACTTAATTTAGGCTTAATGAGACCCTTGTTCTTCTGGAACAGTGGTATCAAACTCAAATAAAAATGGGGACTATTAAACCATTCAAAGAATCCCTATAGATTTAGAAAATCACATATTAATACTATATATATTCTATTTTATTTTTATTTATTTTCTTAAATATTCCCCAATTACATCTTTATCCTTGTGTTTAACACCTCTTTTCTAGAAGGGAGCTGGCACCCTTTTATATAGAATGTGGATATTATGTAAGCAGGGAGGTGGCAGCTGCTGCCAGTAGCCCTAAGGAGGGAACCAGCCTCTCTTCCATTATTCTCTCTTTGGGCAGAAGAGATATAAGCAAAGAGACTCACTACCTCTTGGCTAAATTGGCTCTTTTTTGGTAGCTGCGGAACCAAGTGCACTGATGGAAGGGAGAATTAGTCATATGAGATGCCTGCATGTCTGAGCTGAACAGCTCTGGGGAGCCTTGTGTTTCCTTGGGGGCTTCCTTGTGTGTCTGTGTTTTTGTTCCTCTGAGTTAGGTTTAACCCTGGGGAAGTAAATCTTATGCACCAGGCTAAAGTTTGAGTTGCCTATAGTCTTAAGCATAGAAAATACTGACAATTTGGGCAGTGATGACTGTCAGCAAGAAATGGTCCTCAGATAATAACTTCTGAACCTAAATCCAGCTGTCCCTGCTCTGCTGGGATTGCCCATATCAGAGATTGCCAGGATGTTGGGAGTCAAAGGTTGGGAGAACGTGACCCTACATATGAAAGAACAGAATGTGGAAAATGGAAGAATATATTGTCTAGGTGATCAGTGTCAGAAGCCAGGATTCAACCAATTCTGTCTCTATCTCCACCCTTATCCTCCAAAAAGGCATCCATAGCTATGCAGATAAGTGAATTTCTGGTAGTAAGATTACAAGAATTTGGGGAAGTATCCAAGACTTAAATCTATAATGACATCTAGTTGCAGAGGAGACTTCCAGCAAGGTCTTTCTGTACACCACTGACATAGCCTTCCAGAACTCCAGGTTATGTCAATCAAGTATTAACTGTATCATATCTTTAAAAATAGGAAAGGCTTTTTGCCTGAGTCTAATGATAGACTGTGTATCTATTGTTTGAAGATCACCATAGTCAAATATGGAGAAGCTAATGAGATGATACAATTTTGTTTTGTTTTGACCATAGCTACTATGTCTACTTTCACAGACCATAGACTATGGTTTCATTAGTTGCAAGGGGGCTGTGATATATGTCTGTGGAGGGGGTGTCCACACTGGGGAAAAATATCAGATCCTTGAAGTGTTGAGCTATTAGCTTCAGGAGGGAATTCTGGATTCCTTAGTTCAGGCTTAGAAAGGCCCTTGTTCTTCTGGAAAGCCCTTGACTTGCTGGAAGCAATCTTTTTTTTGTATTGAAACTAGATCTTAGAATCAGGGAGGAAGCAGCTGCTCCTAATAATCCTAATGAGGGCTCCTTTCCACTCTTGAGTATGTCTTTGGACAGTAATATAGAAGAGGTGAAATCCAGTAACTGGTGGGTAGAAGAAGGAGGAGTTAAGAAATTTTTAATCTAACTGATGGGGAGGATAATGAACTAAGAAAAGCCCAGAGGATACATGGTTTTATTGTTGTTATGGTGTTTGTTTTTTAGGGGGGGGGGATATAATGGTTACTTTTAGACATTCCTTGCACCTAATAATGATAAATTACATATACAATGTGATTTATAATTTATAAATAGATTTCATAGATACTATCTCATTTGAGCCTCCCAATAACTGTGTGATACAGATAGCTAAGAAGAGAAAGATATTTTCCTTATTTTACAGGTAGAGAAACTGAGGCTCAGATTGGTCACAGGATCATAGATTTAGAGCTGGGAGGACAGTCGGGTGTCCTCTAGTCCACCTCCCTCACTTTGCAGGTGAGGAAACTGAAGTCTAAGGAGTTGCAGTAACTTGCCCAAGGACATACAGACATCGAATTCAAACCCTTGTCTTCTGGCTCCTAACTGAGAGTCCTTTTATTGGGCTGAACTGAAGAGGCTTGCTCAGCCAGATCACTAATATAATAATAACTGACATTTGAATAGCGCCTTAAAGTTTGCAAAGTGTTTTATATACATTATCTCATTAAAGTCAGGTGAAGTAAGTGCTACAGGTATATTTATCCTAATTTTACAGATGAAGAAACTGAGGTTAAGAAGTTAAGTGACTGACTCAGGGTTACCCAGCTAGTAAAATTTCAGAAGTACAATCTGAACAGAGATCTTCCTGAGTTCAATTCCAGTATTCTATCTGCTATACTACACTCCTTTAATAAACAGCAAAACCAGGGCTTTTGCCCTCATCTCCTAACTCCAGGTCCAGGAGTCTTTCTGCTACAGCCTGCTCCTTGCATTGGTCTCTCAGGCTGGGCTTGGGAGCTGGAGGGGAAACTGGAATGTGAATAGTATTTCTTTTCTACCACCTGTTGCTTTGCCTGAGAGAGAAGAGGGGTGGGAGCTAATGAGGGGTCAGTCCCCCAATCCTGTGGAAGTGGGAGGATGGAGCTAAAATCCAAAGGACAGCCCAATGCTCCCTCCTCTCTCTCTCTCTCTCTCTCTCTCTCTCTCTTTCTCTCCCCTCCCTCCCACTAAGCACTTGGGATGTGTTTTATTACATTTAGTAATTCAGTTCTAATCAATACATGGCCAGCTAACCTTGGAGCTGTCCTTCACTCATAACTTTTCCTCTACAACCTCACCTGACCAAGATAGAGACTACAGGGCTGTTAGAGTCATTTGGTGGCTTCTTACCACTTATTGAATAGTACCTCAAGTCCCAAAGTTGACATTCAAGGCTTCTTGCCAGTTTCCCACATTACCAGCCTTATAATAACAGCAACGCTATTCTGCAGCATTTTAAGATTTATGAGGCATTTTCTTCACAAGATCCCCATAAGGAAAAGTGAGGCTCAATCAGATGCCTATGGACCCCATTCTCCAGAATCTAGTGTTCCTTCTACCATATCATTTCTTCTGTATTGCTACACCCCTTCATGTGCCCTATGCATCAGTCAAACTAGACTCTTCATTCCCCCCTGCCCACATGCTTCGTTTTCCCACCTCTATGCTTGTGCTGTTTCCCCATCTTTGGATTGACTTCTCTCCCAATCATCACCTCTTGAAATCTTCACCATTCATTAAGTACTAGCTGAAACGTTATTTCTTCCAAGAAGCCTAATGCTGTTATAGGCCATTTTGTACTTATTTTGTAATTTTTGCATGTTTGCATAGAAATCATAACCTTCGTGGAAGATTATAAACACCTTGAGGTCAGGGGACTCTTATTGTTTTCCCAGGGATTAACAGTGTCTGGCATGTAGTAGGCTCTTAACAAGTGTTTGTTGAATTGAATTGCAAAAGGTAAATGCTGTTTCCTCAAAAGAGAGTTGGACTTGAGGTCAGGAGATTGGATTCAAATCCTGATTCCACCATTTAACAGCTGTGTGACTTTGAGGAAGTCATTTCACTTCTCTAAATTTCAGTCTCTTTATTTGTAAAATGGGGTTAATAATACTTTCACTCAAGAGTTGTTGTGATGGAAGCATTTTTAAAATATTAATGTGCCACAGAAATGTGACTTATTATTTGTCTTTGTGTCTTTCCCAGAGAATAGGGTTCTCCATAGAGCAAATAATTAATGTTTTTTGAATGAATAACTTGTTTAAAATGGTCACTTCAGTTTTGCCCTAGGTAAAAACTAAGTTTCACTTTTAACACTTCAACACTAGCCATGTTAGCATGAGCTAGTCACTTCCTTATCTAAGCCTCAGTTTCCTCTTTTGTAAAATGGGGATGATAACACAGTACTAAGCCCAACGATGGTTAAGAAGAAAGTACATCACCCATGGGAGAAGATTATAAAAATGAGAGTTGTGTGAATAGCACGGGTTTTCTCTCAGTCCACTGAGAGCAAAGATGAAGCATTCTTAGGTGTCAGTGGCTGCAATCCTCCTTTGAAGCTCCTGGGGCCCTTAGTATAGGCTATAAATGACTTCTGCTTTGTTCTTTCCTTCAGAAAATGAACCTCCCTCCCCTCTGGTTTCTGGAATCATCGACTACAACATGCCCCTCACCTCAACATACCTGAAGCAGATGAAGCTACGGGTAATGAATTCCCAGGAGCAGGTGAGTTGCCGTCTTCAGAGAGGGTTGGTTAGAGAACATCAGGCAGAAATGTCTCCCTTCCCTGTACCTGCCAGATGCATTGTATCACCTTATCAGGGACAAAAGACCAAGACCTGTGAAAACTGACTGAAAATCGAAGAGGTTGCTAGTCTGTTATCTTGGAAAGGCAGTCAAAGCTGAAAGAGGTGGAAGAAGGCAAGGGAAGAATGTATTCCTAGTTAACTGGTCTGCTGGGCAGAACTCCCTGATAGTCAGGAGGAGAATTACTTTAGTGAAATCCATGGAATTCATATTCCTACTCACTTCACACCCCTTCTCAGATAATTACTAATAAGAAGGGATCAGGAAGCTAGAATTTGATTATTCAGTTTGCCTTTCTAAAAGCGTCAGCCTCAGACACTTACTAGCTGGGTAACCCTGGGCAAGCCACTAAACTGCTTTCTGCTTCAGTTTCCTCATTTGTAAAATAGGGATAACAATAGCAACTACCTCAGTGGATTGTTGTGAGGATCAAAAGAGATGATATTTGTAAAGTGCTTTGCCTATCTTAAAATGCTATATAAATGCTAGATATTATTAAACCATAATTCTGTCTTATAACAGTAATAATAAAAACTCACATTGCTATAATGCTTTACACTTTAAAAGCACTTTTCCCACAGCCAACCTGTGAGGCAGTACAAGTATTATTATACCCATTTTATAGACAAGAAAACTGTAACTTTGAAGATTGAAGTGAATTTCCCGCTGATTGGACAACTCATAAGCATTAGAGGCAGGATTCAAACCTTGGCCTTCTGACTCCAGGTATGGTTCTATTTCCATTACCCCTCACTGCCTCATTGATCTGAGACAGAAAGAGAGAGTAGAATCTGAGCACATTTGTGAATTGCTTTCCTCAGGGAGTCCGGGGAAATATGTTCTACTCTACAGGCTTAAGCCTGGGAGAGTGGACCTCAGAGGATGGCTCCATAATTCTCTAGGGCCCCCAAACTGTCCAATTTTCCCCAGCTGTGGTTTATTCAGAGCTCTTCAGGGCACCCTGGAAACAGGCAATAAAAAAAAAGCACCCACACTTTACTATGTATTCACAAAGCCAACCCTATAGCCCTCACCAAAGTGAGGGCATGGCTTTTTCTGTTCAGCAGGGTGCAAGAAGGGGGATGGGGGTGAACCCCCATCATAAAAAATAATCATGTCTTGCATTTTAAAGTATGTTTCCATCCATTTTCTCAGTTGCTTCATTTAACAGCTCTATGACAGACTGAGGGGACAGGGATTACCACCACCCTACTTTATAGATGGGGAAACTGAGGCTCCATGGTGGTTATGTGACTTGCTTGTGGTCACAAATCTGAGAAGTATAGCTAGTAAGTGTCAGAGCATGGAGTCTAACTCAGGGCTCCTGATCCCAAGTCCAGAATTCTTTCTATCTATTTTAGTCAGAGCTGGGAAGAACTTTAGAACATGGAACATAAAAAGGTCAAGACTCAAAGGAGCTTTAGAATATAGAATGTAAGAGGGAGAAGAAACCCTCGAAGTTATCTAGTCTAACCATTTTTAGTTGACAAAGGAGAAAACTGATTCCCAGAAAAGGAAAAGAACCTGGCAATTCAGTTGTAGGTTTGGTACTAGCAGTCAGGTCTTTTGACCCTGAATCCCAGTGTTTCTGTTTTCTTTTAAAACACACACACACACACACACACACACACACACACACACACACACACACATTTTACTGACACCTTTTGACCTTATTTCACATAATATCTAAGCTGCTCCCCTCCCCCCCCCACATTTCAGGGTGAACAAATCACCCTGATCTTTGTGACAAAGATCCAGGACTCTCTCCACACCCCTTACTGCCTCCTAGAATGATATCTTCATCCATATTTGGTCCAGTTTGAACTCAGATGCCTTTTGAGACCCTTTCCAGTTTTGAGATTCCATGATTCTACAGCCGCAGTGCTCACTATTCCTTGTCAATGTGCAGCAGATAGATTATACCATTTTCAGTATAGAAAATGTAAGATTGACTCCCAGTCCTGAACCCATAGAAAGATAGTAATTAATCATTTCAGGTTTGGGAGAGGCCTAAAGTCCTTCATACTTGAAGAAGAAGAATCTTCATTCCAGCATCCCTAACAAATGGTCATCTGGTTTCTGTCTGAAGTCTTTCAATGAGGGGGGACCCGCTGCCTCCTGAAGTGGCCCAGACAACTAATAGCCCCCTCTGACCATTAGGAAGCTTTTCTTGACATCAAGTCTAAATTCGCTTTTTGGCAGCTTCTACCCATTACTTCTAGTGCCGGTCTTTGGGGCCAAACAGAATGAGTCTGTTATGTCTTTCACATAACAGCCTGTCAGATATTTGAAGACAGCTGTTGTGTCTCCCCTGAGTCTTCTCAGTTATTGGTTAAGTATCCCCAATTCCTTCATCTGATCCTTATTCCGCATGGATGCAGGACCCTGTTATTTGCATTGCACCACATTTTTTTTTGTACTCTATCCATTCAAAAGTGAGGAAGTGGAATCAGAACCCCTAGAAGACAAGGACACTCCTTCCCCTTCCTCTCTACTTGCCTCCCTCAGGTGTTCAACCTACATGTAAGCCAAGGTCACCCTGTAAAAGCCCAGTCTAAACAGAATAAGTGATTCTTTTGGGAAATTAAACCCAAAACATAAATGGAGAAGGATTGCTACTATTATTAGTGTTATTATGACTCAGATTTACATAATGCTTTGTAATTTCCCCTTTCTTTACTCCACCAGTCCTAAAGGACTATATCTCAAAATCTGTGGCACAGTGGAAAGAAAATGGGGCTGGAGATGGGAATGTTTGGTCTGAGTAGTCCACTCTGCTGCTGAGGCCATGTGTGACAATGGACAAGTCACTTCCCTTTTGTGAGTTGTGATTTTCACCTTTGGAAAAGAAAGCACCTATTTTCAATTAGAAGAAATGGTCTAAATCCCAATAGTAATCTTTACTAGATTTATGATTTATAGGTAGATCCTCTCTCTGAACCTCAAAGTCTCCTCCTCTGTAGAATAGGGATGATAATGATACTTAACAGTACCCACCTGAGCTTCACTAGGGGGACCTGAGGAAAGTACTTTATAAACCTTAAAGTGTTATAGAAACGTGAGCTATGAAGATGGTTCTAACTCTGAATTTCTGTGATTCTGTGAAGCAGGGAGCTGCTTTCCATTGGAGTTATCTTCATAAGTTGCTCAAGGTCTGGAAAGCTTGGCTGGCTAAAATGAGGAAGAGACATTTGGTTTCATGGTCACCACACATCATTGTGGAATTCCATCCCCCACACACAGCTCAAACACATGACACCCCAGAATATAAGCTGTTCAGACTTCCCAATCAGTCTTGCAAGAGAGACAAGTCATACTTAAGTACCCTTCCTTGGTCTTGTTAATGGGAGTACTCCTTCCAGCAGGGCACCTCCTGGGCTTTCCATGCCTTTTTTATCCTGTGGCTTTCTTGACCATCTTTTTCTAGAAATCCTCCATACACAATCCACTTAATTAGGGGCCTTGCTCTGATTTTTGATTCATAGTTAGCTGTACAACACTGAGGTCGCCCATCTGTTATATAAATAATACCAAGACTTTTATTTATAAGTCACTTTGAAGTATGCAAAGTGCTTTACATACATTATCTCCTACCTGTCTCCCATTCTTCTTCAATCTATTTTGTTAGGTCATTTTTTCTTCTGACCACTAAATGTGGGAATCTCCTAAGGGTCTTTGTTTTGAATCCTCTTCTCTTCCTATCCTTTCTCCCAGTGACCTTATCAATTCTCTTGGGTTCAAATATTATCATTATGAAAATGCAGCTCAGATCTATATGTCCAGTCCTAACTTTCTCTCATGAACTCCAATCCTGCTTGCTAAACATCTCCACTTGGATGTTAAGTATGTTAAACTCAACATGTCCAAAACACAACTCATTCAATTTTTTCTTAAACCTATTCCTCCTTCAAACTTGACAGTTTTCTGTGACTGGCATCATCATCCTTCCAAGTGATCCAAGTTCACAGGCCTGGAACTATCCTTGACCCCTCTTCCTCTCTCAACTCCCTTGTTTAATCAATTGCCAAGTCTTGTTCCTGTCTGTATTGACATCCCTCACATTTGTCTCTTTCTTTTCACTCACGTAGCCTTTATGGTAGTTCAGACCTTTATCACCCCTTGCCCAGACTATTGCAATAGCTTCCTATTTATTTGACTTACTCCTGGTATTCCCCCTCTGCAGTTTATTCTCCATACAACTGCCAAATCGATATTCCTAGAATTTAGAACTGACCATGTCATCTCCCCATTCAAAAATCTTCCCTTCCCTAATATCACTAGGAGGAAGTACAAAATCCTCAGCTGGGCATTTAAATTCCTCCACAATGTGACTCCTACCTACATTTCCAGTCTTATTTCATATGACTAACTTTCATATACCCTCTTCTAGTCAAACTGGACTATTATCTATTCTCAGTATGAAACATTAGATTTCCTGCCTCCATGCAGGAAAGTGACACATGACTGACCATGTCTGGAATGTGCTCTCTTTTCCCTTCAGTCTCTTGAATATCTAGCTTTCACCAAATTAGAACTTAGCTTCATTGTTCAGCTGTTTTTTAGTTGTATCTTTGTGACTCCATGTGGGGTTTTCTTCACAAAGATCCTGGAGTGGTTTGCCATTTCCTTCTCCAGCTCATTTTTACAAATAAGAAACTGAGGCAAACAGGGCTAAATAACTTGCTCAGGGTCACACAACTTCTAAGTGTCTGAAGTCAGATTTGAATTCAGGTCTTCCTAATTCTAAGCCTGGTTCTCTAACCACTTAGCTACCCATAATTCAAGTGCTGCCTCCCAAATGATCCCCTTTCTGATTTCTTCCCCTCCTCCCCACAGTTGTGAGCCTTCTGTTCCTCTTAGAATTCCAGTTCATTTATTCATGTTCTTCTTAGAATTCCCATTTTATTTTGCATATATTTCATATCTGCTTTCTTGTCCATATAATCTGTCTCCCAGTAGAATGGAGGCTCCCTGAAAACAGAGATCGTTCATCTTGTCTTTTTCTCTCCCATCCTTAGCATGGGTACTGCTTTGTACAACTAGCTACAAGTCTGTTGGCTTGAATCCTCAAAAGAATCCTGTGAAATAGGTGCTATGAGTATTATTATTCCTGTTTTACAAATGAGGAAACTAAGGCTCGCAGAGGTTAAATCACCTACCCAGTCACACAATGAGTCAGAGATAGGATCTTAACCCTGGACTTCTGGAATTCAAGTCTGGTTCCCTATTCACCACACCACACCACCTCTCCACTATCTTTCACTTTCGTTTCATGTTACACCGATTTTCTTTTCCTGCCATAAATGTCCTTCAGACAAATAGGTTATCATTGGTAATATGCTACATCCTGCTTGTGCCTGCCATGTGTCTTTCCATGAATTCTTGGATCATCTGCCATTATGATTCTCCTGAATTCTGGGATTTATAGCCATAGTGCATCCCTAGGACAAAAAATATACAATATAAAATACTTTGTAGCCCACATACTAGTATTGTGACCACTGAGCAGTAGTGTTAGGGCATTCCCATGAAATCCAAGGGAAGGATCCAACACCAGGGAAGCTTGGAATGTGCCCATTCCTTTCAAAGCAGTTATTGAAATTCAGTTAGATGTTTCCCTCATTCAGCATTAAAGTAACTATTTCCTGCCAAGTACTGTGCTAGACCCTAGTTGATCAGCCTGCTCAGTGGCAATGGACTTACAGACAATTTAATCTAGTCACCTTCTTTTACACATAAGAAGACTGAGGACCAAGAAGAAGAAGAGAGTTGCCTCACTCATACATAGAGTGGCAACATTTCAGCTCTCAGGAGTTAGGGTTCTCAAGATGTTTCTTTGAGTCTTATCAAATCTCTCATGTTAGAGCTAGAAGGGAGAGATGATCTAGTGTGGGGAAGGGAAAGGGGAGAGGAAACAAGCATTTACTAAGCATCTACTATGTGCTAAGCACTTCATTACAACAACTCTAAGAAGCAGGTGCTGTTATCCTCATTTTACAATTGGGGAAACTGAGGCAGATGGTGTTTAAGTGACTTGCCCAGCATTCACACAGTTAATAAGTGAAGATTTAAATTCATGTCTTCCTGACTGGGATAGAGTCCAGAGCTCTACCCATCGCAACACATAGGTGCCCTTCTAATTTTAAAAGTGGGGAAACAAATATAGAAAGAAACTTGTCCAAAGGCGCCTAGTATATTTAGTGATAGAGCCAGCAGTAGGGCCCATGGCTGCTAATTCTGAGCGTAAAGTTGTTCCTACTGTGTCATGCTGTATAAGAGGCAACTTGCACCCACAGGCAAGGCATTTGAGAAACCATTCAGTGCAGTAGATAACATGATAGATCTGGAGTCAGAGGCCATTGGTTCAAACCCTAAATCTGCTAGTTACTCACTGGATGATCTTGGGCAAATGCCTTCTTTACTCTGAGGCTTGGTTTCCTCATATATAAAACAAGGAGTTTAGATGTAGGGATGTCTCTAAGGTCAAATCCAGTTCTAAATCCTGTGATCTCTTCAATCCTGTAATTCCTGCAATAAATTTCCAGATTATATGAAGCTGGTATATTGTTGCTACTGTTATTCAGTCTTTTCATTCATGTCTGACTCTTCAGGACCCCATTGGGGGTTTTCTTGGCAAAGATACTGGAGTGGTTTGCCATTTCCTTCTCCAGCTCATTTTTACAGATGAGAGAACTGAGGGAAACAGGGTTAAGTGACTTGCCCAGGGTCATACAGCTAGTAAGTTTCCTGAGGTGAGATTTGAACTCAAGAAGATATATCTTCCTGACTTCAGGCCACCTACTTGCTCCTAAAGTTGGTATATTATGCTTATGGTATTTGTGGATATGAGAGAGGGTATGGAACACCTGGAAAGTGATCTGACAACTACCAGAATCAAATGTGAAACTAACTGGTGTTTATTTTTTTTTAAGTCTCACAATTAAACCAACCACCTACAAACTGAAAAAAAAAAATCCACTCAAAAGTATATATTTTTAAAATTTACACGTCTGAGAGCTCTATAGTAAGACAAGAAAAGAAATTTTAAAAAATTTTGGTTTGATCAAATAATGTATGAACTGTGGAGGTTCATCCTAGTATAAAGCAAATCTAAAGTTACTTTCAATCCAGTTGTGTCTCACGTATTGTTGTTGTTGTTCAGTCATTTCAATTGTATCTGATTCTCTGTGACTCCATTTTGGGGTTTTCTTGACAAAGAAACTAGAGTAGTTTGCCATTTCCTTCTCCAGCTCATTTTACAGATGAAAAAACTGAGGCAAACAGGGTTAAGTGACTCGTCCAGGGTCAAACAGCTAGTAAGTGTCTGAGGAAGGATTTGAACTCAGGTCTTCCTCATTCTATCCAATATCTGTCTATTGTACTACCCTGGGATATTTGTATTTCCTCTATTCAAGTGTTATAGGATGTCTCAGAGAATGGACTTGGACCTGTGATTTCATTAGCATAGAGGATGCCTTCTGTCATTTCGGCATGGCACCTTCTTTGCAATTTGTAGTCTTAGTTGCCTAGAGCACAGAGAAATTAAGTGAGGGTTGCCCAGGGTCACACGGTTTGTAGGTGTCAGAGCTTAGTCTTGAATCCAGACTGACTCCAAGGCCAATTCCTTTATGCACTATGCCATGTCACCCCTTAGGATGTTCCAATTCAATAAAATTCTTCAGGCTAAGAAAATGCCTGCTATTCTGGACCAGGACCAGCAAGAAGATACCATTTCTCCACAATTCGTTTTTCTTATATATATGTGAATTCTTTGTCAGTGAAGCCTCCCAAGGCTCTGAATCTGTTCTTGGCTCTGCCACTGATTCTAGCCACACAAACTTGACCAAATCACTTCACTTTCTTGCCTTGATTTTTCCACCTAGAAAATGAGTTTGAAGTTTACCTCTAGCTTTATAAACCATCAGTGTTGAAAATTATCTTAGAACATGGATATCAGAGCTGAAGGGATGTTAGATCATAGAATATATAGTGTTAGAACTGCCCAGTACTTTAAGCAATCCATCAAGTCTCTTGTTTAACAGATGGGAAAACTGAGGTACAGAAAGGCAAAAATGACTTGCTTGTCAGGAATCTGTAAGAAAAATTTGAGCAAGGCTTCAAAATCTTAAGGTGAGAGGCACACATCCATATCAGATGCTATTTTTTTAAGTGACTGAGATGCTGGATTTGGAAAATAGCTATTAGTTGCCAAAGAGAGAAATTAAAAGCAGTGTTTTATGTGAGTTGGGTTTTTGGAACTTTCTAAATCCTCAAGGGCAATTCTCCAACATTGGCAAACTAAATATCTGGTTACAACTAATTTAAAAAATATACCAGGATCAGAAGAAAAAAATTTGGGGGGGGGGGGGAGCTATGTTCAGACTTTTAAATTCTAAATTAGATAGTGTTTACATTTTAGTTATTTGTGTATGTGTCTTTCCTTCCCCCTATCTTTCTAATCCCGTCCAAGATTATGAGTTTCTTGAAGTAACTGTTTTTCCTCCATTGCTGAGCACATCTTTTTGTACTCAAAAAATCAAATTGTTTCACTGATATTGGTCTTCCCACTGACATCAAACATAGAACACAAGAATGTCAGAATTGGAAGGACCTTGGCAAAGATTCTACCCAGACCTAGGTCCTCTGACTCCAAGTCTATAGGTTTTCCAGGACTGTCTCTCTTATAGCCTTTTTTTTATGGTCAAACCAGATTTATAACAATAGTACCACCTGACAAAGGGCTCTCATATCCACTATCTCCTACTGTTTTTCCAGAAACAACCCTGAGAGGTAGGTTGTATAATTACTGTTTCACAAATGGGCAAAATGAGGCCCAGCATCCAGGAAGTGACTTGTCCAGGGTTCTCATAGTGAGTTAATATCAGAGCTAGGGTTTGAAGTCAGGACTCCTGGATGTTGGCCCTTGCACCATTATCTTACCTCAGTTTTTACTTGGTTTCCTTTACTTATAATTGACCTAATTCTATAAATATATGCAGTCATCAATTTGGAATGGGATGGAGTCTTAGAATTTAACTAGTCTAATTCTCTCTTTTTATAGATGAGAGAACTGAGGCCTAGAGTGGTTAAGTGCCTATTAATTAGCAGAGATGAGATTTGAACCCAGGCCCTCTGCTTCCAAATCCTCTGTACCTTTTGGGCTCTTTCTTACAAGCTACAGCTTGCCCTAATTGCCTCCTAAACATCTGGTTCCCGTCTTTGGGATCTTTTACTCTTTCCAGATAGGTAGTGCAATGGATAGAGCACCAAAGCTGAAGTCAGGAAGATTCATTTTCCTGAGTTCAAATCTGACCTTAGACAATTACTAGTTGTGTGACCCTGGGCAAGTCACTGTTTGCCTCAGTTTCTCCTCTGTAAAATGAGTTGGAGAAGGAAATGGCAAACCACTCCAGTATCTTTGCCAAGAAAATCTCTAATGGGCAAGAGTCAGACATGACTGAAACGAACAACAACTCTTTCCAGTACTTAGCCTCATTCAGGGAAAGCCATCCAAACCAATTCAATCTTCTTCCATTAGAAGCTCGGTGGTTGTCAGGCCCTTAATTCCTGTGTGTTAATGTTCTGCTAATGGTCTTAATACCCGAATCTCAACAAAGTGTGAAAGCTGGGCAGGACTCATTGTTTAAATATGTACAATGGAGGCTGTCTCTTTAACCCACTAATCTTTAGCTCTTAGGTTTTTCTTTGGAATCTGAATTTTCTCCAGTTTTTGAGAGGAGAGAAGGAGGAGTGTGGTGAGGCTATTCACAGAAGAAGAGGGTGCTGAGCCCTTTCCCTCATCCTATTCTCTTTCCCTCCCTTCTCTTTCAGTCTTTTGTCAGGGGGCTGCCTTGGCTTATTCTGCTCCTAACCTTAGTCCTCCCTGATGCCTCCTCTTCCCATCTCCCTCACATCCATTATTTCTGAGATAATCCTATTGATTCGGTTTCTTCACTACCATTCCCGTCTGTCCCCTGGTAGCATTATAGAATCCTAAAATGTCATTAGCTGGAAGGAACCTTAGAGATAATCTAGTTTAACTCCCTCTTTTTTCTAGAAAAGGAAACTGAGGCACTATGGGGGGATCTTGGAGGAGTGGGAGAAGGATTTTCTTAAGGTCACACAGAGCCAGTACTGAAACTGTTTTAGCTGCTCAACCATCTCTCCTTTGCTTCCTTATTGCCATCATCCTATTTTAGGCTCATCTCATTTCTCCTAGACCAGTACAGCATCCTCTAACCTTTCTTTCTACCTATTCTGTTCATAACACCAGATTAAGAAACAACTCTTATCGTATCATTCTTCTGTTCAGAAACTTTCAGCAGCTCTCAATTATCCACAAGAAAAACTCCAAACGTCTTAGGCCAGCATCCAAGATTTTACCTCTAGCTTTCCAGCTGTATTTCCATTTGAGAAGTATCATGATATAATGGATGGAGTTCTGGGGTCCAGGAGACCTAGGTTCAAATTCTATTCCAGAAACTTGCTAATTGGATAATTCTGGACAAGTCACTTAATTCTCAGCCTCAGTTTCCTCATCTATAAAATGAAGGGTTGGACTAGATATCCAAGTATTTCTTCCCACCTGTTCAAAGTAGACTAGTCATGTTCCTGAGTCGGTTTATAGTCTCCCTCCCCTAACGCTTTTGTCCACTATGCTTTGGATACCCTTTCCCCACCCTTACTACCAGTGACTGCATGGTGAGATCCTACTCATCATTTGAGGCCAACCTCAAAAGCTATCTACCTGCTCCAGGAAACCTTCTCTTATCACCTCGAGGAGGAAAGGATATTCCCCTCACTCTTGTATTAACCTTACACACTTGTCTTAATGTATTCTTCTGTGTTTATATTGCCTGTAAGTTCCTTAAGAGCAAGAGACAGTATTATCTTTCCCAGTACAAAAATAGCACTTTCATATGGTAGGTGCTTAATCAATGTCTTAATTTACTTGACCTGGCCTTGATCTAGTACTGATCTGGTTGATTTTTCTAGTGGAGAAATGGGATAAATTGGTTTGCAGAGACTGCCATAGTATCTGCATGACCTTGGGCAAAACACTTGATTTTCCTGAGGCTCAGTTTTCCCATCTATAAATATATATAATAATACTTACACTTCGTATTTCAGTAGTTTTCATAAGGAAAGCTTTTTACAAACTTTGAAGGACCAGAGAAATGTGAGTTAGTGAAAACAGAGCTGTTTTCCCCAATTGTGTAATCAGGTACACGTGGATTTGGAGGTCCATTTTTATTTACAGTGGATGCGCTTCTCTCTCTTTTCCTTCTGTGGGCTCTAAAGGCTATGTGTGCACACCACTCTACTGAGTGCTAGACCACAGAAAAACACGGGGAAGAAGAGCTGTTGTGCTTGGCATGGGTCTAGAAATCCTCTGGCCCAAGCCTACACTCTTTGCCTGCCTACTAGTTGCAGCTGCCATCCTCAAGAGCCCAGGAAACAGTGGTTGAGAGCACTCAAGGCCAGCAGTACTAGACCTAACCCTGCCCCAAAGCCCCACTCCTAGACTTACATCCATATACTGTTAGTGCTATAAGAGACTTTAGGCAACACAGTGAGTTAAATGTCTTCATTTAACAGTTGGGGAAACTGAGGATCAGAGTGGAGAAATCATTTCCCCAAGGGCATAACTCATAAGAAGTAGAATTGGGATTTCACTCAGGTTGTTCTGATCTCCATCCTGGTGTTCTTTTCATTACATTAAGCTGCCTGTAGATTTTTGTAAGTTAAGAGAATTGGGCCATTTCTGATGCTTTAAACAAGTTGTGTTAAACTCAAATATAAACAGATCCCTGAGGGCCAAATATTGACTTAGAAAACATCAAATTAAAATTATCTGTGTTGTATTGTATTTTTATTTATTCTGTTAAATATTTCCCAATTACATTTTGATCTGGTGGGGAGGGAGTGAACTGGGCCTTACATTTGAGGTCTCTGGTTTAAACTACCATTTCCCTGGCCTGCGACAGCCAGGAACTTTCCCTGTGTAGCTCCCTCCTTCTGGCCTTAACTGTTCAATGAAATCAGTTAGAGAAAAAGATAACAAAAACCCCAAACAAACCACAATTGATATTCTCTTTCTTGTGATCTCTTATAATGAGTTATAGAGCTGAGAAGGGTCTGTCCTTGCAGCAGAATCAGACTTCCAGGGCTGAGTGAGAAATGAGAGACATTTAGCTTAACCCTTACCTTGAACAAGTGTTCAAATCCAGCTTCCTCTCAGAAGACCTCCATCGACGGGGAACCTTGCTACATTTTTAAAAATATATATTTTATTTTATTTTATTTTTTGGTTTGCATTTTCTCTCTCCTACCTCCCTTTACACCACTTCCACCCCACTCCTTCCGACCTGAGAAACAAGAAAATCAAAATCTTTACTACGAACATGTCTTGTCAAGCAAAATAAATTCCTGCTTTGGCCATGTCCAAAATATATGTCTCATCTGCATGCTGAGTCCATCACCTTTCTCTTGGGAAAAACCTAGCATGTTATATCATCAGTCCTCTCTAGAATTGTAATTAGTCATTGTGTTAATCAGAGGAACTTGCTGCATTTCAGGTAGCTCATTTCTACTTAAAAATAATTTTATATGGAGACTAAAGGAAATGGTTTTAGTTTCTTCCCGATGCTCTAGGTCTCAAATTCCTTTCCTCTGTAGGTTTTTGCTGTCTCAACTTATTTATTTTATTTCTATCTTAGTCCTACACATCTTCAAAGGGAGTGCCCCAAAATCCTATTGACCAAAAAACAGAAACAAGGAAATAAGTGAAGTATTAGAGAGGAGCCAGTGTAATGCAAAAGGCATTAGATTTGGAATCAGAAGCCCCGAGTTCAAGACCTACTTCTACTATTTAATAGCTGACTGACTTCAGACATATCACTAGCACTATGGTTCTCAGTTTCCTCATCTATAAAATTGGATTAATAATAACCACCCTACCTAACTTAGAAAGTCACCCTGAGGAAAATACTTTTGAAACTGCAAAACATTTTGGAAATGTAACAAATGTGATAATGACAATAAGAATTATTATCGATGATGATAGTGTGATGAATCTGTGATTTCATTGATGTGTGACCCTCTACCACCCATACAGATCAAAGCCTTTCTGCGCCTTCCCTCATCCTTTGCTCTTCTTGCTTTTGTCTTTCTATAAAACCTTCCGAGAGGATCTGTCCAATGCCCTGGAGGCCTTACCCTGGGCTTTAATTATTTAACTTTTAAAGATAATGATATGTCTCATTGAAATTCAACATAAACACTGTCTTGAGCTATGCATTGCCTCATTTCAGTTTTAGAATTTTGTAAAAAACTTGTATCACTTGCTATTTAGTGACTAAAAAGATTGCCTTTTGTAATCATCTCACACACACACACACACACACACACACACACACACACACACACACACACACACACACACACCAGTTTTGAAATGACCCTTACCCTCCCCCAAAAAGGAGAAGTCTAATGAAATTAAGATCAGGTGACTGACCTGAGGTGACCACACCAGAGAACTCCTGCACTTATCCATTGGTTTGAAAAAGTGTCACCCAGAAACTGTTGCATACAAAGTACACATAAAATGGGTTCTTTGTCTTTTTTAAAGATTAAAAATTTATTATTCAAAATTCATAAAATTAAAAAAATTTTGTAAGAAATTTAAATACTTAAACTTTCTAATGATTTTTTAAAAGTTTGTAGGGTTATTCCAACTTCAAACTTCACTAAGACTTTAGGGACACCCTGTATTTCTGATACCAAAACAGCACCTGGAATTACCCATCTGTTTGTTATTCCTTGTTCTTAATACATGTTCTATCCACCTCTTTTTCTATTTCACAAGTCTTTATTGATGCTGCCTTTTATTCTACTCTTGGGTTAAGTTTAGAGACTCTTTTACATCCTTAAATTCTGGGTATCTACTTCTACTCTCTGCCTCCACCCCCACATACACATACATACATGTATACATACATACACATGTGTGATAGCTAAAACCCTCAGGGCTGACTTTGAACAGGTATTTATTAAATACCTACTATGTGCTGAGCACTGTGGTTCTTTTGATGTTGATGCAAGGGTAAATAAAATGAAGTCCTTGTCCTCAAGGAGATTAGAGTTTAGAAGGGGAGATGCATGGGAAAAGGGAAGAGAATAAACGGTTACATAGACCTACTGGGCAGCTAAGTGCACATTGGATCAAGTGCTGGGCCTGGAGTCAGGAAGATCTGAGTTCAAATGCAGCCTCAAACACTTCCTAGCTGTGTGACCCTGGGCAAGTCACTTAACCCTGTTTGCCCCAGTTTCCTCATCTGTAAAATAAGCTGGAAAAAGATGGCAAACCACTCCAGTGTCTTTACCAAAAAAATCCCCAAGTGTGGTCACAAAGAGTTAGACACGACTGAAACAACTGAACAACAACAGATAGCACCTATTACGTGCCAGGTACTGTGCTAATTCCTTTTTTCAAATATCTCATTTGATCCTCACAACAACTCCTCAAGGTAGGTGCTTTTATTACACCCCTTTTACAGTTGAGGAAATTGAGGCAACCAGTGGTTAAGTGATTTGCCCAGGGTCACATAGCCACTAAGTATTTGAGTCCAAATTTCAATTCAGATCTTCATGATCCCAGACCCAGTGCTTGGTCCACCATACCACCTAGCTGCTACATACACAAATAATTTTAATGCAAAATAGATGGCCAAAAAGTGCTATTCAAGGTGAGGAAGGGGCATTTTTGATGGAGTGGGGAGAGGGGTGGTGGATCAGGAAGGCTTATTAAGGAAGGAGAACTTGGGAAACTTACTGAGAATAGTTTCATTTGATTCATTTGAGTGTGGAGGCAAGGAGGACTAGAGGCAGGTTGGAGAAATCATGAATGCCCATGAAGGCCAGTCTGAGAAAACCAATAAAGGTTTATGAGCAGGGGATTGATGTGATCAGATTTAGGCATTAGGAAAATTCATTCAGGATCTGTGGAGGGAGATTAAGTTGGAAGAACTGGAGGCAAGAGAATCTGGAGATTATGAAACTATTGCATTAGTCTAGGCAAGGGGGTAGTGATGATCTGTGTGTGAAATCTGATGATCAGGTTCAGTAGTTTTGATTATTCTGCTAATTTGCCATCTTGTCCCCTCCCTGAGCTTTGGCTGTTCTCAGGTGGCTTAGATCAGGGAGATGGATAAGAGACTAGAAACTTAAGAAAGCTGGCTTTCTGTATGAGAACTTTGCAAACCCCATTATGTCTCTGGCTTAAAGGTGGGTGCTTATGAAAAGATTGTGTTATGTTGTAGAAAGAGCACTGGACTTCAAAACAGACAATCTGGGTTGCCTATATGTTTACCTTTTGCAAGTTCTTTCTGAGTGTCAGGTTTATTTTCTACCTTATAAAATGGGGGTAATACAACAACATAGCTATAAGGAAAGCACTTTATAAATTTGAAGGACTATAAAAGTAGGAGCTATTATTATATGTAGTACTAGTTAGACTTCATTCAACAAACATTAATTAAGTGCCTAAGGCACCATGCTCATTGTTAGGGGAGGTGGAAAGTTTGGATACTGTTGCAGTCTGGTAGGGGATTATGATACAAACCCAGATAACTGTAATCTGTACACCCAGGAAATTTTATTTTTAATTTTTTAAGGCAAACATTTATTGAAAACCCAATGACAAAGAACATTTTTATTCATCAAACTAAAGAAAATAAAACTTAACTGTTAAGAATAAACTAAATTTCAATTAAAAATATAAAATTTAAAAATGAGACTTAAAATACCAAAAATATTTTTTTGAGACATTAGGGTATGTCTGGGTACACTTCATAGGAATGCTGTGCTAATAATATTAATTAACATTGGTATAGCAAAAAAGTTTGCAAAGCACTTTATATATATGATCTCATTGGGTTTTCATAATAATACTGTGAAGTAGGAACTATAGGCATAATTATCATCTTTTTAAAAAAAAAAGAAAAGAAAACTGAGGCTTAGAGAGGTTCACTGAATGCCTAGGGTCACAAAGATAGTCAGTGTTTGAGGTGGGATTGGAACCCAGGTCTGTCCTAATTTCAAATGCAGCACATTTCATATTGCATAAGTACTTATATTAGACAGGTCCAAAAAAAGTATTGTATGTGAAACGTGGGGAGGAAAGTAAGTGGGGGTTATTAGGGTTTTTTGGTGGTAGAGGAGAGGGACTTCATGGAAAACATAGCAGTAAGAAACAGGAATGGTGACCTTTCTGAAAGGATGGCTGCAATCAAACTACCCTTCACCAGTTTAGTAAAAACAGTAGGTTTATGCTACGTTAGTTTCTCCCCCTTAATGTCCTTTGGACTTCTGCCCTCATCTCTCCTGGGATTTCCTTTTCTCGACCCCTTTCAGTGGCAGAGCCTATAACCAATTCCTTGAAAACTACAGTGTTTGGCCCGATTCTTCAAATGGTCACAGAACAATACGCTATAGTCATAGGGCAGACTTTATTTTTGTCAAGACTTCCTGCCATAATTGTTCTGGCTAGCCTACTTGACACCTGGATATTCTCATATGCTGTGCCAAGAAGGGTCTGATGACTTAGGTCCCTAAGACTCAGTTTTCAATTCTTGGTGTCTTTTTACTTATATCTTTTGTATCTCTGCATTCTAGATTCTTGTAGAAATCAAGAATAAGTATGTATGTAAGCATGTATGTGTGTATGCATGCATGTATACACATATATACATATATACTGTAATTGTTTTAAATGTTATATATCACACTATATTAAACACATGAAATCAGATTAATATATAATATGTACACATATTTGCCCTCATTTAAATTAAATATAATATAATTTTTTATAATGTAAAGTCCTAGAGATCAGGGACTATCTTTTACTTTTCTTTGTATCCACTGTGCCTAATAGAGTGCCTGGCACACAGCAGGCACTTAATAAATGCTAGTTGACTGACTGACTGACCCAGGTCCTCTGGCTCCAAATCCAGTGTGGTTTCTACCATTTGATGCTGCCTCTTGAATATCAGAGAGCCAGTTGGTGACAGGGCCAGGACTGGAATCCAATTCCCCTGTACTTCCAACCTGGTGCTTCCCTATGCCACACTGCCCTAATAATGCAAGCTGTTTTGGAAGCCTTTCAGGTTCTGTCACCTGTTAATTGTATAATGGGGAGTGGACTGGATGGCTCTTGCAGTTCTTCTCAGGTCTAACACTCTATGTCCTAAACCCCTTCTGGTTCTGAATTCAATGATTCCATATCAAGGCTTTTGTAATTAACTAGGCTACATTATTACATATAGCATAGTGAACAGAGCTCAGTTTTGTACCCATGGGGTCCCCATGTGTTAGAGCCCAAAATGATAGCAGTCCTAGTAAAAAAGACCTAGGTATTCAGGACCAAGCCTTTTCAAATCTCAGTAAATCACCGGGAGGGTAGGAAGGTTTTGATGAAACTTTTGTCCTACTAATTCAAGAGCAGAAGAGCTGACCTTGACTAAGACAGTTGTATGGATTTAGGGACAAAGCTATCCATGGAGCTGGCACTTCTACCTTAGGCAGATATTTTTGTAGTAGGGCAGCAGTCTCTCCCCACCTCTTTACAGATTTTTTTCCCTTGTACATACAGAGCTCTACCCATAGGCATAACCTAAAGAGTATGGTGCTTTTTTAGTTAGAAATACTGGTGTATATAAATGCCCATCAATCTGACCTCCTAAACATAAGCAAACCCACTTACCCTAAACTCCACCTTCATCCCTTAAAAATTAGAGTTGGAAATATCTTTGAGAGATCAGTGATCTCTCAGTGCTAGACTTAGAATCCAGTGATCTCCAAAAATCTTTAATATAAACTCCCAATCCTATGAATATTTACTTATCTACAAATTAAATATGTAAGATAGAATGATTATATGTTATAAAATTTAGTCAGTTTATAAACATTAAGTGCCTACTGTGTGCCAGGCACTATGCTAAATACTAGGTATACAAAAGGAGGTAGAAGGTCATCCCTGCTCTCAAGGACCTCACAATCTAATGGAAGAAACAATAAGCAAACAAATATACACGTATAAACCATAGGGAGGATCAAAAGGAAATAATTAAAAGAGAGAACACTAGAATTGAGAGGGGTTGGGAAAGTTTTCTTTAGAAGGTGGAATTTTAGTTGGAATTGAAAGGAAGCCTGGGGAGCCAGTAGGTAGAGATGAGGAAGGAGAGTATTTCAGACAAGATGGACAGCCAGAGAGCCAAGAGGTGGAATTTGTTCTTCATGGAAAAGGAAGGAGGCCAATATCACTGGAGCTCAGAGTTTGTGTCAGGGAACAAAGTATAAGAAGACTAGAAAGGTAGGAAGGGGCTGGGTTATGAAGGTCTTTGAACACCAAAGAGAGGATTTTCTTTTGATCCTGGAGGTAGTAGGGAGATACTGCAGTTTTTGAGGGGCATGTGATTTGTGTGACATAGCTGGAACTGCACTTTAAGAAAATTGCTTTAGCAGCTGCCTGTGGAACAGATTGGGGCCATGAGAGATTTAAAGAAGGGAAAGCAATTAGGAGGCCATTATAATCATCCAGGCATCTATTGATGATGAGATTCTGAAATAGACTGTGCCTAGAGAAGGAGACAGATGAGGGAAGTGGAGGCACAGCAGACAGTATTTGATAACTAACTTGATATGTGGATATGGGGTAGAGGGTAAGTGAAAAGTTGACTGGTGTGGAAACCTGGGTGACTTGAAGGATGGAGATGCCATTGATGATAATAGGGAAGTTTGGAAGAGGATTGGGTTTAAGAGGGAAAGATAATGTAATGATTTTTGTGATCCAGATGACAATCCTTCCATACCCATTTATCCTATATGACTCACTTTGACTCACCCAAAATGAAAAGGGGAAAATCAGGGTTCTTACTCACTGGTCATTGCCTTCAAGCTACAGCCTGCTTTCTTAAGCCAGGGAAGTGACCTGGGGAGCAGGAGGACACAAGTGTAATTTTACAGTCACACCATTACCTCAGAGAGGGGAGGTTGGGAGCTTAGACATCAGAGTGATAGGGAAGAGTGGGAGAGTGTAAGGAAGTAAGGAGAGGCCCATGAAGAGCTATCACAGTGAGATCCAATAAAAGACTTCAGTTAATACACATCTCTTGGTGCCAGGCCATGGCTTCTCTGGGGGAGGCCCAGGAAAAGGAAAAGCCTCACAGAGAAGGTGATGCTTAAATTGAATTTTGAGGGAAACCCAGGATTCTGAGAAAAAAGTGATAGTAAGAGTACATCCTGGGCATGGGAGCAGTCAGTGTAAAGACATGGAGATGGAAGGCCATGTGTAGGGAACAGTAAGACCATTTTAGCTAAATCATAGACCACATGGAGGGAGTTAATGTGTAAGAAAGTTGGAAAGTAGGGGGGAAGGGCCAGGTGGTAAGGAACAGGGGAGGCTATATTTAATTATAAAGGTAATAAGGAGCCACTAGGGCAGGGGTTCTTTATCTTGGATTCACATACTCCTAACAGTATCTGTGAACAGATTTCATGGGTCTGTGAATTTGGTTGGGGGAAAAAAATCATATCTTTATTTCAGTGCAATTGGTTTCCTTTCTTATTTGATACTTTATTCTTTTGAAAACAGTTTTCTGAGAAAGTGGTTCATAGGCATCACTGGCCTGTCAAAGGGACACAAAAAAGTTTACTGGAGAGGTAGTTTATTGGAGGGGTGGTTACATGTCAGATCTGATGTTAGGAAAATCATTTTGGCAAGTCTATAGAGAATAGATGAGTGAGGGTGAGACTTAAAGTAGGGAGACTAATTAGGATGCTCCTGGAGTAAACCAGAAGAATAACACTGACATGGACCTGAACTAGGCTGGTGGCTATGTGAGTGGAGAGAAAGAGACATATGAGATATTATAGAGGTAGAAATGACAAGATTTGACAACTTATTATTGCATATGTGAGATAAGATGGTAGGGGCTAGTATGATTTTTTTTTTTTAAGAATGGGTAAGGGCAGAGCCAAGATGGAAGAGTAGAAAGACGCACATACACATAGCTCTGAACCCACAACCCATAGAACGGCTACAGGGAAGTAACTCACGGCGAATTCTGCACCTAGAGGCCACGGCACATTGGAGCAAGGGAGATTTCTGTTCCGGAGAGACCTGCAAACCTCTCGTAAAAGGTCCTTCGCGCTGCGGACTGGGCGCCGGGACTGGGAGCTGAGTGCAGCCCTGCCGCAGCCGCGGCACCGAGATGAAAAGATCCAAGCGGGCTTCAGGGACGGGATCTCCAGCGGCCACGCGGGTCCCTCCACCCACAGAGGGACCTGCAAACCTCTCGCAAAAGGTCCGTCGTGCTGCAGACGCGGAGCCCAGCCCAGACCTGCCGCGGCCACGGCACTGAGAGATACAGATCCGAGCAGGCTTCAGGGACGGGATCTCCAGCGGCCACACAAGTCCCTCCACCCACAGGTGACGGGGGTCAGTGAGAGAGTCTCTTTGGCGGGTTGAGAGGGGAGTGGGGTGCCCCCATAACTCAGGCCCCCCCCCCAGGTAGAAGCTGAGAGGCGGCTGCAGACCGGGGCTCCCCAAGGGGGCAGGAGCCTGGATCCATTGTGGAAGGTCTGTGCATAAACCCCCTGAGGGAACTGAGTCTGAGAGGCAGCCCTGCCCCGACCTGACCACCTGAACTTAATTCTCACACTGAATAGCAGCCCTGCCCCCACCAAAAGCCCTAAGGCGGGAAGCAGCATTTGAATCTCAGTCCCCAAACGCTGGCTGGGAGGACCAGGAGGCGAGGTGGGTGTGAGGAGAATATTCAGAGGTCAAGTCACTGGCTGGGGAAAATGCCCAGAAAAGGGAAAAGAAATAAGACTATTGAAGGCTACTTTCTTGGAGAACAGACATTTCATCCCTTCCTTTCTGATGAGGAAGAACAATGCTTACCATCAGGCAAAGACACAGAAATCAAGGCTTCTGTGTCCCAGCCCACCCAATGGGCTCAGGCCATGGAAGAGCTCAAAAAGAATTTTGAAAATCAAGTTAGAGAGGTAGAGGAAAAGCTGGGAAGAGAAATGAGAGACATGAAGTCAAAGCATGAACAGCAGATCAGCTCCCTGCTAAAGGAGACCCAAAAAAATGTTGAAGAAATTAACACCTTGAAAACTAGCCTAACTCAATTGGCAAAAGAGGTTCAAAAAGCCAATGAGGAGAAGAATGCTTTCAAAAGCAGAATTAGCCAAATGGAAAAGGAGATTCAAAAGTTCACTGAAGAAAATAGTTCTTTCAAAATTAGAATGGCACAGATGGAGGCTAATGACTTTATGCAAAACCAAGAAATCACAGAACAAAGAGAGAAGAATGGAAAAATGGAAGATAATGTGAAATATCTCATTGGAAAAACAACAGACCTGGAAAATAGATCCAGGAGAGACAATTTAAAAATTATGGGACTACCTGAAAGCCATGATCAAAAGAAGAGCCTAGACTTCATCTTTCATGAAATTATCAAGGAAAACTGCCCTGAGATTCTAGAACCAGAGGGCAAAATAAATATTCAAGGAATCCACAGAACATCGCCTGAAAGAGATCCAAAAAGAGAAACTCCTAGGAACATTGTGGCCAAATTCCAGAGTTCCCAGGTCAAGGAGAAAATATTGCAAGCAGCTAGAAAGAAACAATTCAAGTATTGTGGAAATACAATCAGGATAACACAAGATCTAGCAGCCTCTACATTACGGGATCGAAGGGCATGGAATAGGATATTCCAGAAGTCAAAGGAACTAGGACTAAAACCAAGAATCACCTACCCAGCAAAACTGAGTATAATACTTCAGGGGAAAAATTGGTCTTTCAATGAAATAGAGGATTTTCAAGTATTCTTGATGAAAAGACCAGAGCTGAAAAGAAAATTTGACTTTCAAACACAAGAATGAAGAGAAGCATGAAAAGGTGAACAGCAAAGAGAAGTCATAAGGGACTTACTAAAGCTGAACTGTTTACATTCCTACATGGAAAGACAATATTTGTAACTCTTGAAACATTTCAGTATCTGGGTACTGGGTGGGATTACACACACACACATGCACACACGCACACATACATAGAGACAGAGTGCACAGAGTGAATTGAAGAGGATGGGATCATATCTTAAAAAAAAAAAAAGAAATCAAGCAGTGAGAGAGAAATATATTGGGAGGAGAAAGGGAGAAATTGAATGGGGCAAATTATCTCTCATAAAAGAGGCAAGCAAAAGACTCATTAGTGGAGGGATAAAGAGGGGAGGTGAGAGAAAAACATGGTCTACTCTCATCACATTCCACTAAAGGAAAGAATAAAATGCACACTCATTTTGATAGGAAAACCTATCTCACAATACAGGAAAGTGGGGGATAAGGGGACAAGCAGGGTAGGGGGGATGATAGAAGGGAGGGCATGGGGAGGAGAGTGCAATTCGAGGTCGACACTCATGGGGAGGGATAGGATCAAAAGAGAATAGAAGTAATGGGGGACAGGATAGGATGGAGGGAAATATAGTTAGTCCTATACAACACAACTATTATGGAAGTCATTTGCAAAACTACACAGATTTGGCCTATATTGAATTGCTTGCCTTCCAAAGGGAAGGGGTGCAGAGGGAGGGAGGTAAAGAAGTTGGAACTCAAAGTGTTAGGATCAACTGTCGAGTAATGTTCTTGCCACTAGGAAATAAGAAATACAGGTAAAGGGGTATAGAAAGCTATTTGGCCCTACAGAACAAAAGAGAAGACGGAGACAAGGGCAGAGAGGGATGATAGAAGAGAGAGCAGATTGGTCATAGGGGCAATTAGAATGCTTGGTGTTTGTGGGGGGGAGGAGATAAAAGGGGAGAAAATTTGTAACCCAAAATTTTGTGAAAATGAATGTTAAAAGTTAAATAAATAAATTTAATTTAAAAAAAAAAGAATGGGTAAGACTTGAGCATGTTTAGAGGCAGCAGGAAAGTAACTAGTGGATAGGAAGAGGAAATCATAGTAGGGGCAGTCTGCTAGAGAGGACAGTAGGGGTTGGGATCAAGTGGGCACCTATGGCGTCATTAGCCATGGGGAAGAAAAGGGCTGCCTCTTCATTAGTTTGGAGTAAAGAAGAGTGGAGGATGTTGTCAAGGGGCTATAAGATAAGGAGAAGAGGAAAAGAGGGAGTTCACAGTTAATGGCTTAGATTTTCTGAGCAAAATATAAGTCAGGATCTTTAGTTGAGAGGATGGGAAGAGGAGGTTATTTTTGGAGGAACTCTGGAGCAGCCACTATGGTGAATGGACTGAAGAATCAGGGAATCACTGCCTTGCTGCAGTGAGAGCCCAGCTGAGCTTAGATAATATGAAGTTGTAGTGAACTAAGTAAAAATAGTTGTATGACTTCTTTCAACTCCATTCAGTGGCGGGTGAGATGTATCAGAAGAGGCCAACAGTGGAAGTAATCTGGGGTTGGGGTTTGGACAGGGTATGAGAAGCATTAGGTCAAGGGAGCAAGAGATTCAAGTTCAAGATTAGTGTTAACAAAGGACTGAGACAGGAAAGGCAGGAGGATGTAGTTAGAGAAGGAGTGAGGGCCTGGGAAAGTATGGAGGGTAGCAAGATTTGACATCAAGGTAAGGACAAAGACCAGATTTACAGTTGTAAAGCATAGGAAGAGATTAAACAGTTGATAATGATCAGATGAAATAATTTCAGAGTTGTGGGTGATGGCAAGGTCGAGGGTATAACCATATGTGTAGCTAGTGAGGTGTATGTATGTGTATAAAAGTAGTTCAGGGCAGTTCAGTAGATTAAGGGCCTGAGAAGTTTGGGTGTCAGAGGGAATATCAGCATGGTCTGGTAGAAGGGCAGGAGATGAAGTGGAGAAGGAGACTGTGAAGCAGGCAAATGCTTAACTCAGTGAGAAAGGAGGGAGAATATCTTGGGATGGAGTGCTGAATAACAGTCAACAGGATTGTGATTGGGTAATAAATCTGGATGGAGTGAATTTGAAAGGAGGAAAGATTGTTTAGTGGTGGTGGTAAAGGATAATAAAGTCTAGAAGTAGCAACGGGGAGCAAGGACTAGGGTGGTGGAGAATATGTGAGAACATACAAGAAGTCCTGGAAGGAATGTAAGGGTATAGCACTATTGGAGGGAGCCAGATCTCTGGGAGTGCCAGAAAAGAGGGAGCGTAAGGAAGACATCCAAAATGAAGGGAAGTTTAATCATGGACTCTATTACCACTCCCTGCCCCATATATCCTGTGCTTTCTCACCTAAATTATTGCCTAGTTGTTCCCTGCTCTTGGATGCCCTTCCCCCTCTCCCATCCACTTATTCGTGTTCTCAGTCCCTCTCATTCGAAGCATTCAGTCAGTTACCAACTCCAGTTGTTTCCACCTCCATAACATTTCTTACCTCTGTATGAAATTACCACTACCCTAGTTTGGGCCCTTATCACTTTTCACTTGGATAATTGTGATAGCTTCCTCTTTGATCCTCCTTTCTCAAGTCTGTGTTCCCCTAGGATATCCTCCACACAGCTGCCAAAATTATTTTCCTAAAGCATGTTACTTCCCTACTCAATAAACTCCAGTAGCTCTCTATTACCTTTAGGATCAATTATTAACTCTGTTTGGCATTTGAAGTCCTTCACAACCTGGCCCAAACCTACCTTTCCAGCCTTACTACACATTACTTCCCTCCACACACTCTATAATCTAGTCAAACTGGCCTTCTTGTATGTCTCATACATACATGGCACTCTTGTCTCTTGTCTCCATGCCTTTGTCTATCAGGCCTCTCCTCCTCACTTTGCCTCTTAAAATTTGTAGTTTCCTAAAATACTCAGTTCTGCACCATCTTTTTTTTCTTTTTTTCTTTTTTGAGGCAATTGGGGTTAAGTGACTTGCCCAGGGTTAGACAGTTAGTAAGTGTCTGAGGCTGGATTTGAATTCCAGTCCTCCTGACTCCAGGGTCAGTGCTCTAACCCCTGGGCCACCTAGTTGCCCCTGCACTATTTTTTTGCATGCAGTCTTTACCTCTCCCCCCATCTGTCTCCAGGAGCTAAGGATTTGGGGGGTTTTTTTGGCATATGTTTTATAAACTCGACATAGGTGCATGAAAGAATTTAACTTTTACAAAGACTATCTTACTTTTGTTTATATGTCCTTAGCGTAGTTCCTAGCACATAGTAGACATTTTAATACATATTTATTGATTGCTTCTTAAAAGCAGATGTGATTTATTAAAAAAAGAGTTGGGTCTAAAATCAGAGGAGCTTGATTCATGTCCTGGTTCCAATACATGGCATATGACCTTGGGCAAGTCACCCAACCTTTGTGAGCTTCAGTTTTCTCACCTATAAAGTGGAGCTAATAATGGTTGTACTAGCTACTTCATAAGGTTATCAGGAGGATCAAATGAGAATAATTTTAATGCGCAAGTAATTAGCCCCTAATCAGGGGATGTTTATTGTATAGGTTCAGGCTTCATTTAGTCTACAGAAGGCTGTGGACCCTAGCCCAAAGGGTCTTATATTTCACTGTAAGTTTCAAGTAAGGGAAGAACAAGGTAATTTTCGACTTTCCAACTTGTTTGTCTGGGCTCAAGGAAACACTTTGCTTCCTTTTTTGCTCTTGTTTTTCCAGAATCTAGGTAGGAAGCTTGTTTAAAGCAACCAAGAACCTTGCCATGCCAACTCTATCTGTTTGGTAGAATGAGCAGACAGAGACAAGATAGTGCAATCTGTTCTCTAGGAATATGCCAAGGACAATTCATTCATTCTAACAGTGCTGTGAGAAGCTCTGTAGACATAATGGATGTACATAAGCCATGGGGTGAGGTGGCAAGAGGTTGGATTTGGGGGTCAGACGACCTAGGTTTAAATACCAGCTCTGTACTTATGTGACCTTGGGCTAGTCCTTTCTTTCTCTGGGCCTCAGTTTTCCCATCTGTAAAATGAGGAAGTTGAAATAGATCACCTTAAAGTTTCCTTGTAGATCTAAGTCTTGTCAACTTCATATCACTGACTTACAGTTGAAAGGGAAAGAAGAACACAGTGTGAGAGCTGGAAGGGGCCCTAGAAGTAAGAGTTAAACCCTCTCATTTATTGGATGGGGAAACTGGGATGCAGACAGAGCATTTATTGTCATGATTTGGGAGGAGGGTGGAGAGAACATGACTGTGTTCATAGGTGCTTTGAAACAGAATAGTGACGGCCTGCATGGAGAAACCAGATGAGAAGGGCCTAGGTGGGAATACTTTATCTGTTTCAAGGGAGAAAACATAGGCAAAGTTCAAGAATTCCTTCCTAGTTTTTCAGAAAGGATGGGAAGAGATTCTAGGAGAGTATTTAAAACTCAGACAGTAAAATGGTGCTGCAAAGCACCATGGGAAACCTTATTCCCTTATGTCTCCAAGGACATGTGAGATTTAGCAGGAATGGAAACTTCATTACAGAAGTTGCAACAGGAGGAGATTACTCTTAGTATCCAGATTTCATTCAGCTCCACAAATCAACAAATATTTACGAAGTACCTACTCACTATGTGTTGATCCTGGTGTTAAGCAGAGGATGCAACAGAAGGTGTTAGGAGGTTATAGTTTCGAGATGGTGAGAACTCAGATTCTGACTGTTTAACATAAAGGCTGCTCTGAAAGTCAAAAAACTATAAGAAACAATTTATATGTTATATACTTGCAGCACAAGACCTAAATTTGAGTCTTAGCCCCAACACCTGATTATCCTTTGTGATCTTGGGCAAGTTACTAGGCTCATAGGATCATACATTTAAAGCTAGAAGCAACTTAGAGGGCATCTAATCAAACTTCTCATTTGGTTAAGGTCACGCAGGTAACAGATGAGCTAATGTCCCTGAGCCCCAGTCTTTTCATTTGTAAAATAGTAATAATAACAACTCTCATTCCTCTAGCACTTTAAAATTTACAAAGAGTTTTCCTTATAACATCCCCTTTGAGATCAGGAATGCAATTACTATAACGATTATGCCACTGAGGAATTAACTAGGAATATCACCACCCAAGGAAAAACAGTTTTAAATGGGTACAGGCATAGAGAATAGACTGACTATATGTGTTGACATGTCAGGAGAGGGCATAAGCACTTCTTATCCTTGTGAGAATTTGGGAGTTAGGTAGTAAAGTAGACCCCCAGATAGGGTATCATAGTGATGGGAGTCTGCTGAAGGAAGTGGCCCTTAGGGCAGTTGTACCCCATGCCACTCCCCTGTATCCCTTCATGCCAGCATCCTGTTAGTTATAGCTCTGATGTCTTTAAGAGTACCTCACTAGCACATTTGCATTATTATTACAAACTAGCTATTATTAAACTTTCTCATCATTTGGGACCTCCCAATTACTGAAGTTGAGTTCTTCCATGTAAGCCACTAAAACAGACATTTTCATTGAAATGTTAATGATAGGAATTCAGTTCAGCTCTCAGATTGGACCTTGAACCAAACATGAGTTGGACTGGTGGTTCTTTCCTCATCAGTCCTATGCCTTTTGCAAGTGTCCTCCCATCCATGGACTATGGGAGGGTTCAGCTCTCCCATTAGTAATCCAAGTCCCAGTCTCCCAAAAGACTTTGTAAAAAGCAAGCTCTTAACTCAAAACACCAGGTGGACTGCCTCGGATCTGGAAGAGGAGCAGCAGTCTTGAGAGATCTGATACCACTCAGTCTGAGGTTTTGTAACCAAATCTAAATGATGCAGGAGGATTTCAGACTGTTTCAGCAGCTGATGTCTGGAGATCAATTAGAGATAATGGCTTCTGGTGGACATGAAGGAGCATGTCCGATCTTTTGACTGGCTGTGATTGTACTTCCTTCATTAATGTGTGCTTTTTTTCTTTAGAGGATGGGAGAGCCCAGAGCTGCATTGTGAATTTGCACGGGTGTCTCATCTTAATTCTTCTTTGCTTAGCTCAAGAGTGGCTTGGATTTGGGCCTCTCTGGTTGCTCCAGCAGAGACCCATTCAGGCTTGAGAGGCAGAGGCGTGTTTTGGAGCTCTGTGTAGTCTGTTACTTACAATAGATAAGTCTGCCTGGAGCCACAGGCCCCCCCTCAACCAGGATTCTAAGTGGTTCAAAATAAACTCTTGGTACCCCTTTCTTTAACAATGGAGAACAGAGACCCTCCCCCATGCAATTTCTACCTCCAGTGTCCCATTGGGAATTCAAAGCTCGCAACTCAAATATTCCTTTCCTGATTCCACTCTGCCCCCTCCCAGGTAGAAATGATCTTCCTCCTCCCTGACCTCCAAAAGCATTGCATATGCCCTCATCTGTGCATTATCATGTTCCATTTCTAATCATAGTTATTTCTGTGTATGTGTTCTCTCATGATTGTGAACTCCGTGTGTTATTCATTTTTGTATCTCCTCCAAGCTTTTTGTTTTCTTTTTAAAAATTTTTGGTCCAGACTCACCATTTCATTGTTGTAGGTAAACACTCTTGGTGTGGAAACTCTTTCCACTAATATAGATCTGCAACTCCACTGAAATTTACAGTCTTAAAGAATAACTTTAGGGACAGCTGGGTGGCACAGTAGATAGTGCACTGGTCCTGCAGTCAAGAGGACCTGAGTTTAAATCCAGCCCCAGACACTAGCTGTGTGATCTTAGGCAAGTCACCTAACCCTGATTGTCTCTCCCCCCACACCCTCCATTCCAACACACAAAGAATAGCCTGGACCTCTACAAGGTCAAGGTATCTCAGAGGGGGATGCTTACCTAAGCCTTGCTGACTCCCAGGACCACCAGTCTTCTCTTCACTGCACTTTGGTGCCTCTTAAAGTCATTATTTGGTGCTTTATATGGAAAAGGTACTGTCCTGAGAGTCCTATTTAGAATACCTTTAAGGGCCAATTCTGCCCTTAGTTAACTCTGTCACTAACTTACTTGGGGCCTCAGTTTTCTCCTTTGTAAAATGTAGTGGGGGTGGAGCCAGAAGCCCTGGATTGTATTAAATAGTTTTATGGTCCCTTCCAGCCAGAGCATTAGCCCTTCAATGTTCCAAGGTCCTTCCCCATTTGATCAGTCATTGTTCTAACATTCTGTGTTCTGTGAGGAGAGGAGGTGGTGAGGTGGATGGTGAGGGTTGCACTTTTGACTCAGACTGTGTCCTTGAGTAAATCACTTTGTCATTTCCTTCTGGTTTCTCATTTGTATAAAGGAATAGCCATGCCTGCTCCTTACCTGCTTAGTTGCAAAACCATGATGATGGGGGCAGCACACACAAAATGTGAGAATGGGAAAGGAGTTGAAAACATGGAGAATAGAATAGGAAGTCTAGAAGGGACCTTGGAATGAACAAATTGCAGAAGCACATGGTGTAGTGGAGAGAAGATGCGCCTCTAATCTTGAGAGATTTGAGTCCATTCAGGGATTCTGACACACACTGGCTGAGTGGGCTTGAATAAGTGTTTGACCTCTTAGTGTAGATCAGTGGTGGGGAACCTTTGGTTGTGAAGTTTGGATTCAGTCAAAGGGCCACACTTGAGGACCTAGAGGGCCACTGGTGGCCTCAAGGCTGAAGTTGCCCACCCCTGGTGTAGATATAATGTACATAACGTAGATAAAGTGCTTTTAGGAGGTAGGTAGATGGCTCAGTAGATAGAATGCTGGGACTGGAGACAGGAAGACCCAAGTTCACATCAGGCCTCAGACACTTACTAGCTGTGTGACCCTAGACATGTCACTTTACCCTGTTTGCTCAGTTTCTTCATCCATAAAATGAACTGGAGAAGAAAATGGCAAACCACTCCAGTATCTTTGCCAAGAAAATGCCAATTGGGATCACAAAGAATTGGACTCAACTGAAAAAACTGAATAACAACAGCAATGTAGTGGCCAAAAGGCCAAAAGTACAGTTGTCAAATTCTTGATTTTGCTTTTTATTGATTAGAAAATATATTTACAGTAGGTAAGATTCTCTCCTCCTTGTATGGCTCGAGCACTTGGTAGCTGCAGAAAATTTTGGTAAAGGGATTGAATCTTTCTGAGCCTCATTTTCCTCATCTTTAAAATGATGATTAATAACACTTATACCCATGAACTTGCAGAATTATTATGAGGAAGGCAATTTGCAAACTTTAAGGCTTTGTAGAACTGTGCTCTCTGCTATTATTGTATATTATTCCACATATGTATGTATGTGTATATATGTGTGTGTGTGTGTATATATATATATATATATACATATATATATATATATATACCCACACATATATGACTCAAGGTCACCTGCTCCCTGGCAGAGCCAAGAGCCCAACACAGCATGTTGTTGCTAGGAGTTAATCTTGCTTATGCCTTCTGCAGACTGGCAGAGAACAACTCAAGACCTTGACAAGTAGGATTCGCTGTGAGCCATTAATACATCTACCATGTAGACAAACCCGGAAAATGTCAAACTCAAAGAGTAAAGATATCTTAAGTACCTTGAGAACAGCCAACCTCACAAAGGCCCTCAGCGATTATTTGACCCAATCCAGACCTGATCTCTTCTACAGTATCTCAATAAGTAGTTATCTGGACTCTACTTGAAGGTCTTTGGTAATGGGAAACTCACAACCTCTTGAGGCAGCCCATTCTGCTTTTGGACATCTCTAATTGTTAGAAATTAACGCTGGTGAAATTGGGGGGGGGGGGCAGTGAGGGGAAACAAGGAGTCAGACCCCTAGGGACCAATGTTGAGTATAATTAAGTACCACGATCTAAGTTGATGGAATTGTATTGTAACCCAAGATGAAATAACTAAGTTGAGTAGGACCAATAGAAGGGAAAACTGGAACTAATGACCAAAATCATGATGAACCTGGACAGAATCCTTGGGGGGAGGAGGGAATCACTAATGAATTGTGCAATGAAAGGGTTAAGGTTATGGTCTTGTTTTAGCAGCAAGGAATGACTTAGTGGTCACACTGTTGCCAAGAATCTTAAAGCAATTACATTTTAAGATCTTGAATATTAATATTCATTATACTTATTGCAAAGAAGGAATTATTTTAAAATAAATTTTATTTTTTTTCAATCAGCAAAAATTATACTTTTCTCCTTTCTACCTTCTTCCTCCATACCTGGCCCTGGCCCCATTGAAAAAGAAGGAAAATCTGAACTCTGTTACAAACATTTACAGTCAAGAAAAACAAATACCCCCACTGTACATGTCCAAAAGAAATTTATGTCTCATTCTACATTTTGAGTCACTTCTCTATCAGGAATAAGGCAGCATGTTTCATCATGAATCCTTTGGAATTGTGGTTGGTATTTGAGTTAATCAGAGTTCCTAAGGTGTTTCAGACTTATATATATTTACAGTATTATTGTTATATAAAATGTTCTCTTGATTTTGCTCCTGTCACTCTGCCTCAGTTCTTGCAAGTCTTCCCGGATTTCTCTGAAACTGTCTCCTCCATCATTTCTTACAGCTCAAGAGTATTTCATTACATTCACATGTCATCACTTGTTCAGTTATTCCTCAATTGATGGGCATCCCTCAGTTTCCAGTTCAAAAAGAAGGAATTGTGAAGGAGAAACAGCATAAAGGATTTCATCAAAATGTGGGATCAAAAAAGAAGAGGGGCTGGTCATGTAGCAAGAGTAAGGAATAGACAATTGATGGATAGCCCCACATGCTTCACTGGCATCTTTAAGATGCCGAGAGATTATGAGGAGGGAATACAGCACATTGGCTGGACCCTCTGTGAGAAACTTATGGGAGGACATTGCCAAAAGTTGCCCAAGTATGCACATAAATGGCTTGAGATCTCTATGCTTGGAGGGAATACCCACAGTGGGATTGGAAACCTAATATGGTATAATCACTATACTAAGCAGGTCACACAAAACCTACTATCATAGACTGATTCTACTCCAAGAGTTCTTTACCTGAGGTTTATAAATTTGTGTTCTAAAAATTACTTTGGAAAAAATTACTTTAATAACTGTATTTCAGTGTAATTGGTTTTCTTTGTAACCCGAAGTGTTTTATTTTATACATTCAAAAACATACTCTAAGAAGGTTTTACCAGACTGTCAAATGGGGGAAGTCCATGAAACAAAAAATAGTTTAGGAACATCTGTTCCAGTCAATTCATTTCAACAAACATTTACCGAGTACCCACTGTGTGCAAAGTACTGTGGTAAGAAGAAGGATACAAAGTTAGATAAGATATTGTCCCTCCCCTCCTGGGGCTTACATTATGGGGCTTGGGTGGTATGTTAGAGTTTACCTAGGTCACAAAGTTATCCAGTCCTCTTGTTTTATAGAGGAAGAAAACAAACCCCAGAGAGACAAAGTTTCTTGTGAATGGTTGTACAATGATGGAGAAGTCTGTATTAGAACCTAGTTCTCCTGACTCTGAGTTCAAAGTTTTTATATCACCTGAAGCTTCCAGGAATGCCATCTTGCCTTCTGTCACTGACTTAACTTTTGTCCTTTTTTTCCCTTTGATCCTCCAATCTGCAAAATGGTCATGCCACTCTCTGCCTAGTTCATGTGGATAGTAGGAGGATAAATTTCTTTTAAAATGGAAAGTAGCTGTCCTAAGCAGAAACAATTAGTAAGAAAAGTAGGAAATCATAGATTTTAGAGCTTAATAGTCTGGTACCATCATTTCATGGATGGGTGGAGAGGAAAAAATGATTTACCAAAGATCATGCAAGTAATCAATAAAAAGAGTTCATGATTCAAACCCAGGTCCTTGGACTCTGAATCCTTTCTACCATACCACAAGGGTCCATGATTCAAACCCAGGTCCTTGGACTCTGAATCCTTTCTACCATATCACAGTCTCCTAATGACAAATGCTATTGCTGGCATCTCATTTATGGAAAATTACCTTTTCATTATCATGAGAATCTTTTTATTCTATTCGGTTCCAGTACTAAAGACTTTGCTCCCTGGCATTTGTATTTAAGCCCCCACTATGTGCAGTGACTCCAGGTATCAAGAGATCAGATAGTATGCCTTCCTCTGAGTAGGATCTTTTGATGGACAGGAGAAGTAGGTGCTCAAAGAGGCTACCTAGTCAAACATCAGGCTGGGAGAGGAACTGGGACAGTGAATTGTTGAGATAACTTGGTATAAAGACCTTGTTTGATACCCCAGCTCAAGCTACTGACTCATCATTATCATCTCAGACAAATCCCTTCCCCTCTCTAAGCCCAGTTTTCTCCTTTTTGAAATGAGGGAGTTGAACGAGCTGATTGAACTTTGGCTCTCTGTGATTCCATGTGAACGTGGAAAAGGGAAATGGATTTCAAAACACTTCAGGTTTCAGATTTACAAGGTGCTAATGAGAAAGGCAATAAAATACTTTTTCAAAAAGCCCCTTTTTTCAAAAAGGCAGATGACTTTTATATTTCCTTTGGTTTTCGGGGTTAATGTGTTGTTACATTTTCATTTTTTAATGGTGAATTATTGTGGTCTGTGTGCATTTCCAGTTTAGATCTATAGAGGGAGCCTTTTTTTCCCCTTTTAAACCTTGAATTGTTAACAATGCAAACCTTTCAGGCACAAGAAAAAGCTCTTCACAAAGTTAAGAGATCCACGGGAAAAGGATACCAACCACTATAGTTTTTTTCCCCTTTTTTTCTTAGATATTTCTGGTGTAAATGTGTAGCCAATTCTGAAAGCCACGTCAGTAGTGAGCATTCCTAGTTTTAGAAAACATAGACTCCTGAAGCCAGAGGAATCTTAGAGGCTATCTAGGCCAGCCCCTCTTATTTTACAAAAGAGAAAATTGAAGACCCAAAAGGGGAAGTAACTTGTGCAAGTCTATACATCAAATTCATGGCAGAGCTGGCAGTAGAACCCATGACTCCAGACTCCATGCCCCATGCTACTTCGGCGATGCCATGTTTCTTCATCAAAAGCCTGTTGCCCTGGCAAAGAGGCGGGTGATGTGGGACGAGGGTGTCTTCTAGAATAGAGAGGGCCTGAATTAGGGCAGGAAGGAGACATTCTTTTATTCAGATTAAGACCTGAAACTTTAGGAGATGCCTGTAGGCCTCTTGTAGGAGCTACAAAATAGCATATCCATAAATACTGAAGTAGGCTATGGGGTCAATTTTATGAAGTCTTCTTGGTGATGAAGTCGCTTTGTTGTTGATCAGAGAAAGGCTCTGTTGCAATTCTGCTGTTCATCTCAGCACTGCCTGTGTCATTTGTAAAACTCTGGATACTGCCCATTTGCTTTGTTCTGGGCTTAGGTTGCCTCTAGCTAGACTATATATATGTCAAGGGTGGTGGTGCAGAATTTCTACCTTGTGCTTCTTTAGGACTAACCTCCACTGAATTTCTGGCAACTTTTGCGTAATTTTTGGCTCCTTAATATGTTGAGTCTACATTTCCATTTTAATTGTATGTTGTGTTTTAATTCTGTTTCATTCAACAAACATTTCTTAAATGTCTTTCCTGTATAGAACACAGTGCTTGGGGAAATAGAATGATAGATCAAGTATTTATTAAGTATTTGACTATGTGCCAGGCACTATGGTAAGTGCTGGAGGTACAAATACAAGCAATTGAGAGAGTCCCTCCCCTCAAGGAGATTACATTACAACCTGAGAAGGGGTGCTGGAAAGGGAATTATGCTACTGGTGCCATATGAGGAGATATCTCGGAAGTGGTATGGAGGCCTAGTCTCTAGTAAGATAAGGCAAAAGCTCACCTTTCACAGCTGGGAAACCCAGAGTCAGAATCTTAAGAAGTAGCCCTTTTCCTCAAGTATCTATTAATGGACACAGGGCATGCGCGTGCACGCACGCGCACACACACACACACACTATAATACAAAATAGAGCATCAGGCAGTGAAAAGATTATTGGAATTGGAATCCAAATTATTTGGATTAAAATCCCAGTTCTGACACTTCCCCAGCTGTGTGACCATGGGCAAATCACTTCTCTCTGAGTCTGTTTCCCCATTAATATGGGGATGTCACTCAAATGACTTACCTGAGAGCATAGCTGTGAGGAAAATTGTTTTGTAAAGTGGCACAGAAAATTGTGCCGCTATTATTATGACAAGCAGTCCAAACCAAGTGGTATTCAGGTCTATGGAGGAAAAGCTCATTTCCAACTATGTGTTTGAGAGGTAGGGAGTCCAGGAATCAAGGAAGACTTCATGGATAAGGTAGCTTTTGAACTGAGCCTTGAAGGAGAGGTTTTGGGAAATACTTATGGTACAGTGTTTGTATTTTATAGCATCTTTAAAAAATTATATTCATTTTATCCAGGGAATCTGGTTCTGATTGGACAGCACTGCTCTGGTTTTGGGGATTGCCATGTATCTGGATTGCATGCCTTTTTCTCTCTTTTTGATACTGTGTCTCCTTGGATAATGTGTACTCCCTTCTAGGATATTATTACTTATATAGCACTACTAAGCATACAATATTTTACAATTGTAGTATGTCCTAAGAACAAAAAACTTTCTCTGAAAGATTGGAAGGAGTATAATATAATAATAATAATAAAATTACAGTAGGGACAGAACAAGTGATAGACGCCTATTGGAGAGTCAGGCAGGGAAGGACAGGAAAGATCTAGGGTCTTTTTTGTCATTGGTTCTCTACTGCCTAGCACTGTACCTGGTACATAAGAGATACAATAAATATTTGTTGATTCATTGATTTACTCAGGGTCAAGACACATCTGGATTTGAATCCAAGCTCTTACCTTTACTGAATTTTAGATCTTGAACAAGTCATTTAATTTCTCAGTGCCTCAGTTTTCTCATCTATACAGGGGAGAAATTCACTTCTCTTGTTTTTTCAATTAAAAAGGGGTTTTCCCCCACTTCACTTCTCCAAACCTCAGTTTCCTCATCTATGAAGTGAGGGAGATAGACCAGATGAACTCTAAGATCCTTTCAGATTAAACATTCTGTTTGAAGTTTCCCTCCCACTACTGACATTGCACCCGACTTTCCTCATGGGCAGTTCCCTACACCAATGAAATCAAAGATCTGTTGTTACTATTGTTGTTTGGAGACCTCTTTCAGCTCTGACTTTCCATGTTCTTTGGTTTAAGCTACTTCTACATTTAAATCCTATAAAACCTAGAATGTTAACATTGCCTTCCCCCAGAGTATAGGGAAAAAGAGCCTTGGGTTTAATGTCAGAGGACAGATTTGAATCCTAATTGTTATTCACTCCCTATGTGACCTTGGACAAATCACTTTACCATTTTGGGCCCTTGTTCCCTCCTCTGTAAAATCGGCAGGTTAGTTGGACCTGGACGACCTTTAAAGTACCTTCCTGTTCTAAAGCCCGTGAAAAGGCTTTGTAAATCTTAAAGGGCTATATGAACGGTAGTTGTACGGTGTTGGTGGTTGTAAAAACAGGTGAGTTACTTTTGCATTCATGCAGACTCTGATGTGGGGAGTGAGGGGAGGGAGAGGGCGAAAGAGGATAGCTGAGAAACAGTGTGAAGTTGAGTGGTGGAAAAGAGACAAAGGAAAGAAGAGGAAAGAGGAAAGATTGTGTGACAGGGAGGGAGTGGGAGGGGTTAGAAGAGAAGAGGAGGGCAGTGGGTTAGGCTGTGTGAAGGCTGCAGAAGCTGGAGAAGGAGGAGTCAGGGCAGGGCAGCTTCGTGATGGATGGGGCAGGGCGGGCGATTGGGGTATGGTTGAACACTCACCTGTCTAGTTTTCAAAGTCCAGTATCATGTCCAAGTGGTAGAGTGAGCCCTCTTGGGTGTTTGTGATATGTGGGTCTGTGAAACAGGGACGAGGCCACTAGCCAAGCAGCACGCATGGGGAAATCTCAGCTACTGCCCTTAGATAAAAATGCCAAGGTTCTGTGGGGGCCTCCTTCAGAGTTCATGATTGGCAGGCTGAGTCTGGTTCTGCCTGAAGCTCTTGTTAGCTATCTTCCTTGATATAGGAAAGGTGCTGACTGTCCCTTAGACTATGGGTGATATCTACCCCCACAAGATGCCCTGGTCCTTTTCTCTCCATGAAGCAGTGTCTGTACACCCCTACTGTGTGGGCTCCCTGGGTACAGTAACTGACCACTGGAGCCTGTATCCGTTGAGTGGGCCCAGTTTATCTTTGCTCCTCCTCTTCGTATCTTCATGGAAACATTTTTCCTTTAAAGGCTCCTCTGCTAATCACGGCCCTCTCGAAGCTCAGGGCTTCTGCCCATCTATCCCCCCCTACCTGGTTCTTCTTTCTCCTATCCTTCCCTACCTCCTCCTCTTCTTTTCCCTCCCCTCGTAGCCCCCCCTCCCCTCTGTGTCTCCAGTCTTATCCGTCTCTCCCCGCTGCACCCTCCCAGCTCAGCTCCCCTCTTTCCAGTGCCTGAGACCTCCCTCCATCCACGCCACGCCCCCTTCTCAATGCACTCCCCCTCCTCCCCCCGCCCCGCCTTCGTACATCCTCCCCGTTCCATACCAACCCCTTTAATGCACCCCCCACCTCCCAGGCTCTTTCCCGTGCCTGGGACCTCCCTCCACCCAGGCCCCGCCCCGTGCACCCTCCCGGTGCCCGGGACCTCCCACTGCCTGTGCCCCGCCCCCACACTCCCCACCACCACACTCTTCCCCCATCCCCGTGCCGGGCATCCCCCCGCCCCTCCTCTTTGCACTCCCCCCTCCCCCGTGCCCGGGACCTCTTCTCCCCGTGCCCCGCCCCCACTTAGTACACCCTGCCCCCCCCGCCCCGTGCCTGGCCCCTCCCCCCCGGTGCCCGGTGGGGCCCCCCCTTTCCCTGGCCGGCCCCGGCGCCGCTCGCACTGGGCCATCCTCGCCCCCGCCCCCCGGGCCGGGCAGTGACGTGCCGCGGCGGTGCCAGCCCCTCTCCTCGGGCGGCAGCAGCAGCAGCAGCAGCAGCAGCTGTGGGGCTGTCACCGCGGCTTACTCTCCGCAGCCACCGCGGTCTCCTGCTCCTCCTGCTCCTCCTGCTCCTCCCGCTCCTCCCGCTCCTCCCGCTCCTCCTCGCCCGGCTCGGGCCCCCTCCCCCGTTCTCCCTCCCTCCCTGCCCCCCCATCCGCCGCCGCCGCTGCCGCCGCCCAGGTACGAAGCCCAGCCCTCCCCCCAAGTCCCCGCCCCGCGGCCCCCCGAGCCCTGTTGGTCCCGGCCGTTGAGCTGCGGTTGGGGGGGGGGGGTCCTCGGGAGGGGGTGGGGTGGGAGTGACACAAGGGGTCCCAGGGAGGAAGAGGAGGACTATGAAAATGGAGGGGAGGGCTTCCTGCTTCAGGAGAGGAGGGAAAGAGGGGAGGGGGTGGCTGCGCTTTGCCTTCATCCCCCTCTACTCCGGAGTGTGTGTGTGTATATGTGTATATATATGTAGGGGGGGGGGGAGAAGGACAAGGGTCTGCCACGCGGGGTGGGGGGACCGGGTGGCCCGGACTCCCGGGTGGCCAGTCCCTCTGGTCTCGGCAGAGTCGGCGCTCGAACTGGACTGTGTTGCCCGTGTGGGGGATGGCTGGGAGGGGAGGGAAGGAGGTGGGAGTGTGTACCCCTGTTTAAAGAGTGTTGAGGGGGCTCGTGTTGTGTGTATACACACACACACACACGCAGAGCTGAGGGTCCATGCCGCGGTGGGGATGAGGGGACAGCAGAGTGGGGAGGGCTGCGATCGGGCGCACAGTAGAGGTATTGTAAGACGAACACTTTTTGTAGAGACTAGTGGACTAGTACTCTGTTGGCGCTTAGAGAGTTAAGGACTGTTCGGGGATTGTGGAAGGTGTTTGAAGAGAGGGTGGATGCACCGGGAGCTGGGAGGCCACTCCAGGTCTGCCGCTGTCTGAGGGGAAGTGGCTGCTAGTGGGGGATGGAAGGAGTGAGTGGCTTCCTGGAGCGGGGCGGGGGCGGCCCCGAGAGGGACTTTGGTGTCCCCTAGCCAAAGAGTTGAGTTGGTGTTTGGGGAGTTCTCCCTGACCAGGATGGGGCTGCTTTGACCCTGAGACTCCGCCTGCCTGCCCAGTTCAGGTGAACTAAAGCTGAGATAACCTGTTATGGTACTCACCGGTGGGCGGTGACTTGGTGGGCATATGTTTGGCCGTTTGGTGAGCCGGCATTCCTAAATTAAAGGGGTTTGGGTACGGGGTGTGTGCGTGTGTGCATGTGTGCGTGTGTGTGTGTGTGTGTGTGTGTGTGTGTGTGTGTGTGTGTGTGTGTGTGTGTGTGAAATAATTGAGGGGGGCGTGGCAGTGCGGAGGTTTTGCTTCCCTGGGGGAATGGAGATTGCTGGAATTGGAGGAATTGTAAGATGCGTTCTTAAGGTGGATTTACACCTCAAGGGCCGGAAGCCTTCTCCATTGGAAAAAAAAAATCCCATCCACATTTTGATTCCAGCTGCTGTCGTTCAAAACTGAGCCCCCAAGAGCTGCAGATGCAGCTCCTCAGACCATCTCCTGCCCCTCTGGAGCTGGGCTTCCAAGGGAAGTTCTCATTAAGCCTCTCTAATTAGCATTATTTCTGGAGAAAGGTTAAGGTTAGATCGTCCTTTTCCTTATCAGGAGCGCCTCCCCCTTCTCTCCCCTCTCCTCTCCTCTTCCTTCCTCCTCTCTCTCCTCCTCCCTAAGTGCACAAAAGCACAAAAAATAAGTGTGAGGAGGAACAGATCAATGAAGGAGCCACAAACCCATTAATTCAAATGGAACCTTTTTTTTTTTCTAAAACATTGATTTTTCTTTCTGTCTGTGTGCAGGAGAGATTAATAACCTCCTGATTTCACCTGAAATGGTGTTTGGACTCTGATTTCCTCCCATTTCTGGTGGAGAGTTGTGCTTGAAATAGCCTCTCCCTAGGGGTAAAACCCTTCTTATTCCAGATTCACATGGAAACCCCCAGTGCCCCAGCAGCAGGATAGGTTTTTGTATGCCTGGCCAGCTAGGATATAGGCTGGGAGGATGACTGTGTGAGTAGCCTCTCTTGATTTCCATGTATTTGGATGGTTATGGAAGGATTATTTACATGACCTGTGTATAGGACTTCTTACGTTTTCAATTCTTGGCCCTCTGCCAGCAACCCCTGTGACCTTGGGCAAGTCACTTCCCCTCTGTGGTCCTCACTGTAAAATTAGGAGGTTAAATTAGAGGGTTCCTAAGACCCCTTCCTGGACCTGTCTTTTTGCGGTTCTGTAAGCCATCATGCCTATATTCTATTGGTCAATGAGTAGCACCCACTGTATGTAAACAGTTGAATAAATGATTCACTGTTGTTTTAAGCCCCCCAGTACTGTTAATTCTTTCTTTGGAAAGCTTTAAAACTTAAAAGTTGCATCCTTAAAGTCAAACCCTTGTCTTATTCTTGGTTCATTTGGGTTTCCTTGAATATCTTCAATAGCTGAAGGGTTGTCTGTTAGGAGGATGTGTTATTGTTACTAATAACAGCTCGTGAGTGGTTGCTTAAAGGATGAGTATGGCAGAAAAGAGGTAGGCTAGTCGCATCTCGAGTATGAGAGACAACAGATGGGCAGCTCAAGTGTTCATTGGCAGCCTCAAGAATAAGAGGAAGGCCTTTATTGTATTGGGTAAATCCTCTGTGGTAGCTTCGGGGGAAACAGGGACAAGAATTATATAGGATGAGAAGGCATGCCATGTGAGTGAGGCTTGGCTGAAGGGACTGAGGATGTGTTTAGCCCAACGAAATCTTAGGCTTAGGGTCAGGAATGAAGGGCTATCTTATAGAAGGGAGATTAGATTTGTTTTGCCTGGATACAGAGAGTAGTACTAGGTTCAGTGGTTAGAAGATGCAGAGGCAGATTTAATCTCAATAAAAGGAAAAACCTCCTAATGCTTGATGGTGGTGATTACTCTGTCCTCCAGTGCCTCAGCCTCTTGCAGAGGTAACTCTGGGTCTTGGGAATTTGTGGAAGAGAAAAACATGCCCAGGAAAGGCTGAATATAAGCCCATGATGGACTGTCTGCAACGCTGTTGTCAGAGGATCCTCTTAAAGGAGGAGAGGCATCACTAGAAGGCTGATTCCTCTTAGGGCATCACATCTCTTGGCTACAGGAGTAATTTGTGAAAACATCTAGTAAAACATAGAGGGATTTCAGTCTCTATCTTCAATCCTCAAGTATTAGATTAATAATAAATTCCATTTATATAGCAGCCCAAAGATCATATTGTAACTTCTCCACTGTTCAGAAATGGAATGATCTGCCTTTGGAGGTAGTGAAAACCCTAATGAGAGGTCTTTAAGTAGAGGTTGGATAATCCCTTGTCAGGGATGTTGTAGAGGTAGGGAGGGGTTGAACTAAATGTAGCCTGTTCAGATGTGAGATTCTTAGAAGCTGGCTTTTAAAGAACAGCACCTTCCAACACAGATTTCAAGCCTCATCAATCACTCTCTGGCAATAATAGACCCAGTTGCTGGGGATATGTGTCCTGTAGGGTCAGACAACACTCGATTCAGCACCTCAATGTTGAACAGCGAGAACATAAGAACAGGGCACCCAAAGGCATTTCCCAGCATAGAAGGTTGACGCTCCAGATCTCTCCCTACCTGGAGCAGATGTTAAACTGGAGTGTGCTCTTCATTGCTTGAGAACCTTTGGCTCCTCTTAATCTTCTTCCCGGAGGGCAAGATCTCCATTCAGGGGCAATATTCAGCAGGGAAGTTGCTACAAGCTCAGCCCTAGTTTTCCTCTAAGGAAAGAAAACCTTCTAAAGACTTTATTCCATCAGGGCTCAATGACCATCACTATAAAGAAGCTATCTTGTCCATACAGACTATCTCAGCAGTGTCTGCAGCTTTGATTCTTACATAGTAGAGAGAAACTCATACTTTAAGAATCAGGAAACCTGGGTTTAAATCTCAGCTCCAACACTGACTTGAACAAGTCCCCTCTCTGTGAGACCTGGTTTCCTGGTCTATAAAATTTGAATAATAATGTTACCTACTTATTTCAGAAGGTTATTCAGAAGGAGGAAAGCACTCTGTTAACTTTTAAATGGCTATTTAAATGTTATTGATCATTATTGCAATAATTATTACTAGTAACAGCATGAGAATCGGAATACTATTCATTTGTTTACTTAGAAAACACGAAGCATGGTTGGTTTGCATACAGTTTGGTTTGTAGATTTGTCCTTAACATCTTTGGTTTCTGTTATTTTGAGTTGCTGTTCTAGTTTACTTAAGTATGAGAGGATAGGTAAGGTGTGATTGCCATCCTTAAATGTCTAACGGACTAGCTAATAGAAGGATTAGATATATTATTTATGGTGCTGAAAGATGGAAGAGGAGTAAAAGTTATAAGGTGGTAGATTTTCTTTAAAATCAAGTCTTTTTTAAGGACCTACTGTATGTCATTCACCATGCTAGGCTCTAGAGATGATAAAAAGTAAGACAATCCCTCTCCTTAAGGAAGTTACATTCTATCAGGGGAGAGAATATGTACATTTGTGGATATATACAAAATAGATACAAGGTGATTTTGGGTAAAAGGTGAGGAAGGGCACTAGCAGCTATGGGATCTAGAAAGGCTTCACGTATAAGGTTGGTTTTTATGCTAAGTCTTGAAAAAAACCCAGAGATTCTAAGAGGCAGAGGTGAGGAGGAAATGCATTATGATAAAGAACTTTTTAGTGATCAGAACTGTCCGATAATAGCATAGGCAACCTGTGAAGTAGTGAGTTTCCTATCACTGGAGGTGCTCAGAGACCAGATGACCGATTGTTACAGATTCTGAAAAGGGAATTTTTAATGAGTTAGGATTTGCCTCTGAGGTCTCTTCCAACACTAAGACACCATTCTGTAAATATATATTTTTAAGAGATACTATGTGTGTAAGAGAGAACTCAAGACAGAAATTGAAAGTATGTACATGTATGCGTGAGTGAACGAGAAAGAGAGAGAACACTTAAATGTATCTGTGTTCTCACTGATGAGAGTTCTGTCCCTTCTGGGGCAGATTGCAACTTCTCCATGCCTTTTTGTGTATCTATATAATTCAAAGTGCACTGGATGATGGATTATTTGTATCCTGTCTCATGTTGTTTCCATATTTCTCACAAAAGTGTATGTCCATAGGAATAGTGGTAAAAAAAAAAAGGGGGGGGTTTATGTTATGCCAGACATGAAATTCCTTACTGTTGCAGAAAAAGATGCCCTGCAACTGAGATTGTAACCAAAAAAAACAGCTTTAAGGATCTTCCTGGTCCCAGTGGACCAAAAAGTGAATTTGCCCTTCTATTTAATTAGTTCTGTACCAGATTTCTTGGGATCTGCTGCCTTTTTTCATGACCAGCATTTGAAGCTGCAGCCTTTGATCCCGATCTGTTCCATCTTCCTTTAGTCAGCCAGGCTGATGAACTGGCTGATGAGCAGAAGTGGTTAAGTTGGGGTCAAATGCGGTTCAATACCTTCTTGGCATGCTCAGAAGGCTGTGCTTAATGTTTGCTGACATGGAGACAAGGTTAAGGAGAGCTTTCTACCAGGGAATTCATGGAACTGGCCTAGGCTGGCAGGGACCAAGGGGAGGTGCTGCTCAGTGGTAAGAGACAGAGAAACAAAGGCAGAGACGGGAGAGACCTATGGACGCAGAGACATATGGATGGGTGGGAAGAAATCATTCTCTGGGCCTCTAGAGTGAAAGGAGGGGAACGAAGAGGGGCTCTTTCCATTCCAAATCCTGGGGTGATGATGATCTTGGTGCTGATCTAGTCTGGAGAAAGCTGTTGCTGGGGCAACTGAAGGTGGCACAGATTCTGGGTTAAAAGAAGTTAACAGCTTTAATGCAAAACAAAATACCATAATATGGCAACTGTGGTTTTTGCCCACGGAACCTGTTTCATCCACTCCCAGTGATCCCTGCCTTGGCTGGAGGCCTACAGAAAGAAGGGCTTGTTTTTGGCCTCCTCTCCCTCCCAGTTCCTCTCCCCTTGCCTCCTTCCCCCCACCTCCCCCAACCACACCCAGTACTCTCGGACCCAGGGTTACAGGTTAAGATTGCATTAAATTCCAAGCAAATCCCTCTTTTTTTTTTTTCCCTTTGCCCAAAGTAAGTGGAGCATATAGAGTTTCAGCCCTCAGAAAAGGCCTGGAAAGTAAATTGTGTGTGGCAAGAGCCAGGATCCCACAGTGGGGAAGGATGTAAATGGGCCTGACTTCAGAGGCTCCAGGAACCCAGTTCCAGAGAAATTGACCCCAGTTGTAAAATAATCAGGTTACTGATAGCACCTGCCTGCATTTACAAGCCTTGGTTACAGGCTGAGTTTCCTATTCTGCCCAGGAGCCACCATTTTGCTTCATTTGTGCTCTGTTCTCTGGGATTGTGTGCCAACGGGGGAAGGATGGCATGGTGGAGTCCTGAAATCATAGAGAGGGCAGGTTCCTTAGAAATCGTAAGTCCATAGATTTGACGCTGGAAAGGATCTTAGGGAACACGTCTGACCTATTATTTTCTTTATAGGTGAGGAAACTAGGGAACTGCCTGGGGGAGTGACTTACTTGATCCCTTAGAGCTAGTAATTAGCACAGCCTGTATTAAAACCCCAGGCCCTCTGACCCGAAATTCAAGACTTTTCCCATTATTCCCCTTCCCCCAGTAGAATGTTGAGAATACTAGATCTAGGGCTGAACAGTCTGAGTTCAAATTCTATTGCTCTTGGGCAGTTCCCTTGACCTCTACAGTCTTCTGTTTTCTCCTCTGTAAAGCGATTGGAATGTCTCTAAGGTCCCTTCCTATTTTAAATTCTATAATCCTATGATCTAGGTCACAGGTGTCAAATTCACCCTGCCAACTAGAAAAAAAATAGATAAAAATACAGTACGTCATGGATAGTGTTAATTTGTAGTTTTTGTACGTCACTGTGTAACTTACAGAGATCCATTTCTATTTGAATTTGCCACCATTGATCTAGTCAGTTCACCTCATTTTCCAGAGGAAGAAACTGAGGCTCAGAGACAAGAAGAAAGCTATTGTCTCCCAGGTCACAGTGAGTCATTAGCAAAGTCATGACTAGATCTCCAGGTTTCCCAATGCCCTCATCTTAGGCTCTTTTCATTATGTTGTACTATTTGAACATGAGTAGAGACTGAACATGCCCGTGAATTTTGGACTGGAGATAAGGAAGAGGGGAGGGTTTAGCTTCCTTCCCTTTCACCCTCCCAGCTTTGCTGGGAGTGCTCAGAGTGGATTCCTGGTTCCAATGGGAGGGTGCGTCCCTGTGACTGCACTGCTAGCCTCTGAAGATCTCTTCTTTCAGGGGAGCAGTTGGCCCCAATGCTCTGTGACCCCAGTGTTAGCAGTTCAGGCCCTTTCCTTGTTGGAAAAGAAGGCAGTAGAGTATTTTATTGCCGGGCTCTGCAGACTGTTGGCTTTGGAATGCTGGAGGGCAGAAGGAGTGGGAGGGAGATGCCAGGCAGATGGTTCAGGGCAGCTGTTGTCACATGCTGCTGCCAGGTGTCCCATGGACGGAGGGACTGAGGATTGAGTGCTAGATGGCACCTGAGAGATCACTGAGAGCAACCCCATCATTTTATAGACAAGGAAATTGGGGCCTCATATGGCTTATTTATTTAAGTAGTAGATCTGCGGTGTGAACCCATTTTCTCAGATTCCAAGTCCGGTGTTTTTTATCCCACACTACCCTGTGCCTCTTAAGGACCAGGTTTAGGAATGGGTGTGAGAGGGGAAACCTCCCCACCATAATTTCCCTTTTGTCAGGATAGCTTTGTGCTCAGTCCCAGCCTCAGCCCTGGAAGGGACCTTGGGGGTCTATTACAACACCCTTGTTAGAGGAGGAAGCTGAGAGCTATGGAAGTGAAGTGATTTGTCCATGGTCACACAGTTTGTAAGCAGCAGAACCAGGATCTCTGACTCCAAATCCCGTCTCTTCCCACTTTACCACACTGCCTTGAAGGAAGAAGACTGAGGATAAGAGAGTGCTTGACGAGAGAGAGCTGAGAGGTAAATGGATGGCCCTCTTTTATTTTCTAATGAAAGTTTCACTGAAGTTTGTTTATATGAAAGAAGAAATTAGTAGATCAAATTCCCCGGAGAGCTATGGAAGGAAAAAAAGGAAGAACCCAATTTGTGAAGCCAGAGTCATGGAAGAACTGATTAGCCTAAAGGCTGGCCCCCCTTTTCATTTGTGGAACGGATTTTCTTTCTCTTTTCTCTGAGTTATTTATGGGTGCAGAACAGTATACTCTGATAATTACCTGAGCAATTAGTTGAGGTTGCCTCATTCTCAGGGTGCCAGGGGGTGATAGGAGCCATGATTAGACTCAATACAATTGAAGTCTTTATGTAAATATAAATACGTATATATGTATATATATATACACATATATCTGTGTGATATCTATATGTGATATGTCTCATCTATATCTGAGGAACTGATGACATTTTAACGTAAAATTGGAGTCTTGTATAGGAGGCCCTTTTCTCGATTCAGCACTAAAAGCCTTTCATCCATTTTACAAGTATTTATTAAACACCTTTTTCCAGGTACAATTTTAGATGCCAGAGATACAAAGGCAAAAAACAGGCTTTGTTTTCAAGGAATGTATATTCTGTTGTGCAAGGGTGCAGACAATATTGCTTTACAGGGTTTTTTTCCCCCACCTTTGATCAAAACATATTATGAGAAAATGTTAAAAAAAAATTTTATTTTAATTCATAACATTTAGAACCACAAAGGACCTCAGAGACCACCTAATCTAGCTCCCTCATTTTAGTGGTGGAAAGCAGAGGCCCAGGAAAGGGAAATGACTTGCCAAAGGTCACACAGCCAATAGCCAAGCCGAAAGTTCCAACCCACGTTCACTGATTGAAACTAATGCTCTTTTACATTCAAATCAACCTAAGTTCTGCCCAGGTCAGGCTTAGTCTAAACTTCCTTGGCACAATGACACCTCATGCAGAAGGGTGGGGAAGGCTGGGAGTTTATAAGCAGAAGGAAAGTTGTCTACTCTTATTAAAATAGAAATGGTAGTGAGCATGTCCCTATCCAGTATGAGCATGGAGTTAAAAAAAAAAAATCTAATAGTGAAAGCAAGGAAAAGAAAACTGGCTTCCAAGAGTCTTAGTGTTAATAATTAAGAGAATTAGAATCATGGCTCCATTTTGTTCTCACCTCAGTATTTCCTTTGGCTCCTACCCTGAGGTGTGTTGTTCATGGTCCTGACCTCTGTTTTAAGTAGGTCCTTTAGATCCAGGGACCCCAAGCCTCTGGAGGGGCACCTGTATAATAATGTCATATCTGTACACTCCCTGGCTGTTTTACACAGCTTTCTTATGGCAATACTGTGAGGCAGAGTATGTGTCATCTCCTTTTACAGATGACAAAAATTGAGGCTCAGAGTGGGGGAGACATAACTTAGGTGCTCTGGATTTGAAGTCAGAAGCCTTGGATTTGAATCTCAACTCTTCTGCTTGTTACCTGTGGGGCCTGTGAGAGTCACAATTTCCCTGGTTCTGTTTCCTCATTGGTTTTAGATTAGATTAGAGGGAGGTGGGCTCTTAGATTATATTTGAGGTACCTTTCTGCCCTAAGTCAGTCCTATGAATCTATGAGTTACCCAAGACCACAGGGCCAGCCAGTACTGGGACCTGGACCCAAATCTAAGTCTCTTGAAATTCAGTTTTTTCTGTACTGTAGCTCTTGTAGCAAAATCACTTTGTTTTATTAGAGTTGGACATGTCAAGGTAAAAGAGCACCATATTGGGACTCAAGAAATCCTGGGTTGTATCCTAGCTATATAACCCTAGGTAAGTCAATGGACCTCTTTAGGCCTCAGTTTCCTTTAAAGTTCTGGAGTTGAAGAAAATTATCTCTAGGGTCCTTCGACAAAATGGGGCAGCTAGGTGGCACAGTGGATAAGAGTGCCAGCCTGGAGTCAGGGATACCTGAGTTCAAATCCAACCTCAGACACTAGTTCTGTGACTTAGCAAGTCACTGAACCTTGTTTGTCTCAGTTTCCTCCTTTGTAAAATGAGCTAGAGAAGGAAATGGCACCATTCTAGTATCTTTGCCAAGAAAACCCCTGAGTTCACAGTAAGACATGACTGAAATGACTGAACAACAAAATAAGAACTCATGACAGATTTCAGTCCTGTGGAGCCATGAATTTCTTGCTCAAAGTCCCAGGGTCAGTGTCCGAGATGGGATGGATGTCAAGTCTGGTGATGTACCTCCTTCCACTCTTATCTCACCAGCTATTGAGGCAGATGGCTCTCTTCAATAAATCCCTGCAAAAACTCTTCCTGGGATCAGAATTTGAGAAACTCATTACCTTGGGGACGTATTGGGATGAAATACCCATTCCTGGGAGAGATTGCAGCTGCCACAAGGAAGGCATTGCTAGGAAGCCTTGCTGGCCATACTACAACACTGGGGGGTAGGAGTGGGCTGGGTTTTCATGAGACCCCCTTTTGGAGAAACTTGTGCCAAGTAGATTGGATCCCTTGCTTTGTTAGATTAATACCATATATTTATTAAGCTCCTGCATTATCCTGGGCAATTCAGTTCAGCCAATTCAATAATTACCTATTGAGAATGGTAAGAGGAAAAGGCACCCCAGACTTGGGCTCTGTTCTTGGCACTGATGTTTCAGCACCTGTTTGATCTGCTTTTGTGTGAAGTAACTTCAATTACCTGAACCTCAGTTTCCACACCTATAAAATGGGGATAACAATCCTTGTCCTACCTGCTTTGCAGGGTTGTTATTTGCAGGGAAAGTACTTTCTAAGTCCTAGAGAATACTAGAAACTTGAGCTGCTGTCATTCTTACTTCTCTGATCTTGGGCTGGGAGAAGTATGAGATGTGGTGCTTGACCCCAGAGAGCTAACTCTCCTGCTGGGGAGACAAGACTGAGGCATAGGAAATAGTTATGTACCAGAGGGTGTGGATAATTTAGATCTGTGAACAAAAGCCTTGAATGCCAGGCCAAGGAGTTTGAATTTCTTCCTGTAGGCATAGCCACGGTATAATGCTTTCTAAAGCAATAATCACTCTATCTCCCCATTCTTGCTTCTCCTTCCCTCTAGAAAGTCAATGTGGACTGCAAGAGAATTTAGGGGATATTTAGGGGAAACAGTCCTCTTCTCCCTAATGTTGATAATCAGGGAAGGCTTCCTGAAAGAGGTAGAATCGGAAGCAAGTTTGAAAAGAGAGACAGGAAGTAGCCTGGACAGGAAGCAGAAGGCAGTTGCCAAGCCTTCCACTTCTTGACCTGGTGAATAATTCCTTAAGACCAAAACAAATGTTAACCTCTTTCATAAAGTCTTCCCTGATGTTCTGCATGTCTGCCTTTTCCCCCTCTACCCACCCCCAGGATTAATAACTACCTTCCCTCTGAAGTCTCACATAATACTTTCTTTTGCACTCAGTTTATCCTTGTTGGTGTCTTGTTCTGTTAAAGTCAATGAGGTCAGGGACTTCTGTCTATACCAGCACTAAGAACAGGGCTGTGCCCACTGTAGGTACTCCATAAATGTTTCTTGGTTAATTGTATACAGTGACCATAATTTTGAAAATTTCCATTATAAATATTCTTACCAATCCCAAAAAGTCCTGGAAAAATCTTCTCCATAACCCAGCATAGGCACTGACTGTGGCTTTGTTTTGACACCACTGAAATAAAGTTCACAATATCAACAGTAATGATAACGTGTGTTTCCATGGTGCCACAAGACTTACCCAGCACCTAATTCTCTACTACTGTTTAAGGGGCTGTGAGGAGTATTACAAATTCACCATGAAGGAAATGGGTTCAGGGTTGTGATAATCATTCTGTAAGTGTTGGCAGTGGGATTGAGAACTTGTGATTCCAGGTATAGCTCTCTTTCTCCCCCAGTGTGCTGACTTTGGATTCATTTCTGCTGCATTCACAAGTACCAGGTTTAGCCCACTTTCATGTAGTCACCAAAGGGATACTTTTGGAATATGACTTTACTTTCTACTGAACACAAGCTACTTAAGGGCAGGGATTGTTTCATTCTTTGTTTTGGTCTCTGTCTCCAGTGACTTGTACTCAGTAGGTGCTTTGTTGAATTAGATTGAATTGGAAGATCATTCACGCTGCAAGGAGACTAGCTGTTCTCTACAGTCTGTTCCAGGTCCAAATTCTCAGCATTTTAGAGCTAACTCACACTAGACATAATGCCATGCACATAGTAGGCACTTAATAAATGTTGGTTTATGAAATTGGGATATGAGATGATCATCTAGAGCCTCTGCTGGTGGAAGCATTGGCCCTTTTCAGAAACATCTTTAAAAAGTCTTCTTGGGTGAACGAAGCTTCCCCTAGCCCAAGGTGGAAGGTTTGGAAGCTACCAGAGATGTATATTATTGAGTAATGCCAGGAAAAGCCAGTCAGCCTCATGTGTTCTTTTTCTTTTTGGAATGATAAAGGGTCCAGGGGTGGTGATGAGCATAGAGGGAAGTGGGGGGGCGGGGTAAAGATGTAGGGAGAGGTTGTTTGTGCTTTATTATTCATAGCTAGGTCAGGTTTAACTCTTTGGAGAAGCTGAACAGTGTGTTCACTTGAGAGCCAAAGGAGTAAAGTAAGAGTGTTTGAGAGTGAATAGAAGTCTGAAGGACTGTAATAATTTCAAAGAACATTTTCATGAAGGGCAGCATGTTCCCTTGCTGGGAAGAATCGTTCTTTGGGGAGAGTCTGAATTTGTGTAGTTAGAAGGACATATTCTTTAGAAACATTAATTCTTAGAGAGGAGGGGTGTGTGTGTGTGTGTGTGTGTGTGTGTGTGTGTGTGTGTGTGTTTGTGTGTTTAAAGGATCCTTGTACATGCCTAGTAATTCAGCACACAAAAGTGGAAAGGAAATCAAAAGATCTGGTTTGATTCCTGACTGTGTGAGTTGGAATCAGAGAATTTAGGTTTGGACAGGACCTAGGAGAACATTGAGTTTAGTCCATATATTTGATGGAAAAGGAAACTGAGGTCCAGAGAGGGAAAGGATTTAATCCTAGGTCACACAGGTAGTCAGTAGGAGAGCTGATATTTGAAGCCAGGTAATTTGATTCCAAATCCAGTATGTTTTTCCCCTACTTTATTACCTATGGGCAAGTCATTAAATTTCTCAACTTCAGTTTTTCCATCTGTAAAATAAGGGGCTGGTTAGACAAGACCATCCCTTAGTTCCCTACTATCCCTAAATCCTGTGATTCCAATATAAGGCAGAGAGTCGAGTGAACAGTACAATTCCCTTCAAAGGGAACTGTCAAGGGGGAGGGATCAAGAAGCAAAATCTAATTCTTCTTATTCCTCCTCACTGACGTGTCCCTCCAACATGGCAGATATGTGCCTACCATTCAGAAGGGGATTGAACAAAGTTCAAATCAATTTTTTAAGATGCGTAGTCACTATATTTAAAAAAAAAAAAAAGGCTGACTGATTCAGCATATGTGTGAGGTGAGGCTGTCAGTGGGAGCAAGGTTGGTGCTGAGTGCATTTTTTTCACCAGTGAAAGGAGATGTAGACAGGCTCTGAGTCTAGAGAAACCATTGTCCAACTGGCATTCTGTTGCTGGCTTTGAATCACCCTGCTTTATTTTTCCTAGAAGATGGCTTGGAGGAAAAAGGCTTCTTCCAGGGGCAGGAGGTTGGGGTTCAGTGGCTTTCTTTCCAGGGTTTTTCAGACAGAAGGAGAATTGGGACAGTGACTGTGTGCAGAGTCTTAAGTGGTGATGGTGGGTAGCAAGCTCTGAATTTGAAGTTAGAAAGACCTAGAACAAATTCACTGCTAATTTAGTGTTACCTGTGTGGCTTTTAGATAAGGCATTCAGCTTTTCTGGTCCTTGAACCTGTGTCCTTAAAATGAGGGGATTAAATGGAATATGCTCTTTTTAGGGCCTCTTCTAGTCCCAAATCCCATGTTCTTCAGTCTAGCGCTTGTTTGTAGTGGGTAGGACTCACTGGGACCTGGTTCCCAAGAAAGAGGCTACAACATTTGATCTTTTCCAGAAGGCTGCCTGTTCCTATTGCCTTTCTGGAAGGACAGATCCAAGAGGCTCTCCTCACCTCCCTGGCCCCTTTTCAGACCCTCTGTTTTTGTTCAGCTGTGAGCCACCCACCCCCTTCCTTTCTTTAAAATTCTGTGGCTGACCTCTTTGACTCTGGAAGCTATCCAAGCGCCATATCTCAGAAACCCAGGAAAGGTTAGGAAGGAGGAAGAGAGAAATGTCTTTTTGGCTGGGGGAGTGGGAGAAAGGAATTCCATCTATGCTGCATGGGAGTTGGTGGTGTGTCGCCAAGCGTGGTTTGCAGTGGCTCTCCACACAGTCCCTGGCAGCCTGAGGGACCCAGGCAACTTCAGGACTCCCAACCCTGCCGGAGCTCCCTATATCCTGTTTCCTTAGCCCAAAGCTCTAGCTAAGCCTTCTTCCCGAGGCTGGGTGGGGAGGCAGGGTGGTGCTTGTTTACAGGGCTTGCTTCAATCTTAGTATTGACTCCAGGCTCTGAAGGGTAAGAGCCAGAGAGTCCTGCCATCCGCCCCTCCAGGATGTGAATCCTTGTAATTGTCCTCAATTACAGGCAGGGCTGTTCCTCAGCTCTGCCTTCAAACAGGAAACAGAACACCGGTTACTTCTTTGGGGGAAATGTTATCCAGTATGGCCCCTGTCACCAGATGATTTGGAAGTTGATGGTGGCTTGTGGGGTGCCTGTCCCCCATGATGTCTGTGGCACCAAGATTGGCACAGGAGACAGTCTTGAGGTGAGATTAGGAAATTAGTCTATTAGGAATAATTTCAGTCTTCCCTCTGTAATACTCTTTGTTCTTTTGATTATTATTGCCCCCAGGATGAGACTTCCGTGAGCAGCGAGGATTTTGATATGAATGACTCCACATGGATGTCAGCTGATCAACATCTAAGCTCCAGCTTGAGCCCCAGCCAGGACGAGAGGATGCGGAGCCCACAGAACCTCCCTAGCCAGGAGGATGGTGAGTGCCTGTTTCCCTTGCCAGGGGCCCCTTGGGTGGAGGTGTGGGAGCAAGAGGAGAGTCTGGACTCAGCAGTTGACATTAAGATTTGAGATTATAAAGTCTGCTCTCTGTTAGATGGGCTTGTCTGTGTGTGCCAAACAATTTCTAGTCCAGTCTGCCATGTGGAGAGATTTCTTCAAGGCTAAGAAATGGGGGTAGGGCAGCATTTGAATCCATAGGTCACCGCAGGCAAGCTGCGCAGAGAATTGCCTGAGAATCTGCTTGGCAGGATAGGAAGAGAACTGGTCTGGGACCAAAGAGTCCTAGGTGCTAGAGCTGACTCTACTATTGCCTAGTTGGGTGACCTTGGTCAAATTGCCCTTCCTCGCCCCTGGCACTGGTTCCTGCCTTTGTGAAATAAAGGAATGTGGTTCCTCTTAACTTTTATGTTTTATTCTATTATCTTCTGTTGTCCAATTTGGCTGTGATATCTTTGAGCTGGTGGCTTTTTCCAAAATATAAGGTGGTTTTGTTTTGGGGTATTTTGGGTCCTTATAATATTTGGTAGATTGGTGCTTTGAATAGTTGGACTCCAGAGAAGACAGAGTCAAGGGGCTGGGGTTTCAATATCCTGAGTCTTGCCAGGGACTATTAAGAGGCAGACTTAATCTTGGAAAAGTCACTCTTTTGAATCCTGAAGAGTGAACCAGGAATGTGCCTAAGTCCCAATTTCCCAGCTTCTAACCCTGATAGAAGGAATAACTTTTCAATGATTAGAGCAATCCAAAATGGACAAGGGGACACCTTGGGAGGCAGGGAATTACTGATTCAATTCGACAGATATTTAATGGTTTTAATAAAAATTTCATAAATATGTACAAGGCACTCTACGTGGGGAATACAAAGATGAAAAATGACATAGCCTCTGTTTACAAGCTAACATGAGAGATTACGGCTATAGAAAAAAGTGTAACACAGAGTCAAAAATGAAAGGGCGGGGGCAAAGGAGAGATCTGGACAAAGTTCTCTGGTTGAACGTGAAGCCAGAGGAGAACTCTTTTGCCTGGAAGGAATGAGGGAAGACTTAGGAGGGAGTGGCATCTGTGTAAGGAAGGCCTCGTGGAAATAGGATTTCACCACAAAGCACTCAGGAGAGAGCAAATGCCTTCCAGGTGGGTGGGATGGCTCATGCTAGGGTGGGAAGGAAGAAGGAGATGGCAGCACTAGATGAGGGAACAGATTACAGTTTTGACAGGAGCATTGTGTGAAATAAGGCTGAAAAAGCAGGTTAGGGCCAGATTGTGTAGGGCTTTGAATGCCTGGCCTGAGAGTTTATATTTTATCCTTATTGGAATAGAGAGGATGAATAGGATGAAGGCCAAGTTAAACAGTCTTGGGGTGGGTTTTTGTGATGAGAATGCCGTGATTTGGGCCTGGGCCCAGCGAAAAGGGAATCCATCACTCTTCTTTCTTCTAAGCTTTCTCTTTTATCTGCTCCCATCTCCTCCTACCCCTCCCAAGTGGCAGCCAGCAAAGCGTTCTTTCATCCATTAAACATATATTAAGCACCTGCTGTGTGCAGATCACTGCATTCTTTTCTAGGGGAGAGGCAAAGTTTATGGAAAACAGGATAACCTGTCCTCACAGAACCTGCAGGCCAGCAGGAAGATAAAATCCCCTCACGTAAAACTCTAAAACAGGATAAATGCATTAGAGCAGTACAAAAAAAGAAATTAATGAGTTTAAGGGGAGCATTGTCACTGAAAGGGCAGCTCAGGGAAGCTTCTTAGAAGAAGTAGCATTTGAGTTTGGCTTTGAAGGCTGGGTAGGATCAACAGAAAAAGACAGAGAGATTGGAGAAGAGAGCATGGCAGTAGGAGGAATGGTCCAGGCAGCAGAGATGAGGAATTCCTACATAGGATATTGTGCCTATTTTGAGGTGTGATCCACTGTAACAGGTGCTTTTGTTGAACTGTTTTTCTTTGTTAGAAGGGAGGGTTCAACTGTGAGGGGATAGATGGGGGGAAAGAAATGGTACCAGACAGGATTTTGATGTAAAAAACAAAAGGAATCGATAAAATTGGTTGGGGTTTTTTGGTTTGTTTGTTTTTTTTAATAAGTCAGGAGGTATTGACTAGGGTGATAACAGCAGTAATAGAGAGGGTGGTGCAGTGGTGGAGCTTTTGCTAAGACCTTGGGAGTTGAGGCTTTCAAGCTGGAAGCAGCCTTCCACATCATCTGTCAGGGGTTCTTAAACTGGGTTCCATGACCTTGGATGGGAAAAAAAAATTTTGATAGCTGTATTTCAATATAATTGCTTTCTTTTGTAATCCTATGTTTTATTTTATGCACTTAAAAACATATTGAGAAGGGGTCCATAGGCTTTACCATGTTGCTAAAAGGGCCCATGACTTGCCTACCCCTTATTTTACAGATGACAAACCTGAGACTTGGAGAATTGTGAAGTGAACTCTCTGAGGTCACACAAAGTAATTTGTGAACAAAGATTTGAACCCACATCCTCTCATTCCAAATCTAAGACTTCTTTCCACTACACTGTGATCCCTCTCATGGGGTGCTGTTATCTGATCCCTCTGGGCACCTCTAGATATCTCTAGGGAACAGCTGCTGCTTCCTTGTGTCCTGATGAGGACTGTGGGGAACAGCATTCATTCATTCACTCATCTGGCAAGTCAGCTTGGCAGGTCTGAGCTGGTAGAGCTCGTGTCAGAAGTGAGTTCCTGAGGTGGCTCAGAAAGTCCCAGCTTTAGATCTCCCACACAGGGCTGTCTTGTCCCTGGGGGAGATGTGGGACTGCCGTGCTTTGAGGGTTTAGCATCTGGGGAAAGCTTTGAGAAGGCCCAGGATGTGGGGGTTGAAGCCAAAGCATCTGGGGTCATGGTACACTCCAGCATTGCTTTTGATCTGCAAGTAAGAGATGGGATATGTAATAGGCAGCAACGGGTGATGAGCTCAGACTCAGGTTCCAACAGGGACCTGGGGGTGTTGAGCAGGTAATTAGGAAGGGTTGAAGGTCAGAGGCCTGGAATGTGGGAGGAGGCACTGGGTCTAAAAAGGGGTGTAATGTTAACTCTGTGAAATGTGTTAGCTTTAAAAAGTAAATAAGGGGTAGATGTCTTGGAGTTTGGGTCAAAGTTCATCTCCATGGCAGAGTTGGTGTGGTTTGACTCTTGGGCTGTTTTTCTCAGGAGTTTGAATCCCTCTTTGTCTCTAGAAGCTGTGACCCAGAGGCAACTGGAAATGACCAGGCCAGGCAAGCCTTGAGAGGGTCTGGTGTGTTTCTCTGAGGAGTGGGGCTAGAATTGGAGAGCCATCCTCTACCGAAGGGAAGAAAGAAAGGGCCTTTGTGCCTACCCCAGCCCCAGTGACGTCGACTTCTCTGACCCCCTTGGGCCTCCAAAGCTTCCCGGGCGTTGGCCCTGCCACAAGGGTTCCCACAGTCTGAAGCAGCCGGGTGGGAGCAGGAAGTCCATGCTATCTAAGAGAAAACTACCTGTGGCAAGTTATGCCTTGTGACAAGAGTCCTGGATTGCCTAGGGTCCTGGGTTCAAGTTCCAACTCTAGCACCTTAACTAATTGTGTAACCTTGAGCAGAGCATTTGGATTCTCTGAGTCTCAGTTCCCCATCCCCGTAAATTGGGCACAGGTGACCACTTGTAACACAGCCTGCACAGAGTCACTCAGCAAATCTGAAAGTGTGATAGATAGGAGAGTTTATCACTGCTACCACCAGCATCATCTGGTTTGGGGTGACACTCAGCAACATCCTGAGTCTGTACCACCTGTGTTAGTCTACAAGATGCTGATTGCCTCTGTGTGGTCCCTCTCAAAACAGAGAGGTCCAGAGTTCAGGAGATTTCTATTCCCTAGTCCAGGTGACCAGAGAGAGAGGCAAGGATTGGCCTAGGAGCATGGCCAGGGAGGAAAAACCAAACGACAACAGCAAATTAGAATCTTAAAACAGGATTAGTACCAATCCATCGATCCTTGGAAAGTTCCCTAGAATGTTAGCTTGATGTTTTCTAGTGGTTGAAAGTTAACCTAGGCAACAAAAGGATTATCACACCCATTTTCTTGAAGAGGAAATTAGAGCCCAAAGAGAGGAATTGACTTATAATGCCTCATAATTTCTAGAGCACTTCCAGGTTTACAAAGCACTTTCCTCAACCTAATCTTATAAAGGAGTTAATGCAAGTCTTATAATCCCCATTTCACAGGTGAAGGAACTGAGGCTCAGAGAGGTTAAATGACTTCCCATGGTCACACAGCTAATAAGTGGTAAAGCCAGGATTTGAACCCAGGTCTTCTGATGCCAAGTTAGTGCTCTTTCTACCACACCAGCCACAATGCCTCCCAGGTTGTTATTACATCACATATGTCAAGGGCCTGTGAATTCACTGGTTTGGGAACTCCCTATTCCCTCTGCTGACATAGATCGCAGACCATCCATGACTTATTAGCTTAGAGCTGCCTGGGATTCAGGGATTAATTTACTTGCCTGTGGTTACACAGCTAGTAACAACAAAGGTTTGTTTGGAACCATATTTTCCTTGCCCCCAGGTCTGGTATTTTGGTCACTATACTGGGCTGCCTCTATAATTATTTACAAAAATAATATAATTATGAACAACCCCCTTTGGAGGGACAGTCACTATTTAATATTGATTCCAGGTACTTGGGTTGCTTTCATTTCCCTCTGCTCAGTGAAACTTGTCCGATTGGCCACAGGAACCATTCTCAGATCTAGCCTTTCCCCTCTCTCTGGTCACTTGGACCAGAATAGAAACCTCTTCTTCCCATCTTTGAGAGGAGTCCCTGTCATCAAATTCAAATTAATTGGCTGTGCATTGTACCCATGTAAAGGGCATCCTACCCTTCTTGTCTGACCCTCTGCTGTGTGTCGTGGAGAGCAGGCAGCCTGAGGCTGACCAGATACAAGGACAGGGGTGTTATTGGGGCAGAATGGGCAGGCAGACAGTACTGAGAGGAAAGAGAATCAGAGTAGAGGACGTCTACTGCTGTACAATCAATTTAGTTATTTAATCTGAAAGGTCTGGAGGCTGCAGAGTGATCTGTTCAGGGAAGAGGAGGATTGAGCCTCAGCACAGGCTCAGCAACTATTAGCAAGAGCACTGAATTTGAAATCAAGGGCCCTGAGTTCAAAACCTGACTCTAGTCATTACCCTCTACATCACCTTGTGTGATTCACTTAATGCCTCTGGACCTCTCTGTATCCTTCTTTGTGAAAAGAAAGGGTTAGGTGAGATCTCTAAGAATCCTTCCAGCTATAAACCTCCCATTCCTATAAACAGCACAGGGTTTGCACATCCTATCCTGCCCACCTAACTTTCTTTTCTTTTCTTTTTTGTTTTTGGAGCCAATTGGGCTTAAATGACTTACCCAGGATCACAGGGCTAGCGTCTGAGGACGAACTCAGGTCTTCCTGATTCCACAATCTGTGGTCTATCTACCATGCCACCTAGCTGCCCTTCATCATCTCTCCCCCTGCCTGTCATACACTAAGGCTGCTAGAACTTCCCTGCCCTGGTGGATCAAGGCCATAAAGCAGAGAGATGCTTGGGTGTATCATGATGGGGTAAACCTTCCGAACTTCAGGTTTATGTGACCCACTTAATGGTTGTGTATGGGGGTTGCAGGATCCCTGTGTGAGAAAACCCTTTTGGAAATGGGAGTATTACCTAGGTCCATAGTGTGCAGGGTGGTACTTTGCTAACTCCTTCCTCTGGAGCAGTTGTAGACCCAAGAATGACTATGGGAGGCAGCTAGGTATCTTAGTAGCTACAGCATTAGAGTTGGACGTAGTCGGACATCAAGTTTGAATCCTGCCTCAGACATTTACTAGCTGTGTAACCCTAGGAGAGTCATTTCCCTCCCAATGTAACAAGCATCTATTTATTATAAATACATATTTTACTGAATGCTTTTGTTTTTATATCACTGAAACTTCTCCCTGTATCTCTTCCCTTCCCTCTTCCAGAGAGACATTTCTTGTAACAAAGAATTTAAAAAGAAAGAAAGAGAGGAAGAAGAGAAAAAATCAGCAAAACTAATCAATATATTTTTAAAAATCTGACCTTATATGCAGTGTTCCACACCTGTAGATCCCATTTCCAGCTACTTGCAAAGGGGGAAGGAGAAGTATCTTTTCAGATCTCTTTTTTGGATAGGCAAGTCAGTTACACTCGACCTTTATTTCCTCATCTGTAAATTGGCGTAATAGTACCTCCCTTAAAGAGTTGTTGTGTGGATTACATGATATAACCTCTATAAAGTGCTCTGCCAGCCTTAAAGTGCTATATAGCTATTAACTGTTGTCACCGTCATTATCATCGTCATCATCATCATCATCATCATCGAGTCACCATAGCTCAGAAGGAAACTTTGGTTTGAGGCTTGGTGTTCTAGAAAGGACTGTTTGATGAGATGGTAAGAGAGTAGGATTTGAAATCAGGAAACCTGGGTCCACATCCCCATGCTGCCATTTGCTAACAATGTGACCATGATCACAACACTTTCCTTCCTAGGCCTCAGTTTCTCTGTCTATAACATGGGGATAATAATCATACAACCTCACAGATTTGTCATGGGAAAAATACTTTGCGAATTATTGAATTATTTAAAAAAGACAAAACAACAACCATAGAAATGTGAGCTAAACTCTAGATATAAATGACAAGAAAGGGTGGATTAGTCATGTAATAAGATTAAAAGATGACAGAAACACAGTACTGGTACCCACGCAGTATAAAGAGAATTAATACATTGAGTAGAATCACACATAAGAAGATGGCATGGATGGGTGGCTATGTGTACCAGTGGAGGGGTTCATACTGAGATTATAGATCCATTAAAGCAATAATAATAATTATAATAATAAACAACTGACATTTATATAATACCTTAAAGTTTACACTGTGGTTTATGTACATTATCTACAATGAGTCTCCTTATAGCCCAGTGAGATAAGTTCTACAAGTGTTATTAGCTTGACCATTTTACAGAAAATTAAGTTAGAAGTTAAATGACTTGCCTGCGGTCAAGTGGTGGTGGGAGTAAGATTTGCAGCCAGGTCTTCCTGGCTTTGAGTGTCATACCCTACACATTAATTAAAGCTGCTTCTATTAGACTTCTTAGTTCCATCTCTTATTTGCTTGGCGGCAGTAAACCAGTCAAATGGGAAAATGTGCATGGGAGAATTTGAACTGCTTTGGAAAGAAGGAGATTACAATGTACCCATCTTCCTGATGAGAATGCTGAGAGCTGAAAATCTACAAGTGTTAAGACAAGATAAAGTAAGGAACTCCAGGACATGGAACAAATCATTAACAAGGCAAAGCTTCAAATCCAGTTTAGTGATTCCAAGGAGAAGGCTTTGCCCTCTGGATCAGTGACTGTCAAGTATGGATGTGTATGGGGATAGCTGTAGTCTGTGTTTAGCCATGCTCAACAAGATTGTTCTCCAAAGTACATCTGCTAGCTGTGACTGTGTTCCTTCTGAATGAGTGCCTGGTGTTAGACTGGGTAGGTGGGTCAGCAGAGCCAAAAAAGAGTGGAGAGGAAACAGAGTTCTCTTTCCTCCTTTCCAAGAATGTAACTGGACTATATCTTTGGGGCAGCATGATGTGGCAGAAGGGGCATTGGTCCTCAGAGTTAAGAACTGTGAGTTCAAAGCTCAACTTTTCCCCATACTAGCTGTCTGACCTTGAACAAGAGGCCTTCCCAGCTTGGTCTCAGTCTGATTTTGGGAGATGTGAGATTCTCCCAGTACTACTAATCATTGTGGAGACAGTGCTTTGTGAAACTTTAAAATGTTATAGAAAAATGATTTACTGGCTTCTGCTAACTTCTTAGGAACCCTTGATTTAGATTATACTGTTCAACATGGTCTCCTCCTCCTCACCTTGATGAGTTGTTTGTGAATCTGGGATAATCTCAAAATAAAGCTCTCCCAATCCCCTTCTCAGACTTGATGATCCCGATTGTGTCTATATGTGAAGTCTGCCTATACATACCATTCCTACAAATCATGCACCCTCCCACATCTGTCTGTTGGAATCCTACCCATCCTTCAAGACCCACCTCAAATGCCACCTCCACCTGACTTCTCCTCTCCCCAATCCAAATCCAAACTAGAAGTCATTTATTCCTACTGATTGCATTGTAATATTATGTCTAGTTTTAGGGTTTTTTCTATAGCCAAGGGTTTGGTTGTGATGGAGATCACCCCACATCTTAGGAGACTCCTCCTCCAAAGGAGAGAAGAGGCAGTGCTCTGGGGAAGCTAGATTCCCAAGAGGTACAAAGTCCTCCCGGACCTCAAGCAGTAGTGCCACAAAGGTCGGGATGTGGGAGAGGACACCCATCCCTTCCATTTCCCTTTGGGTGTTATTCACCAGACCTCCTCTCCCAGCAGCTTCCGCACCGGAAAATGTGAGGTCCTGCTTCCCAAAAGGATGAGCGGGGGAGGGGAGAGGATGTTACTCACCTCCAAAGCTGCTTGACAGGAAGTCAGAGCCTTAGCCAGAGATCAGAGGAAAACTCTAGGGCTCCCTCAATTCCCTGGGATGGGAAGGAGTGTCCGAGGTGGCTTCTCTGCGCACACTGGGTGCTGACAGACTTGGCACACTTAGGGTATCTTTTAGCAAGACCTTTTTTTAACTCAGCTTAGAGTTTGGGACCCCCCTCCCCACCTCTGTCTAAGGATGTATATTTTGGGGGTAGGGAATGCAACATGCAGATTCTGTTGGAATTCAGTTTTTCTTCAGATTTTAACATTTTTTTAAAAAATCCTTTTCTGGTTGCCTTTAGTCTTCACATCATAATCACTTCTGGGAGAAAAAACCATCCACTTTTCTTCCCCTCCCTCACCAAATTTAACTTTCTCCATAACAAAACAATGAAGCAAAAATACCAGTTACAGTAACCCCATCAGATAATGTATACACTATTGTGTCCTAGTAGCCCACCTTTCAACCACATGGAGAGAAGCACATTTCATAATCTGTTCTTTAGGATTTATCATTGGCTTTTCAATCACTCAGAATTTGGCCTCATTTTAGTGACCTTTGCATGTACAGAGTGTGTGTGTGGGGGGGCATGGGCTCTGTGTATTCACTCGGTATCACTTATATAAATCTACTCAGGGTTTTCTTTTTATGAGGTACAAAACCATGGCCTTTTCCTGCCCAGGGCTGAAGAGGTTTTTCCATTAGCTTGAAGCACATGTGGACCAGAACAGCAATGTCAAACTCTACTGGAAATGGTACCACTAATCCGTATATTCAGATCCCTGAGAGCCACACGATAACTTAGTTTTAAGATGTAATGTTATATGTTTTTTAACTGTATTTTTATTTATTTTGTTAGATATTTCCCAATTCTATTTGGATTTGCTTTGGCTGCACTTGGGAGTGCTTAGTGTTTGATGCCCCTAAACTAGAACATCTCCAAATTTGGAAGAAGGACACCTTAATTTATGTCCCAGCTCTCCTTCTTACTAGCTGTGCCATCTCTTGCCCACTGTGGGACTTGAGTTTCCTCCTCTGTAAAGTGAAGGAGTTGGACTAGATGGTGCCTAAGGTTTCTTGAAGATCTAAAATGCTATGGTCTTTTCTTGAGTTGTAATTTCCCATATTTAGCAGCCATACTGGGTATCTGCCACCATGAGAATATTAGGTTTGACCAAGAAAATAAAAGTACAGAATCTTGGATTCTAGTTTTGAAGTTAACATTTATTTGTTATTAATTTTTTTTAAACAATTAATATGTTTTACAATATCTGTATTTACATAGTAATTCCAAGGTTTTCAAAGGATTCACGTACATTTACCAGAGATTCATGACAACTATTTTACAGATGAAGAAACTGAGGCTGAGTGGTTTAGCTCATTTCTGAACACAGAGCTAGTGAGTGTAGGGGACAGGATTGTAATTTCCTGACAGTCCATCCACACTCTTTCTATGGCTCTTCACAGTTTGCAAAGTGCTTTCATATACAATCACTTTTTCGATCTTTAGTACAGTCCTTTGACCACCAGACCATAGTTATTGCCCCTACTTGATAGATGAGGAAACAGAAAGGGAGAGCAGTGCCATGTCCAAGATAGCTCAGCAAGTAAGGGACAGTGTTGGAGTTTCTACCTAGAGTTTCTGCTTCCCATTGTAGTGTTGTTTGTGCTATAATAGTAACAACAGACCCCATTTACATAGCACTTTAAGGTTTGCATATTACTTCATATACATCCTCTCATTTTTTCCTCACAAGAGCTTTGTGAGGTAGATGATGCTATTACCCCATTCTGAAGATGAAAAAATGGAGGCTTGCTCAGGTGGAGGGACTTGCCCAGGGGGTCAGACAGCTAACGAAGGCTTGAGGTGGGCTTTTAACCTGGGTTTAGCCCATTCCAGGTCCCTCCGGATTTCTCTCTAGTTGGAAAGAATAGAATAGAGGTCTCATGGAACTTGCTTCAGTACAACTCTTTAAGTTTCCCAAAGGAAAACTTCAAAGGGCAGAGAAGTATTGTGATTGAAATAGAAATAACCCTGGAGTCAGGAGACATGAGTTCAAATGCCAGCTCCAAAACTTATTAGGCAAGTGATCCTAGATAAATCAGTTCTTCTGAGTCTCAGGTTTCTTCTCTGTAAAATGGCAACACTATAAAATCCTTCTCTCTTTCTCAGTGAGTTGCTGCAAAGAAAGTGCCCGGAGGAGGTATGTTGTAGTTGTTGATAAAGTAACAGATACCTCGAATCTTGCCTATAAATTCAGGACCCAGCCCCATGAACCTATTTCCTTCCATCAGGTAACTAGGTGCTAATTCAGTCCCTCTCTAAAGGACAGGAAGCAGGGTCTGATCTTGGCAGAATGGTTACATCTCCAGCCTTGTCTGACTGCAGACTGTGGGGGCAGTGGTGTTGGCACAACCAGCAAGAGCGACAGGGATCCCTTCCCACCCAGAAATAGAAATCTGGCTCTGGAATCAGTAACCTGGGGAACAGGTTTGTGACTCAGTATTTACAATATTGTAGTGATTTCATTTATCCACATCAAGCCCATAGGCACCTCTTTCACCAGGCTGCCCTGGGTCGCAGGTGCTGCCTTAGACTCAGACACTAAAAGGTGAGGCATAGAGGAAGCTCTCATTAGGCACTTAGGCATTTAGTCTTTTGTCTTCTAGCATCAAGGGCTAATTTCGGTACCACTCATTCACCCCATTTCCCTCCATCCTTCCAAATATCTCAGCCTAGATGTGGTTCCAGTCCTTTAGGTAGAATAGCATAGGTATCTAGGCAATGGGAACTGAATTCTAGTCCTGGCTAAGCCAGTCACTTACTGTTCTCCCTTGGGCCAGTTGCCTCTCCCTCTCTGAGTTGTAATTTTCTCCTCTGTGAAAGGAAAGGTTTGGACAAAGTGAGGTAAGGACAAAGTTAGCTGCAAACCCTATTAGTCTGTAATTTTAGAATTCCTTGGCTTGATCTGTTGCTTCCCTAGCCTGTTTTTAGTCTAAGATGGGCTCCTGAACTTGAGAAACCATAGACCCCATTCCACCCCACAGACTACCTGTAGCACATAGACAGCTGTTACCTCTCTTAACAAAAGATTTTGTGCTAGCTAACATTAAGCCACTAGGCTCATAGAATCAATTATTTTCCCTTCCAATATAAATCACTCTTCTCATCTCATCCCGTTCCGTTCTTGCCAGTTCCTTTCTTTAAAGCCTCCAGATTTATGAGTCAACCTTCTGCCCTCTCTTCCTACATACTACTGGCACAGGACTGCCCAGTGTGGCATGCCTGCATCAAAGAAGGTGCTGTGCTCTGTGAGCAAAGCAGAATTGCAGTAGCTCAAAAGAAATGAGAGATGCACATATTAGTCATCTCCACTCCAAATGTTCATATGGACTATTTGTATCTGACTTGTGGAAGAAACTTCTGAGCTCATATTGGTCTGATCAGCCACAGTCGGACACACTGTACCTCAACTCCAACCTAGTGATGTCATTTTGGTGCTCTTTGAGAACAAAGGACAGCAATCAGCAACCAACCAACCATTCAGTAATTCAATAAATACTTATTAAGCACCTACTATGTGCAAGGTCCCATGCTGCGCATTGGAAATACAAAGACAAAAACTATCTTCAAGAAATTTGGGTTCTTTTGGGGTGGAGGTGGGAAAATGATATATAAACAAATAGTATAAAATAGAAGACAAGATAGCTAGACAAGGAGGGGACCGGCACTAACAAGTGGGATATTATTGCAAGGTGAATTGAAGAAGGGATGCCTTCATGTACAGGCTATACCCTGAACAAATGAATAGGAGTAGGAGATAGTAAATTGAATTTGAAGTGTAAATAGTCCAGTTTAGCTAGAATGTAGAGTGCATGAAAGTATGTAATATAAAATAATCTGGAAGTAGGTTGGAGTTAGATTAGGGAAAGCCTTAAATGCCAAGCTAGAAGTTTGCAGTTTATCTGTTGAAGTAGGGAACCACTGAAGCTTTTGACTTAGGTAGTGACACAGACATATGCCATATGGAGATTTGGGAGGAGCTATATAGATGTCCTAATGGGAAATAAGGGGAATGAATACAAAAGATGTTATGGTGGTAGAATTGACAGGATTTGGCAGTGGTTTGGATGTGAGAGAAAGGGAAGTCAAGGATGACTTGGAGGTTTTGAGCCTGGATGCCTGGGAAAGATGGTGGTGGCCATCAACAGAAATAAGGAAGTTGAGAAAGGGCAGACTTGGGGGTGGGGTGGGACTGATGAGTTCATTTTGGACATTTGAGTATAAGGTAAAGGGGAAGGGGAATTGGACTGGGTGAGTTCTAAATCTCTTATTGCCCTAAGTCCTGGGAGTCTCTGAATCTCAAAAATGGAGCTAACAATTCCTGCTGGGGTGAGCCATTCTTGAACCCTTCCCAATCACCTTGGGGGAGGGGGGCAGTCCATGCCATTAAGAAGCAAAGGATTGATGTGAGGATCTAATGAGATCATTTATATGAGAGCGCATTTTTCAAGAGGCAGTAATAACAGCTCACATTCACAAAGCATTTTATGGTTTACATTTAGTTTTTCTAGGGTTCATTTTCATCACCCTGCATCTTTGCTTTTAGAGACAGGCTACATGAATTCTGTTCCCCATTCTGCCATTTATCTAGTCTGTGACTTGGGTGGGGCAAGTTACGTTCGCTCTCTGGAGACTCCTCATTGGTAAAATGGGGCTAATAATATTTGCACTACCTATCTCCAAAAGGCTGTTGTGAGTGAAGGTCTTAGTAAGCTCGAAGCCCTTAAAAAGAGACAGGTGGTTGTTTTTGTCATCACCATGACAAAACTACTGCTCAAGAAACCACTTGCCTCTGTATAGTTTGCCCCCAAAGGTAAATACTGAATCTACCCTTTCCAAAAGGGGATAATGTAAGCATCTCTAAACTAATATTTTTTGGTTACTTCTACTATTCTATGTTCTGTGTGCCCTGACTCCTAACTTTAGCTCTGACCTCACTTAAGGGCAAATCTGCCTCCCTTCTATCATGGCAAGGTTTATATTTATCTTTGGTTTTCCCAATGTAGATATTTACAGTCAACAAGGCGAGCTTTCTCTTATTTCATCCCACAGCCCTTCCCCCTGTACTCCATCCCACCCCCACTTCGAACTTTGTATCCCATCAGCCATCAGAGTTAGTAGAAATAGATGGGACTTCAGAGGGCATCTACTCCAACTCACTGCCCATTGATAGGGGCAGTTAATCACTGTCTTTCCTGGCAAGTCTCTTCCTGAAGATATCCAGTAAAATGGGACTCACTGTTTTAAAGTAGGCCAGGTCATTGTTGAGACTGGTTTAACTTTGTCATATCTAATGTACTTCTCCTTTCTGTTACCAAGGAGAATGTCTTTCTCATTGTAGCCCTTCAGCTACTTGAAGACCATTATAATGTCCCTTCCCCCCTGCCCCAGTATTGTCTTTTCCAGATGAAATAACCTGTTTCTTTTTTTTAAAACATCTTTTATACCATAGTTTTGAGTTTCCTCTCTATACCCATCACCTTCCTCTAGACATGTTCCAATTTATAATTTTCCCACCTAAAATGCAAGACTCTTACCTGAACACAATACGGCAGATGTGATTTGACCAGGGCAGGGTGCAGTGAGATTATCACCTCTTCTCTCCTTCTGGACAGGAGACACACAGAGCCCAACCAACGGAGGGTGGAGGAAGAGGAGACTGGGGCAAGAGGTGGTAGCAATAATCGTAGCAACAATAGTAATAATTTTGTTGCTGTTTAGTCATTTCAGTCACGTCTGACACTTCATGATCCCATTTGGAGTTTTCTTGGTACTACAGTGTTTGCCATTTTCTTCTCCAGCTCATTGGACAGGTGAAGGAACTGAGGCAAATAGGATTAAGTAACTTGTCCAGGGACATGCAGCTAGTAAGTGTCTGAGGCTGGATTTGAACTCAGGTTCTCCTGACTCCAGTCCCAGTGCTCCAACCACTGTACCACATAGCTGCACATCTCACATTTATATAAGTGTTTTATGGTTTACAAAATACTCTCCTCTCTCTACCCTGAGCTGTACCTATAAGGTTATACCAGTTAGTAAACAGCAGAGTCTGAATTCAAACCCAGACCCTCTTACTCCAAATCCAGCACTCTTTTCCCCTCATCATGTGCCATTTTGAGCCAAAATCTGTTTACCTCACACTGTTCCAGTCAAGATTTTAAAAGCCTAAGCCGGATGGAGAGGAAATGGTGCTGATGGGCAGCTTTCCCTCCTCTCTCCCCCCAGGAACAGGCAAGCATGAGGGAGAAAGGCTCTTCTTCCTCTAGGGGCCTGGGAGGAGGAAGGAAAGCCAAGTCAAGGAGGTAGCCCCAGGAAATGGCTCTGGTTCTGGGGCAGCTCCAGGGGCTTGGCTCTCCTCAGCCAACAGGAAAATGTCCATCAGACTGAGCCTGCAAGGCAGCTCACACAATAAGGAGCTGTCCCAGTCTCCGAGGCCAGGCCAGGAGAGGAGGAGCCTGGGAGACAGCACAGGGAGATACCTTTATCCCACCAGCTCAGGACCAAGCTCAGCCGGACACAGCCCTCCCTTGTCCAGCCCAAGCAAGTCACTGCTCTCTCACATTGTGTTGGGGCTTCCCAGATGGAGACATTGACCCATGTCAGGGTTGAGGGCAGGCTTCTGGGATGAGGACATCTGAGTCTGGGGCCTGATGAGGTTTGTTCATTTTAACAAAGGAGAACAGGGAAACCTAACACCTCCTTGGGAAGTTAGCCAACAGAACTGTGCCTCAACCCCCACCCTCAGCCCCTAAGCAATTATCTTTACTGGTATATGCATTTGAGAAATCACACTACCAAAGGAGCTTCCTGTTTCAAGTACCCCCCACAGTAAAAGGAGACTTGGTCACAAAGCCTGTTTGGGGCTACATTTCCATTAACTTCACGCCATTGGGCATCCTCTTAGCCTTCTGCTAAATACTCTCAATCTAGCTATGTCAGAGGGAAGGTTGGGGAATAGGAGTGGGATTAGAGTTATAGGATGTCAGAGCAGGAAGGAGGCTCCTGAATTTGAGGGGTGAGGTGTGAACCCACATCATCGCAAGCTTGTAATTTGGGAGAAATCACTTTGGTTTATTTCAGAAATTTGTGAAACCCTGAAGCCTGTTTAATTTTTAATTCTGTTATGATTAGTCTAAGATAGTCTTAGGAATTTTGAATGTAACCTCCTTGAGATCAGGGACTATTTCAGGCTTTGCCTTTATAGCCCCAGGCCTACCACTATGACATGCTTTATAAAATATTGATTAAATTCATTTAAGACCCATGAGGTAGGACTTAGCAGGGGGCAGATTTCAGTTCTATAAGAATTTTCCGAGAAAGCAGAGACCTATCCAGTGACGGAATGGATGACTCCAGGAAGTGGTGAGCTCCCTGTTACTGAAGGTGCCTTTCTTGACCACCCAGATTTGACCATGAAGGAAGGTGCCTGGAAGAATTCCAAACAACTGGGAAAGTTGGCCCAGGAAGTAAACAAAAATTTGCCACGGATAACTTCACTTAGAGATAGAAGATAGTTTTTTGTGTGCTATAATTTATGTACTCCTAGCTGTATTGGATGTAGGATAATGGAAACCTTTGTGTGAATAGAGAAACTGAGGGCTCTATGAGAGGTAACCGCTCCAGTAAGTTGTGATGCTTGGCCCAGAGAGCCCTTCATCACAAGGGATGTCAAAAGTTTTAAATAAGTGGCATGTCCCAAGTCAGGTCCCAATAAATTGGGAGAAAATCGAGCTGTCTATCTTGTGAGGTTACTGTGATGAAAGCAGCAGGAGAAGAGAAGGCTTGTGGGAGTCTGGGGTGGAGAAAGTGATGGTTGTTTTCAGGTGCTCAAAAGCTGCCTTATGGAAAAGGGATCAACCTGATTCTGTTGGGCCTCAGAAGGCAGAAGAAGGACCAATCAGTGGGAGTTGCAAAGAAAAGGAGCAGATTTTGGTTCATTGTAAGAAGTAAAATTTCTAGCAATCCAAAAAGTGGAATGAGTTGCCACAGAAGCAGTTGCTGGGTCCCTTGTTCAGGAATAGGTTAAACCCAGTGGCCTCTCTCAACCCTAAAGTTCTGTGATTCTGTAAACTATATAATGCTACATATTATTAGCATCATTATTATTTTTATTACTTTAAGATGAACTATTATTTTTATTATTATTGTGAGCTATTACTATTTTAATTATTATTATTACGACTTCCACATCCCCATGATTTTTTTCCCTCTTATGTGCCATCACAAGACATGTCGAGACTCCACCACTTTTGAGTATTTCTGGCTGCCTTAGCACAGCTGGGGCTCTAGGGCTACAGTTACACTGGATCAGGGCTTTTACCTTCTGAGCATCCCCTTCTGCTTCCTCCACGAAGAAGAAGTAGCCCCTGTGCTCCCAAAACCTGAGGCTCACAGTGATACAATTGTTACTGTCTGTGGATGTAACTATGGCCTTATACTACCTAGGAGCAGTGGAGACATCTGGACCCTTCTCAGAAGTTGTACAGGGATATGATGTTGGAGAGCTATAAGAACCTGGTCTGTGTGGGACCTTCAGTTCCCAAACCAGATGTGATCTAACAAAGAGAGGACCACTCACAAGGAGCAAGGGGAGGGAGATCATTTTTATGCTCAAGGAAGATTTGCCCAAACAATAGATGCTCAGATGAGAAAAGTGCGAACTATAGTAATAGTGAAATAAAGATTTGAAATTCTGTGTCTAGCTCCAAATCTTCATCAAATTTCTGTGAGGTTCATTATAATCTCTTTATCAGAAACTTTCAGTTGTCCATATTTACCTGCCATCTTTTCCCTGAGCTCTATCTCCACATCACTTGGATGTCACATAAGGCCCTTTAAATTCAACCTCTCCAAAACAGAATGCAGATCTTTCTCCCTAAAGCTATCCCTCCTCCTAATTTTCCTGTTACTCTTAAAAACAACCCTACATCCAGTCATCCAGGTTTGTACATAGGAGTCCTTGCTAATTTTGCCCTCTTCTTTACTCCATCTCCCCATAGTCAATCATTTGCTGTTGCATCTCATGTCTGTCCCCTTTTCTCCACTTACGCAGCAGGCCCCCCCCGCCCCCCCAGTTCAGCCCCTCACCGTTTCTTGCCTGGACTATTGAATTAGCTTCCATGTCTCCATTCTTTCCCCTCTCCAATCCGTCATCCACACAACTCCCAAAATAATCTGCATGAGGTGCAGGTTAATTATGTCTCTGTCCTACTCAAAAATGTTCAGTGGCTCTCTACTGCCAATAGAATAAAATACAGACTCCTTAGCTTGGCACTTAAAGCGCTCCACAGTATGGTTCCAGCTTATCTTTCCAGACTTATTTCCTATTACTCCTCATCACATACTCTACATTCCAGTCAATGTGGACATTCCATCTCCCACTTACGTGTCTTTGCAAAGGTTGTCCCCTATGCCTAGAATACCTTTCAAATTAATATCTCTTTTCCAGGTTTAGCTCAGCTGCACCTCCCATACAACTCTTTTTCTGACCCATTGCTTTCCCCCTTAAAACCAAAAATGTGAAGCCACTGTCAGTTTTAAAACTTGATGCTGTATCCCATTGGTTCCCAAGGAGGTATGTCGTAGTGGATCAGGTACTACACTAAGACCAAGCTAAGCCACTGGGTTTCTCCACCACTTCCCATGGTCTTGGGAACACAGAATGTCAGAACTGGGAGGAGACTTAGTACATGGAATGTTAGAGCTAGGAGGATAGGATATTGACACTTGGGAGGAGTCTTAGAGCACAGAACATAGACTGTTAGAGCTGGGAGGAACCTTAGAACACAAAAAATGAATAATTAGAATGTAGGATGTCAGAACTGGGAGGTGCCTTAAGGACCATCTGGTTCAAGTCCCTTAATTTGCATATAGGGAAACTGAGGACCAGAAAAGGGAAGTAATTTAGTGGAGTTCATGTAGAACTAAGACTAGAACCAAGGTCTCCTGACTTCTAGGGTTCTTTCCATTGTGCCCCATTTTATTTTCATTTGCTTTTCCTACATATATCTTCCATATTTTGAGAGGTCTAGTAATCGCTTGTCCTTCCTTTCATCCTTCCCATGCAGAAATGGAGATATGAAGCCTGTTAGGAGTTTGGAGTATTTCAGAACTTTATTATGTAAACATTTTCTAAAACATCCATAGTCGTCACCATAACAAACTTGGCTTTGACTGGACCAGAGGATGAATTCCCAAAATTCAGAACACAACAGATTCCTCTGAGACTAAGTCTAGGAATCCTGATTGAGAGGGAGTACTCCAGCTGACCTCTGTTTCTTTGAGAACTCAGAAGGAAAGGAGAAGGAGCATTAGCTTTGGTCAGAGGACCCATGTTTGACTCTCAGCTCTAATTATTACTTTGTGTGCCTTTGGCCAAGTGATTTCCCCTCTCTGAACTTCAGTGTCTCCCTCTGTGAAATGGAGATACAAATGCTTGTGATATGACTTTCTCAATCCCCTTTACCACAGGTGCTTTCTCTCTATTAATAAACTCCAGTTTATTCTGTATGTAGCTTATTTGTCCATAGTAGTTTGCATGTTGTCTCCCCAGCTAGACTGTGAGCTCCTTGGGGGTTCAGGCTGTCTTTTGCCTTCCTTTGTATCTCCAGCTCTTAGCATAGTGCCTGGCACCTAGAAGGAACTTCATAAATTCTTATTGACTGACCTGTTATGGGGTTATTGTGATGAAATTGCTTTTAAACTGTAAAGTGTTTATGGTAACGTGCATTGTGATGGTGCTTTCTCTCGAATTGTGAAGACAAATGGCATAGATTCCCATAAATGATCCCATTTATAGGATCATAGACGTAAAGCTGGAAAGGACCCTAGACATCATCCAATCCAGGCCCTTCCCCTTTTTTGGTGTCCTGGTCACTTTGACCACCTGGTGAAACCCTTTGTAGGCCCCTTCTCTGAAAAATGCTTTCAAGAAGCATAAAATGAAATCCGTTCGATCACAGAAGAAGTCAATTACATTGAAATATAGTTATAAAAATATTTTTTTCAAAAGCAGATTCACAGACCCCAGGTGCAGTGCTCTTGATTTTGTTCAATGCCTTTATTTCACAAGGAGAATAAAGCCAAACCTGCGATAGGAGGGACTTGCCTGTGGTCAGATGGGGAGTTAGTAAGCAGAAGAGCCCCAAAGTGAGATTTATGCTGTCTCAGACTCCTGAAGTGGCTCCTTCTACCACACCAGGTTGCCCCTGGGGGGGTGTGCCCACCTCCTCCCCACCTCTCCAGAGCTCCTGGCTTCCCTTCTTGCTGATCCCGATTCCTCTTCCCTCCCCTGTCTTAGGCTCGACTGGCTCATTTGTAGCCTTCTTCTCCCCTCCTTTCTCCTCCCCCTTCTCATCTCTTTTGTGAGTGAATTATTGATAGACCTTTCCCATTCCCTCCCTTCGAGGCCAGGAGGGCTATTCCTGCACCCCTCTACCCTCCCCAGCAGCCATTGAAGGCTGTTGCCAGGAAGTCAGCTTGAGCTTCCAAGCTGTGGCTGGTGCTACCTGGCTTGGATTGTGACCTAGTACTTAAGCCATCCACACCTTCTCACTCCTTCCAAAGGCAGAGCTGGAAAAAGAAGAAATTTCTCCTACAGGCCTTGCTTGCCTGAAAGTTCCCAAAGAAAGGGTGTCCTTTGGTGGGGGAGAAGGGAAGGAGTGGGTAGGCCAGACAGAGAGAGGGCCAGTTCCTGAGAAAAGGAGTCCTGACCTTCTCAGATTGGCGCCCGATTCACAGAGAAGCAGGGAACCCTGCAAAGTCTTAGGGGCTCCTTGGTGGAAGGTAGTTGGGCAATTGATAGATCTCACAGAGCCATGCTTGTGCAGCTCTGCTGGCTTTTACATAAGGTCATTGTTTTCAGAGGTAAAAGAGGTTTTTGTCTCTGCTCTGGAGACGTGACAGAGGGAGGAACAATTTCCCCCATTCATCTTTAATTCCCTATTTGAATTAGGGCCCATTGCCCTAAGTTAAAAGAGACATTAATGGCCCCATTTCCCTGCCCTCAGATATTCCAGTGAGCAGGTGGTAGAACTTTGTCTGTGGCTCACCAAGTCCTGGGGATTGGGTTTGTTCTGAATACGCTGTGAGTGCATTCACAGGTCACGTGACTGGTCATCACTCCTTGGGACTGTGCCTTATGAAATGAATCTTGTCCCCCGACCCAGTCTCTCTCATACCTTGAATGGTCAAGGAGGATTTTTGTGAGGTCACAGAGTCTTATCCCACTGCTATCCATCTGTCCCTGTGGTCCTTTGCCTGCCCTTTGGAAGCTGAGGGATACTCTCTCAGTCTGATCTAAGGAGAGAGAGTGGCAAATGGGGAGGTACCTAGGAGTGATAAGAAGACAGACACACATCCCAGTTAGTGTACACTTTCCTTCCCTTGCAAGTACTCTGTGATCCACTAAACTGCCTATTTGATGCTCCTCACACAAGACATTCTGTCTTGAAGTCTACATCCCCCGTGCCTAGACCAGTCTCCCTCCTATCCTCTGACTCTTAGAATTCCAGGCTTCCTTCAAGACTCAGCTCCAATCCACCTGCTTGTGGGAGGCCTTTCCTAGTGTCCCTCTCTCAGCTACTTGTGCCTTCTTTTCTGATACTGCCTTTCATTTACGTTTATGTACCTTGCGTATACCTAGATATTCATATATTGTATCCCTCATTAGAATAGAAAATCTTGAAGGCAAGGACTGTGTGTTTTGCCTTTCTTTGCATCTTCACTGCATAGTATGGTGCCTGATATACACCAGGCACTTAATAAATGCTAATTGACTGACTTTAAATTTTATAAAGTACTTTGTAATATTTTTATGAAGTATGTAGCACCAATATTATTCTTATCCCATTTTCCAGATCAAGAAACTGAGGTTCAGAGAGGGCAAAACTTGGGTAGGACATTTCCCTTCCCTAGAATTTAGTTTCCTTCTCTGTAAAATTAGTCAACTGGACTGAGAAGCTTTCTTAGGTCCTTTCCAGCCTTAGACCCCTTGATCCTATGACTTTTCCATAGGTCACACAAGTGGTCAGAGTTAGGGCCAGAGCTTAAACACTGGTCTGGTCCTCAAGTCCAACATACTTTCCCCTGACCAGAAGAAGGCAGGCCAGAGCAGCTTGACACCTATTGAAAAGGAGTGGGGGCAGGGAAGGGGGGACAGGGAAGAGTAGGAAATAGGTACTGATTAGCACCAGGTAACTGGCTATAGCCCCTTTGTCAGCTGCAGGCCTCCAGAGACAGCTGAAGGATCATCAAATAAGCCCTGAGGCAGAGTGTGTCAAGGAGTGCAAGTTTGGGAGTCCAGTAGGTCCCTGCTCCTGTGTCCATTGCCTTAGTGAACAAAGCTTCAGGTTACAACTGTATCCTTCTATACTAGAGGTTTGGGTGGGTCTGTCACGAAGGAACCATGTGCCCGGAAAATCCCAGCCACCAGAGGATTAAATCTGACTCTGACGTCATTTGTGTGAATGAAGGAACTGACTTGTTTTAACTGTTTGGTGGGGTGGTGGTTATGAGTTTGGGTTATTTTGGGTTTTTTTGGTGGGAAAGAGTCTGAACTTGCTTTGTGGAAAAACTAGGTAGGAGGAACCTTATTTCTTCCCCTCTCCCTCACCCTCTACCCCTAGCCTCCTCTGTGGACTGGAATCATTCAGTCACTTCTAAGTATTTATAATTCTTTACAATTCCCCAAATCTCCTGTTGGTCCCTTGGATCTATGTAGCTGCTTTTAAATATAATCATAGGAGCACAGAGCTAGATCCCAGAGGGACCTTATAGGTTCATCTAGTGCAGCCTCATAATTTTACAGATGAGGAACGTGAGATACAGAGCGGGGCCAAATGTCTTGTCCAAGGTCACCAGGTAGTAAGTAACAGAGCAGAGACTTGAACTCAGGTCCTAAGTGTACTGTAGCTTCAAGGACTCAGAAAATGTTAGAGCTAGAAAGACCCTTAGAATAGAGTATTAGAATTGGAAGGGTCCTTAGAATAGAACGTGTTAGAGTGTAGTCTGTTAGGATAAAGGGTAATTGAATCAGAGCTTGAAGGGACCTTAGAGATCTAGTCCTGCCCCCACATTTTCATCAGGGCCACTGAAGCCTAGATAAGTTGAGTGATTTGCTCACATAGAAGTAAGTGGCAGAGCTAAGACTGGAACCTAGGTCCTCAGATTCTAGAGCTGGAACGCTTTCCAATGATCCACAGAAGTGGAGGGGATTCATGGAACATAGAACTTGCTTGCATTGTTCTATGTGCCTTAGAACAGTGATAGTAAGCTCAAATAGAAAAATATATTAACTTAGAAAACCACAAATCAATATTATCTATGTCATATTGTCTTTTTATCTATTTTGTTAAACATTTTTCCAATTACATTTTATTCTGGTTTGACTGAAGGGAGTTTTACAGGCTTGTGGCTTGTGCCTTGAGTTTGACACCTGTCTTAAAATGTGGAATTCCAGAGCTTGAAGGGATCTTACATTATATAAAATAGAATGTCAGAGCTGGAAGGAAAGACCCTTCACCATCAACACTACACTATTGTCATCCTGGCTAACATTTAGATGATGTGTTTAGGCTTCCAGAGCACTTGATGTGCACTTTCATATAATGAGAAAACCAGACCTTAGCACATGGAATGTTCGAACTGGAAGGGAATATAGAAGTCATCTAGTGACCAACTTATTTTATAGAGGGAGAAACTAAGACTGAGAAAGATTTTGATTTCCTGCCTTCCCATCTTTGCAGAGGCAGAGGGCTGTGGGTGTGGAATATTGAGTATTGAGTATGCTGCCATCTCTTGATGTGTTGTTTTTGTGGAAAAAATTTTTTCCCTCTTTTTAAGAACTCATTGTTACAAGGAAAGTCTCCCTGAATAGAAAGCATTTTAGGATGTATTTGGAAATAAATGCGATATAGAAACAAAAGATACTAATAATTTTTAAAGCCAAAGGAAGAAAGAAAGAAATGGAATTATTAAAAAAGTCATACCTGGAACCTGTGCCTCCTGACACCCAAGTCTGGGAATCTTTCCACTCCCCATTACCTCACTTCATGTAGAAAATGAATAGATATTTTTTTTGAGACTCCCTGAAGCAATCTAGATTTGAAGGAAATGGGAGATAGGGGGAGGAGAGAATCAGAGCTAAGCTGGCTCTGATTTGTCTTGGTAATTCCCCTGGATAGTCCAACAAATGGGTTCTGAAATACTTCAGAGATATGCATTTAGCTTTGGGGATGTGGGAATGTGATAAAGCCATAAACTGCCCTTACCTCAGATAACCTCACAAGAAGCAAAGACCCCCCCAGTCTGGTCCCTCCAAGCTCCAACATTCTATTTGTTGTCTTTCAAGACTCCTATAAGTTATCAAATTCTTTGTTCTAGAACCCCTTCTAGTCCTACGTTTGGTCCTTTCTGGTTCTGTCCAGCTTTGGAGTCAGAGGACCTAGGCTCGTATCCTAGAGCCCAGTTAGGCTAGCTGGGGTTGGTGCTGCAGCTCATAGAATAGAAGACATTCCAAAAAGCCAGGAGAGATCAATACTTCAAGTAGTTATTGCTCTGTCCCCAAGGCTTAAATATTATTAGTACATCAGATTTCTGGATTTCCCACTGTGACCATGACATTTGCAATGGACACAAAGACTCCACCAGGAAAGTTTCAATCTGGTCTCACTAGCTCCATTATTGACCCAGTGAACCAGACATAACTCACACTAGATTAGATGCTGGTATTGCTGGGCATATAGAAATAGTACTACATCAATAAGCATTAATTAACAGCCTACTGTGTGCCAGGTATTGTGTTGGACACTGGGGATACAAAGATAAAAGTGAAACGGTCCCTGACCTCAGGGACCTTACATTCCAACAAGACAGATGCTATGAGTAGCAATGGATAGACTTGGAGACAGGAAAACCTGGATTCCAAATCTGACCTCAGATACTAACTGTGCGACCCTGGATAAGTCACCTAGACTTTCTTGACTTCTGTTCTTAATCTATAAAATGAAGGAGTTGGATTGGATGGCCTCTAGATCCCTTTCAGCTCTAAATGCCGTATATACGTAGAAGTATTTGTAGATGTACAAAATGGATTCAAGGTAGTTTTGGAAGGGAGGGCATAAGCAGATGGAAGTTGGGAAGAATTCATATAGGAGGTGGTGCTTGAATTGAGTTTTGAAGGAAACCAAAGATTTCAAGAGGCAGAGGGGAGTAGGGAGAGCCAAGCATGAGGGACAGCCAGGGCAAAGGTTCTGAGATGGGAGATGGAGTGCCATGTGTGAAGGCTGGTATGGCTGGAACACAGAGTACACAGAAGTAAGTAAGGTGGAGCCAGACTTGGATGGTAAGGAGGGGCAAGGTCATAGGGAGCTTTAAATACCTGACAGGAGCTTCTATTTGATCCTGGAGTTAATAGAGAGCCACTGGAGTTTATTGAGGCAGGATTATAACAAGGTCAGATCTGTGGGTTAGGAAAATCTTCTTGGCTAAAAGGAACCTGAAAGCATAGGAATCTAGAGCTCAAAAGGATCATTCTGATAGAATGTAGGAAGCTCCCTCTCTTCCTTGTTGAGGTGGGGGACTGGGCTAGAGGAATGTCTATCCCCCACACTATCAGGCACCATGGAGGTGTTGGCTGTTTTTACTGAACTGCTTTTAGTTTCTTTTTCTAAGTTCTTTGTTGGACTCAAGGTTTGGAAGCGACCATAAACGTCCTGTAATCCTAGGCTCTCCCTGAACCATCAGCCCTGTGGTTGTTCTGGGAGTCAGAGGATCATTAATTCTAGCAGCTTTTTGGCTTGTCCTCCATAACCTGCCAGCATTCTTCCAACCTGTGTGAACTTGGGCAATTAACATCTCTAGGCCTCATTTTCCTCCTCTGTAAATTAAGTGGGTTTGACTAGATGCTCTCTAAGGTCCCTTGGAATTCAGTCTATGATCTACAAGTCTTTACAAAGCATCCTGACAGGTGGCTGCCCTATTGCTGCTTAAGATCTCAAATTTGATACTGCTTTAAAGCTTATGATGCATGCAGGAAAGGTGGACCTGGGAGAGGCAATAGTGTGTTGGGCTGTGGAGTTCAGAAAGGCCTGGGTTCTAATCCCAACCTGTGTGATCATAGGCAGGTCACTTCACTGAACCTTGGTTTCCTCCTCAGTTTCCTCATCCATTCAAATGGGTTTAGATTCCTAACAGGGGCTGTTTTAAGGATCAGATGAGATCATGTATGTCAAATGTTTTACAGACCACCTTTGTGAAGCTTAAGTTGCTATATGACTGTCCAATATTGTTGCGATAATCATTCAATTCAACTATGAGCCTGTAGGGAAGTGTCATGAGAAAAGGCCCTGAATCATCCCCAAGGAATCTGAATTGGATGGCTTTGCTTTCTCCCTCATCTTTCCAAGCTGACCAGTTTTCAAATCTTGTCACTTCCCCCTCTGTGGTTTCTCTTGAATCTCTTACCCTTCTCTGTAAGACGGCGGGCAGTAGCAGTGAGACTGGGGAAGAGTGGAAGAGCCGGCTACAATCAGCAGAATCATTGCTACAACTCCTTACAGTTCTTCTCACCACTTACTCTCCTTCCTAGGACTAAAACGTTTTTAGGCATATCTAGTTATATTCCACCTCTGCTCCAAAATCTTCAGTGGCTACCTATTACCCTTCCTTTCTGGCTACAAAAGGCACTCTTATAAATACTTTTGTAACAATTATACCTTTTCCCTCTGACCTTGGGACATATGCTCAGTATTGGCATCCGCTATTTCCAACTTCATTTCATAATATTGCCCCACATACACTCCAGCCAAATGAAACTTTTATTTTGTGTTTGTCCCTGAATATACTCTGTTAATTTGAAGCTCCCCAGTTTTGGGCCAGTGTTGTCCCCTTTGCCTGAAATGTCCTCCCTCCCTCCCTCCCTCCCTCCCTCTCTCTCTTCACCTGTTGAATTCCTACCCATTATTTCAATTCTAACTTAAATTTTACTTTCTCCCTGAAGCTTTCCCTGGGCCCTCTGTCCTTCCAAGTACTCGTTCCTCACCCTCAGCCCACAGAGCTCCTGGTGCTGTGCCTCTCCAATTCAGTAAGCATGTACTGAGTGCCTACAATGTGGCAGGCATTGTGCGAGGCACTGGGATAGAAAGACAGAATCCCTGCCATCAGGAAGCTGACCTTCTTCCACCAGGGGAATGCATGCACTAATGCATTTACCATATAATATTCTTTCTGTTAGAATTCTCTTTTGAAGCCACTCCCTAGTATAGAGGTGAACTCCAAGTTCTCCAAAGCTGGACCAGCAGAGCCTACATGAGCTCTGGCAAACTACATCTAATGGCCCCGTGATGCACTTTGTCTCTGCTGTCTGAGTCTAGCTATACAAAGAAGTTAGTTGACATTTGGCCACAGGGTGATTAATTTACTGGCCACAGAAACTCTAGAAGATCATCCGCTAAGGCAAAGGGCTGTGATCTATATCTACTGAGAAAGTATCAATGTGAACAAAGCCATAGGTTCTTAACAAAGTGAAGAATGATCTCTTTATTTGTGGCTTAAACACATTTCCTCCCCAGGAGGAAAGTCTCTCTTCCGCAGATTCAGCTCAGCTTTAGCATTGTCATATAAAGGTTTAGAGAGCTGTCTGGACACTCAGAGGTAATGTGACTTGCCCAAAGTCAATACGTATACATATCAGAGGTGAGATCTGAACCCAGATCTTCCCGGCTCTGTAGCCTTCTCTCTATCTGCTATGCCTCTATATTACTTTTTTTCAGTTTTTGAAAAAATTTATTTTTGCTAATTGTTGTGGTTGAGTCATTTCAGTCATGTCTACCTACTCTTCGTGACTGCATTTGGGGTTTTCTTGGCAAAGATAGTGAATGTTTTGCCACTTCCTTCTTCAGCTCATTTTACAGATGAAGAAACTGAGGCAAACAGTTAAGTGACTTTCCCACAGTCACACAGCTAGTAAGTGTCTGAGGCTGAATTTGAGCTCAGAAAGATAAGCCTTGCTGACTTCAGGCCTCTCACTCTATCCACTGAGCCATCTAGCTGCCCTTAAGGCCTGCAGTAGAAAGCCTTAAACTGAATGGAGGCCAACTGAGCCTCACCTTGACGTATGAGAATTCAGATATACAAAGCAGGTATGGTCAGGAATGATTGTCCACATCACTGGGGCCAAACTCAAACAGAAACAGGAATGCACTAATCCCGATGGACCACATATTGACTTAGTTTTAAAATGTAATCTTATCTATATTTTGTAGTATTTTTACCTATTGTGTTAAATATTTCCCAAATACATTTTGATCTGGTTGAGGTGGCAGCCTGTGCGTTTGACACCTGGTCCACATCACCAAACAATCATAGGACCTGGAGCCAGAGGGACCCTTAGAACACAGAATGGTCAGAGCTCAGAGATCCTAGAACACAGAATGTTAGAGCTAGAAGGAAGCTTGAATTTTAAAATGACAGATGTGGAAGAGATATTGGAGAGAATCATCTTGCTGATTCCTGTATTTCACAAGGGGAGAAACTTAACGCCCAGAGAGAGAGATGTAGCGCCTTGCTGTAGTGCCTTGCTCAGGCGGCACATGCTAATTGATAGCAGAGCTGGATTTGGAACCTAGTTTCTCTGACTCTGGTTCCTGAGCTCTTTCCATATTCTTACAGGTTGCTGTGATGAAAGCCTTTTATAAACCTTAGAGCCATATAGAAATGTGAGGAGTGGTTGTCATGCTTCTTTATTTTAAATGGTTCTACCACGAGCTGCCTTTTAAGTGTCAGTTTCTCCCAGTGTAAGTAAAGATTTGATTTACAAAATTTCTGCCTGTGCAGAATACTTCAGGAACATACCTACGGCGTGAAGGGATGTCTGATGTAGGTTGGTCAGAGAGCTTTTACTACAGACCTCCCTGATGAAAGCAGGCCAGAAAGACTGTGACAGCTAAGAGCCAGGCTCTTTTGAGCTGTCAACCTGTCAAAACAGACCAGTTGGCCATGCATTGTACACCCAAGATATACTAAGTCCTTCAGAGAGGGAACCAAATTTTTTTTGCCTTTAAAATTTTTTTCTTAATTTATATATTTTTTTGTTTTCACATCACTTTCTTCTCCATTTGTTTTCCTTTCCTCATTCTACTTAGAAAATCCTCCCCTTGTAGCAAAGATGTAAAAAGAGAAGTAAAATTAACTAGTACCTCAGTGGAGTGATGGTATAGGCCACATTCCTCATCCAAAGTCTCCTACCTCTAAAAAAAGGGGGGGAGGGGTGTATTTTCTCATCTCTTCTTTGAGACCAAGCTTGACCATATAATCACACTATTTAATTTGTGTTTTTTATCTTTCCATTTGAATTGCTATGTAGCTATTTAAACTGCTTTCTGGTTCTGCTTACTTCATTTTGCATCAATTCATAGAAGTCTTCCTTTGCTTTGTATTTTTCATATTAATTGCTTCTTATGGTACAGTAATAATCCATAACATTTATGTGCCTTAGTCTCTTTAACCATTCTCTATTTGATGGGCATCTATTTTGTTCTAATTCTTTCCTACTGCAGGAAGTGCTGCTATAAATATTTTGGTGTTGATGGAACCTTTCTCTCTGTCCTTGACTTTCTTTGGTAGTGGGATCTCTGCCTGGTAATGGGATCTTTGTGTTATAGTGGGATATGGATATTTTATAAATAAATTGAGAGGCAGCCCGGTATAAGGAAAATCTCCAAAAATTCTGGACTTGGAATCAGGAGCCCTCATTTAGAATCCTGGCCCTGTCCCTCAGTAACTCCAGGACCTCATACAGGTCTTCCCCCTCACCCCCCCCCCCCCCCAGCTCTGTGAATCTCAGCCTCCTTCTCCATTAAAAATGAGGGTGTCTGACTAGGTCAGATCTTAACCTATCTTGGGTCATGGATCCCCTTGGCAGACTGGTGAAGCCAGTGGGCTTCTTTTCAGAATGATGTTTTGTTGCCTATGTTCATAGTTGAAGGAAAAGCTAAATTTTAGTTAGAAGTTAATGAAAATAAGTACTTTTCTCCCATCCAACTTCATGCCCCACCCAAATCTATTCATGAATTCACCCAGGGGTTAAAAACTCTGGGTCTCCTAAGATACTTTAAAGATTTAACTCTTAGGATTATCTAATCATCAGACTGCTCTGGGAGAGGGAGCACAAGTCTATCAGTCAGTCAACAAACATTTTTTAAAGTACTTACTGTGTGTCAGGTGCTATGCTAAGTGCTAGGAATATAAAGAATGGCAAAAATATTATGATCATTTTATAGCTCTGGAAGTGAAATTTAGGTAAGCTGATTTGCCCAGTCCCTTATAGCTAGTATCTTCTGACTTGCCAAGTCTGGTGATCCATTGACTGTCCTACAATGCCTGGGGAGATGCTTACTCTCAATGTTCTGTTGCACAAGAGCTTCAGGAACCCTTTACAACTTCTCCCATAAATGGGTCCTTAAGCCTCTATTCTGACACCCAACTGAAGCAGGAAATGGCATTTTCTTGGGGTATTAGGTCACCTATCTGCTAGGATTAAGAGAAGTAGAACCAGTAGAGCCACAGCTTGTACTGATGTGTCTCCATCATGTTGGTACAAGGCAGTGCCTTCCCTCCATTCTAAAACTCAGTGACATCTGAGCCTCACTGGTCCATTCCTTACTTGTTAAATTCCTAGTTGTTTTTTAATGCCCAGTATTAAAATTAGTCCTTCCAGAAAGACTTTCCTGATCCCAGCCTGGTGACCAATGAATGATCTTTCCCCTTGGATTTCTCATAATGCTCTCTATTGGGGATGTGTGTGTGTGTGTGTGTGTGTGTGTGTGTGTGTGTGTGTGTGTGTATTCATATCCCCTTACTAGAGCTAATCTCCATAGGACTTGGAGACTCTTATCTTATCAAAACTCTTTATCCTCCCCAATTAATTGATACCTCACTCAATCCACAAACATTTATTAAATGCCTCCCATATTCCAGTCACTGTGCTAGGATAAAAAGACAAGTCTGAAATAGTCCTCCTCAAGAAGCTTATAGTCTACCAGGGGAAACAAAATATACACGGATAACAATGTACAAAACCTAAACAAAGCAAATACAAAGTAATAATAGGGAGGAGTGGAAGTAATCCCGATCAAGAACCACCTTGCTATGGGAGGCATTGTTTGAACTGAGCTTTGAAGGAAACCACAGCTTCGTGTGCCAACATAGACCTCGGCACAAGAGTAAATGTCTGAAGAATGTTTATTGAATGAAGGACCTGTCTGCTAACTTTTGTTCTCAGTTTCCCAATATATTAAATTCATTAAACATTTATCAAGCACCTGTCCTGTGCTAGGTCCTATCCTTGGTGCCTGGGGGGAGACAAAGAAGATGGGGATAAACCCACCCTGTATTTTCATCATCAGTATTCATTTCAATCCAGCATTCATTTTTCGAATGCCTTCCATGTGCACAAAGCATGGGGGCTGCCCCAGTGAGGTTGTGGTATCCTGGGAAGGAAAGCCATGCCATGCCCAGGAAGACCAAAGGCTGAGATGTAACCCGTTTTTGGACCATTCGTAGAAATGTGAATTTGTTTTGTTGGTTTTAGCATTGCTTATGTTGCTGTTATTATAAATAGCAGTTGGAGGGGCCAGTGGGATAATCGCCATCTTCCTACCTTGTGGCTAGTTAAAATGTATCCATGTCAGGGTAGTGGAAAGAACCCTGAATTTGGAGTCAGAGAATGGGTCTGAAGTCTCATCTCTGCTGCTTACTAGCAGTGTGATCAGGGGCAAGTCACTTAACCCTTTGAGGCCTTTGTTTTCTTCTTCATCTAATGAGAGAGTTACACTGATGACCTCTATGGATTCTTTGCCACTTTAAATCCTGTGATGCCTATGATACAGTCCCTACCCTCTGGGAGCTCAGAAACTGGGGGGAGGGGCAGAAGGCTAAATTAACACCTGTGAAACAATAGGGAAATCAGTCATTGCTCCCAGACTGTAAATGCCTCAGGAGCTCAGAGGAAGAAAAGCTTGGGATGTTCAAGGAAGGTGGTCCTGGAACTAGCTCTTGAAGGATGAAGAGGGAAGGTGGAAGAAAAAAGGGCTTGGATCAGAGGACCAGAAGGGAGGGAAGATAGGATATGTTCTCTAGGTTAGTGTCCCCTCCCCAGTTCTAGGTACCCTCTCCTTTCCCTAACTTGCCCTACCTGCTGGTGTCTCTGGGAGCCTGGGTGCTTTGGTTATCAAGGCTCTGCCCCCCCTCCCGCCCCCCCAGCAGTCATCTCAGATTTCAGGGCTTGGCCTGGGTGGTCTGGGCTATTGGGACAGAGTGTGTGTCTGTTCCTAGCCCTTCAGAGAGCAAAGAGAGGTCCCTAGGACTCATTTGACAGGCAGCCTGGGTTATCTCCAATTGGCCTGTGGGGAGGCCCCTGATTGGCCACTCGCTGAGGAGCCACTCTGTTGCCGTGGCGATGCCCGGGCTGACTCCAACTCTGGTGTGCTGCGTGTGTCTGTGAGCTGGGGAGTAAGTCTCCCTAATCCTTCCAGGAGGGGAAAGGCAGAGGGGGCCTTAGGTTCCCTTGGGAACCTAGGCTGACCCTGGAAGGTGGGGAAGGGGAGTAGGATAGAATCGCCTAGTGGTGAATATCTTTCTGTTATCCTGATGCTTAAAAGAAGGCAGGCTATCTCCCTCCCAAACAGACACTAGCAGATTACACCCCCCCCCTCCCCAACTTAGCTGGGAGGGTAGTGGAAGGTGAGGATAAGCATGATTATATGTGCCAAGTGTAATAGGCATATTCGTGGGGTACAGACCCAGGCCAAGTGCAAACTAGATCCTCCCCTCTTCCCCCCCCCAACCCCCCAGCAATGTACCTTTAACTGGTATTTATTGAGGCCTGCTTGTAGAGCGCAATGGCAGGTATCAGTGATAGCATCCGTTTTTCTAGCACACTAAGATTTACAAAGTGCTGTCTTCCTCACGGCCCCGTGGAGATGACAGTGTGTATAAATGTGAGTTGTTATCCTTGTCAGCTCACGTTTATACCCACTGCCTGACTCACAGCATTGTGAGTTCCTTCCCTTCCTTGTAAACTTTTCACTTCTATAGAGCTGAGAGGCATTTTTCTTTAATAGTTTGAGATTCACCAAGAAGATGATACAGACTGACCCCTCATGGAGTGCATCCATGACTTAGAGACTTAGAATCTTTAGACCCAAATTCAACTGCCAGCAGTTATGTGCTGGTGGATGTCGCCACATCTCCTTGCCTGTTTTCCTCACTTTTAAAAATTGATGATTGGAATCCCTAGTCCACTGACCTTGATGTGTAATGTAGGATAAGGAGGTTTAGAACTGGAAGGGATAAGGCTTTAGATATCAACCTATCCAAACCTTTAATTTTACAGGTCAGGAAACTGAGACCCAGAGGGAAAGTCATTTATGCAAGGGTATGTGACCAAGTTAGTAGAATAAATTTGAACTCAGGTCTTCTGATTCCAATCTAGTGCTTTTCCCACAAAATCTCTAGGTTGCTGTGAGAAAAGCATTTTGTAAATGATAAAAGTATAGTATAAATGTGGGCTAATAATGACACCACCAACCCTGGGACCCTCTTCTGCATTCATACACTCATCTCTCTCTCTCTCTCTCTCTCTCTCTCTCTCTCTCTCTCTCTCTCTCTCCCCCCCCCCCCCCTCCCTCATCTTCTCTCCTCTCTTGCCTCTCCTCTCTCAGCTCCAGGGACGCAAGGCAGCCAGAAAGGATACCCATTGCCACAGCTAGCTGGAGTGGGGGAGGGGGGTGGAGAAGGGGGGGGCACTTAAAGCCAGTGGTGGGCATCCGGCTGGCCACATTCGGCTGCTTAATCCGATCAGCACGGGGGGATGGGAATGTGAGGGGAAGAGGAAGAAGGGAGGTTTTATAAGGTTGGGAGCAGGCAGGAAGGATGGGGGGGAGTGCAGGGGGAGGGGAGCTTAAGGACCCAGAATGGGTACAGCTTATACAAGGAGGGAAGAAGGGGGGGAATATGGATTTATGTTGAGCCCAGGGTATCCCCATTGTGACTGCCAGAGCCCTGTTCAGCTACAAGGCTTCCCTGCAAAGTTCTCTGTAGTGGCCTCATTAAAGTTTATCCATCACCCCAAGGGAAAGAGAAAGATCCAGTTGATAGTGGTAGCCAGAGCCCTTTTCTCCTCCTCCTCTCCCTCCTCCTCTTCTTCCATCCTCCTCCCCCCTCCTCCTCCTGCTCCCCTTCCTTCCTTCCCTCTTCCCCTACTCCCTCCGCCCAGACACACATACACCTTTGGACTCCCTGCACATGCGCCACAGTTCCATATGTCACGGTGACACGAGGCTGCTCCCGGCTGCCTGACCCCCCCATTGTCCTGCCAAGGGAGTGAGGATGCAGGGAACAGGAAGCAGGGGGGGGGGACCGCCATCTGCCTGTGGCTCAGAGCATCAGCAGCAGCAGCAGCGTCTTTGTTTGGATCCCGGCTGGGGCCATGGATGTTTCTTAAGGAATCGCTCCCAAAGTCCTGGCTCCCTGGCCCTTGCAAAGCTCTGCTGGGTGAAATAAAGGATTTGCTGTGTGTTGGGGGTGGGGGAGTGAGTGAGGAGGGAGGATGGAGCAGGAGGAGGGAATCCACAGGGGGAGGAGGGAGGAACAGACTACTCCCATCTTGACCAGGATATCCCGTCTTTTTTTTTCCTCTCTCTCTTTCTCCCTCTCTGCCTCTAGGGTGTGTCCACACAGATACAGGCAGCTCCCTCTCCTCCCCCCATCCCTATCAGAGATTGTACCCGTAAGCTGACACTGTGGGGAGGTGTGTAAGGGAGAAGGTAGAGAGGCTGACTCCCTGAGCCAGAGCGGGGAGGGAGGGGTTTGTGCTGAGTGTCAGTGTATGTGTGTGTGTGCATGCGTGCCAGAGAGAGAGAGAGAGAGAGAGAGAGAGAGAGAGAGAGAGAGAGAGAGAGAGAGAGAGAGCGACCGAGAGACAGAGAAGCTGTTCATGACCCAGAATGTGGGTGGCTGTGTTTGCAGGATAGCTAGTAGAAAGATTGTGTGCATGAGCCAGAGGGTGGGTAGGTTACTCTGCGTGTGTGAGAGAGAGAAAGAGACAGACAGACAGACAAGGCAGGGGCCTGTGCCCAAGGGGAGGGAGACAACTAGGAGGAAGGAGGTGGGAGGCTATTCTCTCCCTCCCCAGGGTGACAAGACAATGGGGACCCCTCCTTAAGGTAGAAGGGGTGGGGGCGACAAGAAAGGAAGGAGCTGAGTTGGAGGATGTATGGGGCGATGCGATGGCAGGTGGGTGTGGGAAGAAAAGGACTGTGCAGAGTAAAGGGGGCTAGTGTGGGAGGGGGAGGAGTGGTTTGGCACTCCTGAGATGGAGGAAGATTATAAGCACGGGAGCCAAGGGACCGTCTCTACCTGCGGAGTGGGGGTCTGTGAGTCAGAGAGAGCAGCTGTGCTGGAGAGGGGGCATGAGAGGCAAGACAGAGAGGGTTCAGGACAATAATTTGGAGCTAGGTGTGAGAAACTGAGTTAAGCCGAGGGAGAGTGCTGGAGAAAGGCTAAGGTCTGTGGCTGCCTGCCCACCCAGAGGGCTTCATGGAGAGGTTATTAGGAAGATGCGTTCAAGAAGGCACTGGGGTGAGTGAATCTTTGTCAAAGGAGATAACATTTCAATTCTGAGACTCTAATGGGGCCTCCCATTATTTCCCTAATAGGTGCCATGGTGACAGGCGCTGTAAGAAATACTTAGATGGGAGTGTTGGATCTAAGGCTCAGGAGAACCCTGGCCATCCCTGGGGCCCCTCCCAGCTCTGTCTTCAGAGCAGAAGGTCCATTAACTCAGGGGCTGGGAGTTTGGTTTGCTGGGTTTGGGGGAGAGGAAGCCACAAGAGAGAGGAACCCTCTCTCACTGAGCGGAACTGCTGCCCCTGGCTTCAGCCTTTTTGGTACTATTAGGAGTCTTGATGAAGGAGTGTGTGGGGGTCTTTAAAGAGAGAAAACCAAGGAGGCGAGAGTTCATTCTCTCTCTCTCTCTCTCTCTCTCTCTCTCTCTCTCTCTCTCTCTTCCCTCCCCCACTCTTTCCCTCTCCCTCTGTCTTTTATCCTCTTCTCCCTCCCCCTTCTCTTTTCTCTACTCTCCATATGTCTCTCTCTTTTCTCTCTCCTCTCTCTCTTTTCTCTCTTCTGCTCTCTCTCTCCTCTCTCTCTTTTCTCTCTTTCTGCTCTCTCTCTCTCTCCTTCCTCTTTCTGTCTGTCTCTCACCTATCCTACTGATGTGAATCCTTCAGCTACAAGGATTAGGAGTCATCTACCCTCCTTGGTCCTGTCCCACCACTATCTTTGACAACTAGGAATGTGGGTTTTGTTCCTCAACCTTTTCACCCTCTTCTTTTGAACTGGGGATGCCTGGGGTGGGGCCAGTCAGCAGACAGGCTTGCTTCATGGCCTTGTATGAGCTGTTTCCCCTCTGAGACCCAGTTTTCTCCTCTGTGAAATGAGGGGATTGGATGATCATTAAGCTTCCTTTCCAGATCCTATGACATGTCTGAGTCCTGGGGAAAGTGGCTAGGACCAATGGGCAGCTCCAGGGCGAGGCTCTGACCAGAGGTTCTAAATCTCGGCCCCTCTTGTTTTCAGATGACTCCTCGTCGGAGAGTTGCAGTGGGAACGGCTCATCGACGTTGAACCCCTCCACCTCCAGCAGCACCCAGGGGGACACCTCCTTCCCCGAGATGAATGGTAATGGCGCCGTGGCCCCCATGGACTTCACAGCCTCGACGGAGGACCAGCCTATCAACCTCTGTGACAAGCTCCCCGCCTCTCATCTCCCCACCTCTTACCCAGCAGACAGTTGCAGCGCCGACGGGCTTCGGAGCAGGGTTAAATATGCTGTCAAGACAACCCCAGAGGTAAGTCTAGATGACAGGGACTGACAGACCTTGAGCCCAAATGGAGGCTCTAGCCCACAAAGTCATGGGCCTCCTTTCTTCCCCTCCATATAACACCGATTCCAGGAGATTGAGGGTTTTCTTACAGTAGAAACTATCATTCCCATAGATTTAGGGTGCCGGGCTCAAGGCCTACAGAAGGAAGTTAGCAATAAAAACAGTTTCTGCTTACACTTCTGTGGTTCTTTAAGATTTTCAGAGGAGGAAATGAGGCACAGGGAAACAAACTATCGTGCACTCCAAGTCCAGGTTTCCTTATTTAATACTAGGCTGCTGGTACGTCCTTGGGGAAAAAAAAACAAACTACTTTCCCACCTTGGCTTTTATTTTAGGTCATAACAGCCCCATAAAGGTGGCAGGAGCTGACATTCTTACCCCTATTTTTGAGTTGAAATAGAGAAAGGAAACCTGGCTCACCCAAAGTCACACAATCCATGATCAGACCTCAGTTTCAGGCCATTGACTAGAGTATCCATGGACACAGGTCATAGCCGCTCCCTTCTCCACAGACCAACAAAGAAGGTTCCTCTTCCCCATAGTCATTTGCATCCTCCAAATTCCCAAACTATGTATTCCTTTGGATCATGGTATCATACATTGAGAGCTGGAAGAGGACCTTAGAGACCATTTAATCTCACCCTTTTATTTTTTCAAATGAGGAAAATTGTCCAGCAGAGTTAAGTGACCAGAGAATAAATCCCAGAGAAAATCTGGGATTCCACCCCAGAAAGTTGGACTACAAATCGTGGTGCTTTCAGTTATTACTGTGCTGCCTCACAGGGTTTTGGTAAAGTGAATAGAGTCCCTGGCTTAGACTCAGGAAGATCTGAGTTCAAACCTGCCCTCAGTCACTTACTAGCTAGGTGATCCTGGGCAAGTCACGTAACTTCTCTCTGCCTCAATTATCTCATCTATAAAATAGGGTTAGTAATAATACTTGCCTTACAGAGTTGTTGTAAGCATCAAGTGAGATTGCACATGTTAAGTGCTTTACAAACTTGAACATACAATATAAATGCTGTCTAGTAGTAGTAGTAGGAGTGGTAGTAGCAGCAGCAGCAGCAGCAATAGCAGTAGTAGTAGTTGTTGTTGTTGTAAGTCTGAGACATGAATGATGATGACCATATCTCCAACTGGTCTGTATGAATTTAAGCCCGGGATAGGGGGTGAGGCTGATGGAGTGGGCTGAGCCGGTGGTGATATCCTAACCATCAGATTTGAATTCAGGGGTCCCATGAGCTCATGGAAGCATGGAAGGGAACAACACCCTTAGGGTCTAGGCAGGTTACCTTTAGCAGCTCCAAAGAACTATCCCTGTATCAGGGGATTGGAGGAGGAGAGACTTGATGTCTGCTTAGCAGGCAGCCTGAACGACTCAGAAAAGAGGCCCCCAGCTCCCCACTCTCTCAGTCCTGGCTTTGTGGCATTGGGATAAGAGAGACAGTTTGTCTACCCTTGACAGTGGCCTCTTAGAAAACAAACTGTCATTAGATTCCAGGAGCTGGTGAATGACAGAGAGGAACAAGCCATAAGCTGGGATTTGGGAGGCATAGATTCAAGGCCCCACTTGGCCAAGAGATTCCTTCCTACTCAAAGTCCCATGCACCATTAATTTGACTTATTGCCTGCCTAAAAGAATTCTAGGAATCGACACTAGGAGAGGGATTGGAGGGTAAGCCCCATGTTGTTGGATAGTTGGCTGCCTAGAGAAATAGAGACTCTGTGGCCTGATCACCTGGAGTCTGAACTAGTCACCAGACTTGAGGGGAAGGGGGACAGTGTCAAAACACAGATCAGTGTCTGGAGTAAATCAGAGGCAGCAGACAGGCTATGAGCAGACAAGGATTTAGGATTGAGTTGTCAGGTCAGGAAGCTGCAATTTGGGCACTGTGGAGGTTAAGGACACTTTCTGGAAGGATTTAGGATCTGGGATCAGGAGACCAGGCCCCAGCTGTATCACTACATTGCTGTGTGACCTTGAGTAAGCCAATTTGCTTCTCTCCATCTATACAATGTGGGGCAGCTGGGGGAACATAGGACTAGATGATCTCTTAAGGCCCTTTCCAGGCCTGAAATGATGTGATTCTATGACTGAGTAGTTTTCTGTAGTTTATTTCCCCTGCCAGAGTCTCAGTTTCCTCATCTATAAAGTGAAGATGGCATGGTACATTGCTAAGAACCCTGGCTCCGGACTCAAGAGAATCTGGGTTCAGCTCCTATGCCTGATCCTTACTCCTTGTGTGACTTCCACTTCTCCTCCACTTCCTTGTTGGTAAAATGAGGGGCTTGGACTAAGTGGTCTCTGAGGTCTCCTCTGGCTTGAGATCTATGGTCCTCTGATCCCCTATTCCATAGGGTCATTTTTGTGGGGGTCAGAGGCTTTAAAGGGTGAGGGGAAGCATGCCTTAAAGACTATGAAGAAATGAGTGTTAGCTGAACTTGGCATGAATGAGCAGGAAGCAGCTGTTTCATTTTGTCCCAGTAGTGGCTGTATGGTAGAAGGGGCAAACACTAGTGGGAGCTCAGCTCCATATTCTTGAGATTGTGGCACCAGCTTTCTCCAATAAGTGCGTCTACCTAGAAATGTGTCCAGCAGGAGCTGCCCTACAGCATACCCAGGAATGAATGAGACAGTGGACACAGAGAGATCCACCCAGGTGGATATAAGGAAAGAAATCCATTTGCCCATAAACCTATAGCTGGAAGGGATCTTAAAAAACATTTAAGTCCTGACGCCTCGTTCTGGTTGGTTGTTGTCCTTCGTCTTCAAAGAGGACCAAAATGAAATCACCACTGTAAAGTGAAATTTCAGCGTGTCCGACTGTGACTGATCAGACCAATACGAGCTCAGAATGCTCTACCACAGGTTGGGCACAGATAGTCCATATGAATATTTGGGGTGGATATCCCAGATTTGCGCATCCTGTGTTTACTTCATGCTGTCTCAATTATGTTTTGCTCAAGGAGCACAGCACCTCTTCTGATGTGGGCACACCATGCTAAGCAGTCCTGTGCCAGTGTCTCCCATGTTGTACAGTCAAATCCAAAGTTCTTGAGAGAGACCTTGAGAGTGTCTTTGTATTGTTTCTTCTGGCCACCATCTGATTTTCTGCCTCATGCAAGATCTCCATAGAAAAAACAACAAAAAACAAAAAAAAAAACCCTCATTCTATAGATTAGGAAACTGAGGCTCAGAGGTCACGTAGTCAGACAAAACTTGGATTTAAAGTCAAGTCCTTTAGCTTCCAAGTTCAGAACTCTTGCTTATAGTCTCCCAGTCTTGGTTTTTAGAAGGACAGCATAGGTTGGAACTTCAGCACTTTGCTCTTTGTGTACTGGGTAATAGTAGTTCACACTTCTGTAGACTTTACATTTTAAAGAACACTTTTCCTCATAACACCTTGTGAGTGTTATTACCCCCATTTTACAGATACAGAGACTGAGGTTCAGAAAAGGGAAGTGGTTAGCAGAAGTCATGTTGGAAACCAAGATTCGAACCCATGACTTTCCAAATCCAGAGTCCTTTCCCCTGTACTCTTATGCCTCTCTGTATGTGGTCCTTGATTCCTGGTGGGTTGTGTTGGGAGTCTTGAACAGGAGCCAGGTGAGTGAGGAGAGAAAGCTTTCAAAGCTGCACACACACTGGCCTGAATCAAGATCTTGGGAGTACAGGCGGGTAGCAGTGTACTGAGAGTGGGCCACCATGTGGGTGGGCACACCAGGAGAGATAATTGCCCAGCAGTTTTCATTCATTTTTCCCGCCTTGTCAGCCATTAGTTCACTTGTCCATTTACCAGTTTGTTCATTCATTCAACTTAGCTCAGGCTCCTACAATGTGCCCAGTCATATGCAACATAACGGAGATGCCAACTGGAAACTGTACATGCCTTAGAGGCTGTACCTGACCCTAGCCAGGGAGACAAGACATGCAGGCCAAACAAAAGTGGTGCCGCAATCCAAGGAGGAAATGCTAAAGAGTAATAGGGCACAATAGTCCAAGGGTCTGTCCCAGGGCAGTGTGTGCTCAGGATTCAGGGAGGGGAAGAGGTAGGAAGTATTGTGAGGCAAGAGGGGGAAAGGAGAAGGATCCTTGGGAGGGCAGGGCAGGATTCCTGGAGGAATGGGGCCTTGAAGGAGAACCAGGATTTGGGTCAGTACCTTTTGGAGAGGAGAAGCTGTCTTTCTTGTAGTAGTCTTAGGAGAGAACTTTCTTTGAGGAGGTCCAGCAGAGAGAGAGAGTGTGTGTGTGGGTGGGTGTGTGTGGGTGTGTGTGTATTTGAGGCCAAAGAGCTTTTATATCAAATTCATCTGTATTTGTTTACATATTCTTGTTATTCTATTTCTTTCATGCATATTATTGATACAGGTCCAGGTAATAATAATTCCATCCTCAGGGACAAGTATGACTAAGAAAAGCGTTGCTCATAGAGGAATCACAACAACTCACATTTATTCAGCTCTTTAAAGTCTGCAGAGGACTTTGCCTATAGCCTCTCATTTGATCCTCACAACAACTCCGTGAGTTTGATTTTATTGTCTCCATTGTATAGATGAGGAAACTGAAGCTGAGAAAAGTTTAGTGACTTATAGCTGATAAGGGCTTCAGGTGGGATTCAAACCCAGGTCTTCCTGACTCCAGGTCCAGCATTATATGTACTGTGCCTAGAGGGCTGCCCCACTGTCTGTGAAGTGCTGAAAGAACCAGAGAATGGCCACACCAGGCAGACAGATCCTCAGGGGAGGGAAGACCCATGGAAAGAATTATACTACGTCTGAAAGTAGGGCTGGGCTCATGGCTGTTCGGAAGATCTGAGTGTGGCTTTAAGCTAGCCCCAATTCTGAGCTCCAGTTTAAAGCTGCCCTAAGACTTTTGGGACACCCTGGCAGCAGCTTCTCTTTCTTCTTCTTCTTCTTCCTCTTCTTTTCCTTCTCCTCCTCTTCCTCCTCATCCATCTTCTTTTTCTCCTTCTCTTCCTCCTTCTTCTCCTCCTCCTTCTTCTCCTCCTCCTCCTTCTCCTCCTCCTCTTCGTCCTTCCTTCTTCCTCTTCCTCCTCCTCCATCTTCTTCTCCTCCTTCTCTTTCTTCTTCTTCACTATACTAAGACTTTTGGGACAGCCTAACTTCTCCCCCTTCTCCTCCTCCTCCTCCTCCTCCTTCTCCTCCTCCTCCTTCTCCTCCTCCTTCTCCTCCTCCTCCTTCTCCTCCTCCTCTTCGTCCTTCCTTCTTCCTCTTCCTCCTCCTCCATCTTCTTCTCCTCCTTCTCTTTCTTTCTTCTTCTTCACTATACTAAGACTTTTGGGACAGCCTAACTTCTCCCCCTTCTCCTCCTCCTCCTCCTCCTTCTTCTTTTTCTTCTTCTTCTCCTCCTCCTCCTCCTCTTTCTTCACTGTACTAAGACTTTTGGGACACACTGTCTTCTTCCCCTTCTCCTCCTCTTCCTCCTCTTCTTTCTTCTTCTCCTCCTCCTCTTTCTTCACTGTACTAAGACTTTTGGGACACACTGTCTTCTTCCCCTTCTCCTCCTCTTCCTCCTCTTCCTTCTCCTCCTCCTCCTCCTGCTCCTCCGTCTTCACTGTACTAAGACTTTGGGGATACCTTGGCTTCTTCTTTTTTTAAAGCTTAAAACTAAACTAAGACTTTGGGTACCTCCTGTATAACATAATATACCTGGAACAGTACCTCCCTCATTCATGCATCCCAACATCCCCTTCCACATCTTAATAGAGAGTTTCTTGCACACTGCTGCGACCAAAGAAGATTCATCTCCTAGCAGCCAAATGCCTGGTGATGGTTAACTCATCTAATCCTCAAATGATAGACACATATGGTCCAATGCTTCCATCACCACCAGCATTCCTCAGATGGTGTGAAACGCCCACCCCATCCCCCCCACCAGTGGGCCATTACCCCATTGTACAAAGATACCGACCCACTGGTGTGTATCAGTTAAGAGCCATGTACTCCTCAAGAGTTGCCCATGGTGAAGCCTAGGTGAGGCAGAGAGGAGGTAAGAGCCAGAAAGCCCTCCTCAGGAGGGGAGGGTGAATGTAACTCAGAGGGAGCACTCCTGCAAGATATCAGAAAGTAACATACCTTTGTGCGTTGGGGCATATGTGCAGGATGCAGTCCTTAGCTTCTACCAGATTGTGGAAGACCTTAAATCCTATTGGTAGGTGTCAAATCACAGTGTATTTTGCCTTCCTCCCACACACCTCCTTAGTGGACTAAATCCTGCCTTCTTCCACTGCTGATAGAGTTAAATCACAGTGTTTCAGGTAGCATTCGAACCCAGGTCTTCCTGACTCCAAGTCCAGCACTATATGTACTGTGCCCAAAGGGCTGTACTGCTGTCCATGAAGTGCTAAAAGAACCAGAGAAAGGCCATAGTTATTTTTAAAAAAAGCAAATGCTAGGAGTTGCCATAAGTGTGGTCCCTACCTCTCCTGCATCAGGCTAGATCCATGATATCAGAAATGAAGTGTAAGTTTGGGGATCATCCCTCCGTGGGTCTTGTCCAGCAGATAAAGACTCCCTGAAGGGAACAGCCTGTACTAAGAGAAGAGGTCCATGGAGCCCTACAGGGAAACACTGGCATTACTATTTTCACTCCTCCTAGCCCCCACCCCCAATGGCTCCCAATTTTTAAAAATAAATTTTATCCCTTCATTTTTTTTCTCCCTCTCACCTCCTCCCCCTCAACTGAGAAAACAAAAAAACAAAGTCAAACAAATCCCTTGTAGCAAATGGACATAGCAAAACAAATCCTCACACTAGCCATCTCCAAAAATATGTCTCATTCTGCATCTTGAGCCCATCTCCTCCCTGTCAGGAGGTGTGGGCGGTGGTCTTCTGCATCTGTCCTCTGAAATCGTAGATGATCGTTGCAGTAATCAGAGTTCTTGAGTCCTTCAAAGTGGTTTGCATTTACAATATTGTTTGTTTAGTATAAATTGTGCCCCACTTTGGGTACTAGGTAGTGCAGTGGATAGAGCACTGGGTCCAGAGTCAGGAAGACTCATCTTCCTGAGTTCAAATATGGCCCCAGATACTTATTAGCTGTGTGTCCCTGGGCAAGTCACTTAACTCTATTTGCCTCAGTTTCCTCATCTGTAAAATAAACTGGAAAAGGAAATGGCAAACCATTCCAGTTTCTTTACTGAAAAAACCCCAAAGTGGGTCATGAAGAGCCGGACATGATTGAAAAATGACTCAGCAACAGTTTTCCTGGTTCTGTTCACTTTACTCTATGTCAGTTCACACAAATCTTTTCAAGTTTCTCTTAAACTTTCTCTTTGTTTCTTACAGCTCAATAGTATTCCATATCATTCATAGACTACAGTTTGTTCAGCCACTCCCCAGCTGATAGACACACCTTTACCTTCCACTTCTTTGCCACTACAAAAAGAGCTGCTACAAATGTTTTCATGGGACCTTTTCCCTCCCTCTCTGATCTCTGAGCTCTAGGCCCACAAGCTGCATAGCAAGATTGAAGGGTACGCATAGTTTAGGAGCTTTTTGGGCAGAGTTCCAAACTACAGTCCAGAATGACTGGGCCAATTCATGGCTTCACCAACAGTGCATTACCGCTTCATTCACATTTTTAAGTACAGAATCTTGTTGTTTTTTACAAATTATTTTTGCCAAACCAAGTGGTTCTTGTTTTGACTGAGGGTGAATTCTGTTACTTGGCATCAGCTCCATTGTCAATTTGGGATTATACTTTACTTTGGGATCAGGGCAGCGACAAGCAGAGGGAGAAGTCATTGGACAAATACCTTAAAGGGAAAAAGAGGGGAAAAGGACAGTGGGAGGAATCCTTTCTTTGTCAGTCCTTCAAAGTATCTGTGCTCCTAAAAACCACATTCTGCTCTCCTTTTTACACTGTCCTACATGTAAAGACACAGGATAAATACTTGTTAATTTAAGAACAGTTCAAGAGAGAATACAAACTCTTCAGGAAATAGGGTAGTTTAGATCACACCCTATTGTGTACATAGTAAAATTGAGGCCCTGAGAGAGGCCTGGCCCCAGCCAGTTGCTGGCTGAGCCAGAATTGAAATTTGGGCTCCCCAGGACTCTTGCCAACCACGGAAGTTCCACAGAGTCAAGAACATGAGGTAGAGGTTTTGAGTGAGGGTATGTCCCAAAGTCAGGTCTTAGTTTCCTCATCTCTCAAACAGGGATAATCATATGCACCACATGTCACAGTGTCAAATGTGAGGAAAAACAGAGGAGAAAAGCCTTCAGGATGACCTGATCATGGTGTGGAAAATGGAGTAGACTAGGAGCCGAAGGAAGGGAAAGTTTACTAACTACACTGAAATGACCTGCTGCTGGTAGGGAGTCCCTCATCTCAGGAGTTCTTCAAGCAAAGGCTGGATAACTACTTGTCGGGGTGCTGTAGGAAGAGCTCTTATGGAATGGGGTTATATCTGCAATCCCTTCCCGCTGTGACTTTTTGTAATTCTGGATTGCAGGAGTCAGAGACGAGGGCTAACTTACAGCCTATAATGACTCTCTTCCTACCCCTTTCTCTCCTCCAGTCCCCTCCATATAGCTCTGGGAGTTATGACTCCATCAAGACAGAGGTCAGCGGCTGCCCTGAAGACCTGACTGTGGGCCGGGCTCCCACAGCCGATGATGATGACGATGACCATGATGACCATGAGGACAACGATAAGATGAACGACTCAGAAGGGATGGACCCTGAGCGTCTCAAGGCTTTCAATGTAAGCTCAGACCTTAGGTTCTTGCTCCCATGTCCCTTCCCCCTGTTCAGGATCCTGGGTCTCACCATGCTCACGCTAGCTGTCGTCCCCAGCTCTCTTCCACCTCTCTCCCTAGTTTGCCTTTTCTTGTGTATGCGCTCCCTGCCAACCTACCAGGCCTTCAGCTTTCCTGTTTTCCCCTTGCCTCCCTCCAGATGTTCGTGCGCCTTTTTGTTGATGAGAATTTGGACCGCATGGTGCCCATCTCCAAGCAACCCAAGGAGAAGATCCAGGCTATCATAGAGTCCTGCAGCCGCCAGTTCCCTGAGTTTCAGGAGCGAGCCCGCAAACGCATCCGCACTTACCTCAAATCCTGCCGTCGTATGAAGAAGAATGGCATGGAAATGGTAAGACCCCTCTTGCCTTCGTCTCCCTCCCTGCCTTCCCTATTCTTATTTATTTCTACCCCCATGTCAGTCACTCCCTACCTTCCTCTTTCCCCTTCTGCTCTTTCCTTTGAGAGGGTCATTGAGCTTTAATCCTCCCATTTCTTATAGCACTTTAGGGTTCCCAAAACACTTTCCAGATAACCACCCTGTGAACAAGGGGTTCTTACTCTGTTTTTTGTCATATGCCCAATTCACAGGCTGGTGAAGCCAAGAAACTCCTTCTCAAATTATGTTTTTAAAAGCATAAAATCCAAAATATAAGATTACAAAGGGAACCAATTCTGTCCAAAGAGTTATCAACATATGTAAAGCAAACCAACAACAAAATCAAATTCCTGCACCCCAGGTTGAGAATCGCTGCAGGAGAGTCAGTATTGTCTTCATTTAGAGATAAGGAAGCTCATCAGTGTACCTTGGGGCAGTGGAAA